>NC_139002.1:67229891-67620808 GCF_964374135.1 Grampus griseus
TATTTTTGTCTTTAAAAAGGTGCTAATCACACCGATCTTGGGGAACTGATGTAGAGGTAAAATTAAAATATTTGTGAAGTGCCCTGCTTAGGTAGGCACTCAAAAATGTCAGTTTTTTTCCTAATTTTAAAGAGTGACCCATTTTCAGAATGAATGACACTGGCATGGAATCCTCTGGAAATTTTCTTGGTAGATCCCTGAGCTTTTATTTCCCTGCAGAAGGCAGCCAGTTCTCCATTTTCTGCCAAGTTGGGCTCTCCTGCACCACCTCTTCCTGGGGCATCCTCCCCAGCCTCTGAATACCACCTCCTTCTCTGTCCCTCCGTCCCCTAAGCCCTCCCCTGCCGTTGGTGAACAGGATGCTGGGGGTACCTGGAGAGAGCTCTGGGCTGTTTATGACTGCTCTCTGGGGTGTTTATGCTGTAATCTCTTCAGAAGCTCCAGCAGATGTCTGTTTATTGCTAAAACTTCATCTTTATCTTCAGCATGAGAGAAGAGAGGCTATTTTTAAAGGTCTTTAATTGACAGGGCTGCACACCCTGGCCTAGATTGCCTCCAAGTTTCATTCTTCATCACGCTTACTCTCTACCCATTTTGAAACCCTTCAGATCCACGCTGAGAGACCTTATATGTCCTGATTTTAGGGCAGCACTTAAGTTTGGCAGGCAGTTGTAATCTCTTAAAAAGGTAGGTCAGGGAAGCAAAGGCAATCAGCCAACTGTCTTTTTCCGGGCTGGGACAAATTGGGTAAGTGAGAGGAGCATTTCTGTGTCCACAGAAACCAACATCTGCCCCTTCCTTTCCCCTGTGCTGGGAGAGGCCTGCCCCCTGCATGCTGCCTGCTGATTGGCTGGGAGATCTTTAGGCTTAGTTTTCCCTTTGGACTCAGGTGGGGCTCAAGGTAAGGAGGGAGTGGAAGTAGGGTAGTTTCAAATGATACCTCCCAGGAGGGTGGAAGAGGCGGAGGCCGAGCCTTGGGATGTCAGATTGGAAAGGCCCTCTGGGATCATCTAATTCTCACTCCTGCCTCCTTTTTACCTGTGGGGAAACTGAGGCTCAGAGGCTTCTTGATACTGAGCGGAGGCCAAGAGGTGTGGTTCCTGGCTCAAGGGCACCTAACCAGGTCAGAGTCAAGTCTGTTCTCCATCCTCCATTTCTGGCAGGCTGTGAGCCTGTGACCAGCCTCGGGCAGCCTTACTTGCCGGTGGCCTTTCCTTTTGTATCACCAGGCGACATCCCGCTTTCTAGCAGCTCTCCCATGCTTTGAACTTAGGATATATACCCTGGTAACACTGGCTTGCACAATGGTTTGGTGCAAGATCTTTCCTTAACAAAAATACCTCCCCCAGAGCTCTGGGGCCTATAATTCCCACCTTTGTCTTCAGCCCTTGTCTCCAGAGGGCCTTTGTTAAAAATATAGAATTTAATTGGGAAGGATACCATGTTGATTAGTTTATCTCCAATTAGCTGTCCTCTGAGAGCTAAACCTCGATAGAATGGGGGATGAGTCATCTGGAAGTAGGTTGAGGAGGGAATCAGAAAGGACTGTAAATAGGGTGCTGTCAGGGCCGGCATGGAGCACTGTGACCTAGGCTCCTTAGCTCACGGTGCACAGCTGCCGTGCCGGGGGTGCTGTGCTGAATGACAGGAGCAGAGCCTTCATCTAACTCATGGAGAGAGGTACCTTAGATAAGATCATTCATGCCCACACATCAAGATAAGAGTTTGGAATGTGCTTTAGACAGTTGCACAGCGTGGGGGAGTCAGAGGAGACTTCCTGGAGGAGGTGGCACTTGGTCCCTGAGATGGGCCTTGGAAGATAGGATTTCCATAGGCAGAGATGGGGAGAGGTAGAGCACAAAGAGATGTAGAAACATGAGGGTATGTTCAGGGTGTCACGTGGTGGAAACCTGGAGGCTGCCTGGGGGAACTTTGGAAGCCGAGGCTGGAATCAGTCTAGCCCTGAGTGCTGGGGAAGGGGTGGGTATGGCCCTAATCCTGCAGGTAGTGACAGCCATTGGAGAGGGATGGTCAGAGCGTTCCTTCAGGCGGATCAGACTGTGCAGGATAAGCTTGTGTGGGAGTCGCGGGTGGGGATCTGTTAGGAGGCCTGCACTGCCCTCTGTGCGTTGGACGGTTAAACTGACCAGACTGTAGCTGTCAGTCTGGACCAAGGAGTGCCCCAGGGGGTGGGGAACAGGGAGGTCGGAGGCACTTAAGACTGGACCCAAATAAGGCCTTGTCTGTGCTTTTGCCCCATCACCTTCCCTGTGAAGGGGGTCAGCTTGGGCAGCCCATTTGGAACCCCTCAGGTAGGGTCTTAGAATATGGGACATCTGTCACTTTCTGTGCCACCAAGTGTGCCTGTCCTGCGCTTTGGCAGCTCTGTCGTCTGCAGAAAAATGGTAACTGCCCCTGCTTTTCACCACCTCACTACAGGAGGTCATTTCCCTCCCTCGAGGTCAGCCTGAGGGGGATGGATTTGGGGGTTGTGGGTGCTGAGCCCCTGGCGGTGGGTACCCGTAGATCAGGAGCAGGCGTTACCTGCCTACACATGGCTGAGGCAGCAAAGCTGGGCTGGGCAGGGACCTCGGTGAGCCCCTCCTCCTTCGTTAGAACCGTTTCTGCAGGCGTCACCTGCTCACAGGCGTTGTGGGCCATCATCGGAAATGACCGATTCTCCCCCTTCTGTGATCTCTTAAGCACCTGAATATCCCCTTCAGGTGGGTGCTGCCCTTGGTATCTGGTGCCCACTTTGACCTCCCCAGTGAAGCAGGAAGCCTGGGTGGCCTGGGGCTGAACTGGATGTCTCCAGGCGGCTGGAACACATTGTGGGGGCAGTTGGCTGACTCCCCAGCCTTTCCCCAGCCCTCTGGACATCCTGGCCCTGGCACGGACAAAAGCTGAGCTCAGCTTCTGCCTACTCCAGTGTTAACCTGGCAGGTGGAAGGCATGGCAGCCTGGTGTGCTTTGACATTTGAGCAGGGCAGCTGGCACCTGTTCTCTGCCATAGACGTCTCAGAAACACCCTTGCTTTATGTGGTGGAATAAATTGCTTCTGCAGGGAGCAAATGGCATGAGCTTCGTGCCCGTGGGAGCTATTGATAGGGGGTGGGACACTAAAACGGCTCTCCTCTTTCTTTCTTCTCCTAGCGTCTGTGCTACCAATGTGAGACCACGTTGGTCCATTCATTGATTGCTCATTTGAGAGCTCAGTTCATTCATTTTGCCAATCAAGACTTTTGGACGACCGTCTATTTGAAGCAGGTTGTCACAGACCGACCATGGCTTTGAGTGGCAGTAACACCTTGGGCAAGCCACTGAATTTCTCTGAGCATCAGGTTTCTCTTCTGTAAGATGGGGGTGATAGCGCTTGCCTCACAAGGGGCTGTGAGGATTAACTGGGGCAGTGTGTGTAGCACACCTGTCACGTACCTGGCACATAGCAGGCATGTAGGTGGTCCCCGGCTGGCCCACAGGAGTCTGAGAGCACAGGTGTGGGCGGCATTCCTCTTTGCCTCAGGTCTCCCATTCAGTACTGTTCCCTAAATGGCTCTTATCCTTAAGTGGTGACTTTTTTAGAGAATAACTCAATCTGAGCACATAGGTGGGTAACGAAGAAAGATGGGCCACCTTTCTCTTCGTGGTGAGGTTTTCTCAATCAGACCTTGGGATCACAGGGCTGCCACATTGGTGCTTGATTTCCCCACTGTGTTCCAGCCTGGGCTTCACATCCGAGGTGACCCATTCCATCTTTGGATGGCTCCTCCTGTCACTTCCCTGCCGGCTCCCTATAGCTTCTGGCATTTGGTCCTAGTTCTTCCTCCTTGAAGCCATAGAGAAGGAAAGTCTAGTCTTTCCTCCATGTGACAGCTCTTCAGATACTGTTTTTTTAAAATCAAATCTCTGATACCATAGATTGTAAGATATACCATTATTTTATGAACCTTCAAGAAAGAAAAACTGCTTCCAGTTAAACTGTGGAACAATACTGTGTTATCACTTAAAATGTTTATATTTACTGAAAGAATTCTCTTAGACTTTAGACATAAGTTTTTCTTCCATATCGTTCCTGCATGTACATCAAAAGGAAAATAAATTATTAACAGCATTTCTAAAACGTATTCACTTTCAGAATCCAAATCTTTCAAATCACTTTTTGACTCAGTTATCATATGTTCGGGTTCTTTTTTTTTTTTTGACATATTATATTCTGGTAAAGTGGTGATGTATTTCTTAATCTCTGTTGTCTTTGGAATTCTTTTTTCCAGGACTCAAATTTCTTCCTCAAATGGTCCTTAAATGTTCTGGCTCTTGAAATGTTGAGGGTTGCAGTTGTCCAGATGTGTCACCAGGAATAATAGTCAAATTTCCACATGACAATGACAATGGGGCGATGACAGCTATGCCCCAGCTGCATTCTGGCCTAGAGGGATTGTTAGATGTTAGGGGATTATAAGATAATTCTGCTTTCAGACATTTTATAACTGAAAAAAAAATGCACATCTCCTAACTAGTGCAATGTGATACTTAGAGACAGCCCTCTTGTCCTCTCTTGAGTCTTCCAGATTTACAACCCATGATGTGGGTCCAGGTGTTTTCCTGTGGTTCTCCTTTGAACAAACTCCATTTTGTCCATATCCTTCTAATATATCGAGGCTAGTGCCCAGACCCATCTACCATATTCATGGTGTGGTGTGACCACAGCAGAGGAAGGCAGTTATCACCTCCCTAGTTCAGGCCATTCTACTCCTTTTAATGCAGCCCAAGATTGCATTAGCTTTTCTGGCAGCTACTTCACGTTATTGACTCACTGACATTACTCCTGACCAGATCTTTTTTTTTTTTGGCCGTGCCACACGGCTTGTGGGATCTTAGTTACACAATCTGGGATTGAACCCATACCCCCTGCAATGGAAGCGCAGGGTCCTAACCACTGGACCGCCAGGGAATTCCCCTGACCCGATCTTTTTAACATGACGTGTTGCTAAGCTGCTTCTCCCCTGTCCTCAATGTGTGTGGCTTTAGAATTTAAGTGCAGAGCCTCCTATTTTCTTCCCATCTGATTCAGAACAAGCATTTCTGTTAAATTTCAATGGGTTAAATTCTGTGCAGCCCTCTGTTACCTTGCGCTCTTTCAGGATCCTGTTTAACTAGTGTGCCTTCCCTAGCATCTCCCAAGTCACTGATAAAATGCTTATCAGGAGAGAGCCCTCTGCCAGAGTCCTCCCCTCGGAACGTCACCTTTCATCGGCTTGCTTGGGGAAGGTAGTCCAAGCTGCTCCTGCTTAAGTCTCTGCCTTTTTGCTCTTCTGACCTCTGACCAGATGCCTTCTTGAGTCTAGTTATGCCAAATCTATTGTAATTCTCCATCAACCATTAAGCATCCTATCACAGAAAGGCATGAACGCTCCTTGACCTCATGTGTTCTCAGTTCCCACCGGGCTCCGGGACTGCTCTCAGGTGTCCCCAGGCTGCCCCACACAGATGCAGTTCAGCGGTCTCATCTGCCAGAGTTCCCAGTGTTCTGGGCCGGCCAGGGGGCTTGATGTTATTGAAACTATCTAAATATCCTTTTCTAAAATCCAATCTTCCCCCACCCCCCTTCCCAGCCCCCTTTCTCATCTTAGTGTTGGATCTTTATGTGTCAGTCTAAGGATAGCTCTCTTTGACGGAGGTCATCGTGTGTCCAGAGTGGGAGCCGGGGTCCAGTTTCCCAGGGTCCCTTTATGCCTCTGGACCTCTTGGCTCAAGACGACCCCCACCCCTTCCTGCCGTCTAGGCATGTTGTGGAGCCGCAGCTCATCCTGGGCTGGCCTCCTCTGGTTGATGCTCTGAGGGAGGCCCTGCCTCACTGTCTCAGGGGCTTCTTTGGTTATGCATCCTTCTCCCAGTGATGGGACCTGCTCTTTTCAACAACTGACCTTGTCAGGGTTTCCTGTACAACCACGTGGCTCTATTCTCTAACACTCACATGGCAACTGTGGTGAGCCCGGCACCATGTGAGCGCTCTGTAAACACTAACTCACTTCATTCTCGTTCCAGCCCCATGAGATAGATACTCTCATTATCCCCACTTACCAATGAGGAAATTAAAGTGCAGAGAGGTTAACTGACTTGCTCCAGATTTCACAGCTAGGAAGGGGAGAGGCGGAATTAGCATCTAGTCAGTTTGCCCCTAAGTCCAGCTCTGAACCATAATGGTGAGCTGCCTGCTTCCTAAAAGGCCCCATCTTCCCTCCTCTTCCTCCTTTCTCCCTCTGTCCCCCTGCCGCCCCACCTCCATCTTCAACTGCACAGTTCGAACAGCATTTCAGAGTGTCTGAATCATTTACTTCCTCAATCTTGGGTCCTAGAGCCCTTCTATTCTTTTAGCAATTTGAAGTCTGTTTCCTTAGTCTCAGGCACCAACTTCCCCTTCTTGGTCCCTCCCAAGTTCCAGGGGAAATGATTGCTTTTCCTCCGCAGTTCCTTCCTGTGTCCCCCTAGTCACTACCCATTCGGTCATTGCTGTGGGAATGAGCTTAATCCCCTTCTTATAGATGCTTCCTCTCTCTTCTGGAAGATGAAGTGCTCGGCGAGGCTGGTCAGAGCTTTCAGCCGGTGGGCCTTTAGTGCCATCAGGGTGTTTGATCCCCTGCCTGCCCCCCGACCTTCAGGGCTCTCCTCCGGCTGACCTGGGATCTGGGTCAGCCACAGACCAGTGGTACCCACGGTGACTGGACCGTCACACCTCAGTCTCCCCACATGCATGTTCTCCAGAATATTTCTGTCTCTTTGTTTCATGGGCCTTTCACACAGACCCACCTTTCTTTTTTCTTTTTTTGTAGAGATAATCTGTCTCCCTGTCCTAGTCCAAGTCCATTCCTTTAAAAGATTAAAGCTGGGCACAGAGAAACATGTATAGTCTGCTGTCCGTAATGGAAAGAAGACATATTTCTATTTGTATGTATGTACATCAACACCTTCACAACACACGTGAGCGACTAATAACTGTGGTTACCTGTTTCGGAGCGGGGACAGAACGGGTCGATGGGACAGGAGGAGGAGGGCACATTTCCTGGATACATCTGTGCTTTTTGATTTCTGAACCCAGTGATATGTTTGCTATTCAAAATTTTCAAAAGCATAGATAATGTGGGAGTCCTGATTGACGAGTTGTGGAAAGAGGATGACTCACTTGGTCAAGTCGGCTCTCTGCCTTCTGCTGCCATGTGGGCCCAGTTCCTCAGTTGTGAATGGGCTGGTCACAGACCACTTACCTCACAGTGAGGATGCCGGGAGACCCTCCCCTGGAGCTGGCATGGGCCCAGCGCATAGAGGGTCTGCAGCACACAGGGCCACCTCCCTCCTCCCTGACTCTCATCTCTCCAAGCTCAGAAGTAACTTGAGATTTTGCTGCCTTTTGTTCTAATCTCAGTTTACTTAGAGCTGGTGCTCAGCAGGCGTACCTGGGCCTCAAGTATTGGTTTTCTGTGGTAAATCACCTAAAACTTAACACCGTGGGGTTTTTTTTTTAATTTATTTTTTGTTTTTTCCACCATTTTTGTTTTTGTTTTTTTGTTTTCTCCTCTGTTGAACTCCCATATTTGAGGAAATGGAAACACTCTGAATGTCTGGGTTTGCCTGGAACAACTATGTCCTTTCCTTTTCCAGACCTGTGGGACTTTACATATCATTTCTTTCCTAGTCATCCTCATCTGCTCAGCACAGGGGGACATGATTAGAACGGGTCTGACACCCTTTGAAAACACAAGCCCATGACTGGGTTTGCAGGCAACCAAGGTTAGAGCAGGCCCTGAAAAAAATATTCAGGGCAGTGGGAGAAACCAGTCCAGGTACCTATAATTGAGGAAGTGACCTGATTGGGAAGGTGACTTGCTTATGTTGGGCAGTTAATTAAGAAACATACATTTAGCACCTACTGTGTGCCCCAGGCCCTGTGCCATGGGGATGACAATATGGTTAAGGCCCAGCCTCTCCTCCCAAAACATTCACAGTATTCTTGAAAAGACAAGATACACGTGTTAAAAAAAAATTAAGTAACAGGAGATTTTGGTAACAGTTCAGCTCATTCATAGAAGGCAAGTCACAAAGTAGTTCATGACTAATTTCCATGTGACTGGTGGAAACAGAAGTGGGCGTGGGGAGTGTTTTCTAGAGGCTGGAGAGGGCCTGGAAGGCTTCCTGGAGGAGATGGAGGCGGAGGTGGCTACATTTGATCTGTATCTTGAAGAGTAGGTGAAGTGCAGATGGATAAGTGGGAGGAAGATGAGAGCACCTCTAGGTGGTGTTCAGGCCAGGAGAAGTGGGAAATGGCCTGGTTTGAAGGTGGGTCTCAGAGGGAAATGGGGCTGGGCAGAGGAGTTTAGGAGAGATGCAGACTGCCTTCAATATGATAGATTGTGTGTGTGTGTGTGTGTGTGTGTGTGTGTGCTTGTGCATGTGTATATGTGTGTGAACGTTCAGAACAGGAATGGGAGGATGAGGACCCAGGGTCTTATAGGGAACTCTTGTAAATCCTAGGAAGGCTTTGACCTCTAGACATTTTAATCTAGGCCTGTCCTCCAGAAATGTTCTCAGGAGCAGAGAGGAGGCCCAGAAGCATGCTAGCCACACCCCCACCATTATTCTGTTTGGACACTTGCTTCTTAGACATTTTAAATGTGTATTCATTCATTCATTTGTTCATTCAGCAGGTACTTACGAGTTCTTACTCTGTGCCAGAAACTGTTCTAGGTGCTGCAGTTACAGCAGGAAAAAAATAGGGTAAAATCCCTTGCCACGTGGAACTTCTAGGAGGGAGAGAGAGACAATAAAGACTTAAGTTAATGTGTGAGGCCAGGTGATGAGAGGGGGCTGCAGAACACTAGAGCAGGGAGGAAGCTAGAGTGTGCTGGGTGCATGTGGAAGGAAGCTGTTGCGGGGAGGGCTGTAAGTTTAAATAGGGTGGTCAGGAAAGGCCTCACGGACTCGCCCTGTGCTGGGACTTATAAACCAGCAAGTGAGAAGTCTGGGGCCAGAGGGAAAGATGCGAGGCCAGACAGATCCTGTGGGGGTCTTGAGTCCTTCATTGATCCTCTTCAACCCATTGGAGTCTTCAGCTCTTGGCAGCAGGGACCCGTAGAGTGTTCTTGAGCAGAGGAGTGCCACATATGGGAAGATGTCCCTAGTGGCTTTGTAGAGGATGGGATATAGGGGGCTGAGGCAGAGAAGCTGAGATACCAGGAGGAGAGGACCAGGGCCTAACAAAGTCCATTAGTTTGACATTGCCTACCTGGGAGCAGTGGGGCAGAGCTAGGGAGCAAGAACAATGGGACAGGGGTGAGGGTGAGAGTGGAACTGGCAGAAGGGGGATGATGGCAGAGCTTAGGTGGGGAGGGGAGCGACAAGAAAACCCCGAAGTTCTTAGAATGTGGGGCTTAAACATTCTTGCTGTGACTTTTCTTTCATTACTTTAGTATTCTTTCATTATTCTGGGTTTGAATCCTGGCTGAGTGACCTTGGGCAAGTTATTTAACCTCTCTGTGCCTCAAGCTCCATATCTGTAGAATGAGGGCAAAACAGTACTTACCTTATAGGCACATTTTAAAGAGGGCGAAATAGGTTATTGAATGTAGAATGCTTAGAACAGTACCGGGCATATAGTAAGTTTGTATATTATAGTATATCAGCTTGTTTGACAGTCTTGTTTCTCTCTCCCTATATGTGTATGTATGAGTAAAATTAATGTGTTGGACATATTCTTTCTGTTGTCGTAAAGCTACATCAAATGAAGAAAATGATGCTTTTAAGGATTAAATGAGGTAACGCATGTAATGGATTTAGCTTAGAGGCAGATGAATACTAATTAAAAGGACTACTATTACCACCAAATATTATTGTGAAGCAAATAATTTTCCAGTGGAAACCCTTTGTAAAGTCATCTGATTCAACCGTAACGTATTAAATTTATGGTGTGCCAGGTGCTGCACTAGACATATTATCTCATTTCATCTTTGCAACAACTGCCTGAGATAAACACTTAACCACATCTTACTGATGAAGAAGCTGAGGCTCAGAGAGGCTAAGATTTGCCTGAAGTCACACAGCAGAGTAAGTGGCGGAGCCGGAAGTTGCGAATTCTTTTCCCTCTGATATTGACTACCTTTTACAATAAGAAGAAGTTACTTCATAAGTGACCTGTTACATAAATGTACATTGACATATAGGTTCTTACATCAGCCTCCCTTGGTATTTGGTGCCCATATGGAGCCTTGGGGAGTGCAGAGGTGTGGCCAACTTCCAGGACAGACCAGGGGCAGTGTCAGAGTGGAAACCCTGGCCCAGCAGTCAGAGTTGCCCAGGAGCAGGCGAGGCCATGAGTGAGTCAGCGTCCTCCCTCAGTGACTCATCCCTGCAGGCCTTATCAGAGCCTTTCAGCTACCTAGAGAGTCTGAGATCTGTCTTGGCTGACCACGCCCCTCGTGTGCTGGAGGAGCAGAGTCTGACGGCTTCAAATTCCAGTTCCGCCATTTACCAGCTCTGTGAGGCCAAGAGAGGAGTGAATTTCTCTGTGCCTCAGTTTTGTCATCTGTGAACCCATTCACAGGCTTTTTATGAGAATTAAATGAGATGGGCCATGCAAATGCTTAGAACTGCCGTACATAGCAAGCACTCACAAAGACTTAATATTACGCTAATAAGTATAATGTTATAATATTATTACAAAAGCCTCCCTGACCTCTGAGGCCAGAATAAAATGTCCTATCCTCTCCACACTCTCC
The DNA here is from genome assembly GCF_964374135.1 of Grampus griseus. Classification (NCBI taxonomy): domain Eukaryota; kingdom Metazoa; phylum Chordata; class Mammalia; order Artiodactyla; family Delphinidae; genus Grampus; species Grampus griseus. The sequence goes on from NC_139002.1 coordinate 67,240,658, forward strand.
TTCCAGTAACACATTTTTATTTTGCCTTATGGTGCAAATGTAGCTTTCCCCTCACCTGACAGTGAGTGCTTGAGACTGGGCAATAGGTCTCGATCAGTGTTTTTGCAATCCCTGGAGACTTGTGCCTTGTCCTGGAAGGTTTGCCGACTGGAATGGATTCCCAGTTTGCCATTTCCCTTGCAGCCGAATATTCTGACCTGAAGCCCCCCACCTCCCAAGACTGTGGGAAATGTCTGCCGTTTCTAAGGGCGCTTTACAGTTTGCCAGGCACGTTCACATTCACATTTCACTCAGTCTTCACAGTCATCCTGTGTGGTCATTGGTTATTATCTCCATTTACTAGGTAAGGAGATTGAGGCTTGGCAGAGTTAAGTAATATGCCCATGACTCGTGGGTGGAAGGTAGTGACCCAGGCGCCCATGGCCGTCCCAGGCAGCCTCCGTCTGGAGGCTCAGGTTGACCATCCCTGCAAAGCCCTTCATCATTTCCCCTTTGCTCTTCTCCTGAGGAGGGTGGGGAGGAGACCATGTGACCACCAGACTTTTCTGCAGTTCTACTTTTATCCTCTCCCTCCTGCAGGTCCTGTTACTTCCAAAAAAGCACATGATGGTGGGCTTGAGCTGAGCCAGTGATCAGAGTTGCTTAAATCATCTCAACCCCATTCTCCCTTCTCCGTGGGTCCAAGGCCTAGGTTGGGCTTGGTGGGGAGCTGAGGCAGTGGGAGGGCGTTGTAGCTTTTGGCATTTTGGAGCAGACGTGCCCGGGGCGGAGGTGGGGGGTCTGGTGGGTGAGGGGGGAACCTGCACTCAGGGGTGGAGGAGGCCGGCATCCCCGGCTTCACCCAGAGGGAAGAGCAGGCACTAGGTTCAGGGCTCAGAACCACATCCAGGGTGCAGGGGGCTGCTGGGGGCCAAAGCAGAGACTGCTGGGGGTGGGGCACTTTCTTTTCAGGAGACAAACAGGCAAGTGGTCCTTCCAGCTAAGGTGGGACTAGACCCAGGGCTCCAGGATGGACTGTAATCCAGACTTATCAAACTCTAGTGTTGTTTCTTAAGTGGAAGAATTTTCCACTTGGTTCAGGTTATTGAAAAAGTACCTGCAACATCCCGGGAATATGAAGTCCAGTGAGACAGGGACTCTGCCATGAGGAGCTTATGCACCACAGCCTCCTTTTGACCCGTGCCCTCTTCTCCCTCCTGGGAACCTTGAATGCCAGGGGGGCAGTGGTGATACTTCAGTGCATATGGCAGTGTTCAGATTCCCAGTGTCCTGGAGCTCGACCTAGAATCTGGGTCTGGCAGGTCAGCACAGCAGCACAGGCTGGGAGTTGACAAAAACATCTGCTCCTCCATCTGGGTTCTAAGGCTGCTGTGGGGAGGGAGGGGTTATTGGGCCTTTATAATCATGGGTTTTGATTCCCTCTGTGATTGTGTGACCAAAGGAGCAGTCAGAGGAGCATCTCTGGAGTGTGGGTGAGAAAGATCTCGGGTAGAACGGCCACCAACGTAACAGCTTAGGTGCCCATAACCCTGTCTCTCTTCCTCCAGCCTGGCCAATGTCTGCTGCCTCTCTCTGCCTGCCTGCCTGGGTCATCCCTGCCTTCAGCTCTTTGCGTTGGTTTTCCCAGTCTCTAGTGCTTTCCATTTCTCCTTGGCCTGTCTCCATCCTCACCCTCCAAGGCTGAGATTCAGCCCTGCCTACTTCAGAAAGGTTTCCTAAACCCTCTCAGCCAAAACTCCCCCTCTTTTCTCCATATGCCTCCTTGGTGGAGAGCCAGCAGCCCCCAGTTCAGCATTTACATGTTACATAATGTGTTTTGAGCACCTGTGAAACAGCAGGCAGCAGAGCAGGGACTAGGACTTTGAAGTCTGATGGGCCTGGGTGTGTGTTCTAGCGCTGGTTCTTATGAGCTCTGTGGCTTTGGGTAGGTGCTTTGATTTCTCTGAGTCTCAGTTTCCTCATCTGAACTTGAGGATATGGTGCCTGTTTCACAGGGAAGTTGTAAGTATCTGGTGAGATAATCCACATAAAGCACTAAGCACACAGTTCCTGCCTCATAGTAAATGGCTAACATGTGGCAGCCTTTGTTACTCTTTGACACGTATCATCTTAGTTAATCCACACTCTAGTTTTATAAGGTAGACATCATCCCCCCAAGGTCTTAGTACGCACAAACAGTGAGGCTGGCATTCAAGCCCAAGTGCTGGCTGGCCCTGAGGCACTGTTCCTCCTGCTGCTGCCGCTGCTTCCCAAGTTCAGACCCCTAGTCCCTATGCTTTTTGGTATTCTTCACAGTTTTAGCCATGAAACTCAGCAAATGTTTATTGAATGATTTTTCCTGGCTGATTTTTTTGCAGTACGCGGGCCTCTCACTGTCGTGGCCTCTCCCGTTGCGGAGCACAGGCTCCGGACGCGCAGGCTCAGCAGCCATGGCTCACGGGCCCAGCCGCTCCGCGGCATGTGGGATCTTCGCAGACCAGGGCACGAACCCGTGTCCCCTGCCTCGGCAGGCGGACTCTCAACCACTGCGCCACCAGGGAAGCCCATTTCCTGGCTGATTTGATGGGAACCAGGAGCAGCAGGAGATGGGACCCCCTTGAGCACTCCATCCCCTTTCAGATGTCTAGCTGATCAGCTTGCCCATGGGTCGCTACTGCATACCACTCCAAGGCCAGGCAGTGCCGAGGAGCATGGTGCATCATTGCACCCAGCCAGGGAGGAGGGAAAGCAAATCGTGCCCTGAGGGCAAACCAGTCAGTTCCTTTTTTTTTTTTTTTGTGGTACGAGGGCCTCTTATGGCCTCTCCCCTTGCAGAGCACAGGCTCCGGACGCGCAGGCTCAGCAGCCATGGCTCACAGGCCTAGCCGCTCCGCGGCATGTGGGATCTTCCCGGACCAGGGCACCAACCAGTTCCTTTTAATTAATGTATTTATTTTTAAATCGCAGAGAATAAGGCTATGAAAAGAATAAGAACACTAAGGGAAATACTTGCCTGGATAATCCCCCACGACTGGGGCAGGCGCTGCCTGAACCCAGCTGCTGGAAAGCAAACAAAAACCGTTAGCCTGCAGGGAGGCTCTGGGTAGCGTGTGCCATTGTGAAGTGTGCGTCCTGTGAGGGTCAGTGGGTGAGGCTCCTCTGGAATGGCTTACTGAGCTGTCCCACACCCACGGGTGCAGCCGGGGCCCTGACAACATTACTGTAGTCAGGATGCTTTTCACATCATCTCAGATCATGGTTTCCAGTTTTTCTCCAGAAAACGTTGGAAGCTGCTGCTTCCTTCTCCAGCTGAGTCTCCTCTGGTACCAGCCGATGTCTGTGTCTGCACAGTCCTCACCCCCACTGGTTTATGTCTGTGCAGACCTTGGCATTGAGCTCCCGGGCCCTGTGGAAGAAGACAGCTGTGTGTGCTGGTTGGCGTGCTCAACCCACAGCTGGAGGCGAGGAGGAGGGGGAGGCGGCCAGTGCGGTTTTTAAAAATTTATTTATTTTATTTTATTTTTGGCTGCGTCGGGTCTTGGTTGCTGTGCGCGGGCTTTCTCTAGTTGCAGTGAGCGGGGGCTGCTCTTCATTGCGGTGCGCAGGCTTCTCATTGCAGTGGCTTCTCTTGTTGCAGAGCACGGGCTCTAGGTGCGCGGGCTTCAGTAGCTGTGGTTTGCGGGCTTAGTTGCTCCGCGGCATGTGGGATCTTCCCCGACAGGTCTCGAACCTGTGTCCCCTGCATCGGCAGGTGGGTTCTTAACCACTGCGCCACCAGGGAAGCCCAGCCAGCGTGTTCTGATTCTTTATTTTTGCTATCAGGCCAGGGTTTGGGTTTTTGCTTTGGCTTTTCTAAATCTCTTTAAAACACATCTGAAGGTGGAGCTTCTTTCCCTGGAGGGAACTAAGAGGGTGCTGTTAGAAGGCCTGGAGGAACAGGAACAGATTCTCTCTGGGTGCTGGCCCAGGAGGTGGCAAGAACATGATACAAAGTAAAGATAATATTGTTCAGCCCATGCTGTGTGTCAGGCACTGTAGTTGTACCTGCTGAGTCAGAATCTCTTGAGAAGAGTGACTGAGAAAAAACCAAAAACACCCCCCGTCCCCCCCCAAAATAAAGAAACTCTGCATGGGATTCTGACAGGCATATCCTGTGTAAAACCCACGGATACATGCCATCTTGTTAACATCACACCGGAGCTCTTGGAGATTGAAATAACTCATGTTCAGAGAAGGAAACATCCAAGATGCTGCCTGTCCTGTCAGTGCCTGGGATGCTGTCTCTGGGTGGGGTGGGGGCCGGTTGTAGATGGGGGGCTGCGGCACAGCCCACCTCCCTTGAGTGGCAGCAGATGTGCCTGGGCGTAGAGGAGGCCTCAGGCTCAGGGATCAGAGTGTGCTGGGGAGGCGGCATGACAAGTGCACCAGGCAGCAGGCACTAGCAGCGTGACCTCAGCCAGTTAGTTGCTGAGCTCTCTGAGCCTCAGTCTCCTCACCTGGAAAGTGGGTTGGAGAAGCATCCAGCTCCTAGGGCTGTGCTGAGGTTAGATGACATCGTACCAGTGAAAGGGTCATTTAAGTGCTCAGACAAGATAATTCCTCTTCCCTCACCTGCCCTCTAAATAGAGTTGTTTCAAGGAGCTGCCCAGATGTTTTTCTGTACCACAGTGAAGCCAGTGGAAATCAACTGTCTCCTTATTTCTCTCCTTGCCTTTTCCTATTGCTCATGGCCAGGGGGACCCATATCTGAGGCTGGGTTCCCAGCCCAGGCCCGCAGGACTGGGCTATGTACTTTTTTTGGTTCCAGCATCTTCCTCTCCCAGGAAGGGCATTGGTCCAAGGGCTGTGAGTGGCTCCTCTCACCTCAGTTTGTGGAGATGCCTTGCTGCCGTGTTTGCTTTTCCCTGGCTTCCTGGGTCTCACTGAGAGTGTGCAGCGGGCTTTTCTTCCTGGGTGGGATTTAGTGATGATAAAGCAGCCAGTTGTTGACTGCTGCTGTTAGTGGGGACTCTTTGGGTTTCAAGTGATAGGAACCCAACTTGAATGAGCTTAAGCAAAAATGGGATGCCTCGGGGGCTTCCCTGGTGGCGCAGTGGTTGCGAGTCCGCCTGCCGATGCAGGGGACACGATGCCCTGGTCTGGGAAGATCCCACATGCCGCGGAGCGGCTGGGCCCGTGAGCCATGGCCACTAAGCCTGCACGTCCGGAGCCTGTGCTCCGCAATGAGAGAGGCCACAACAGTGAGAGGCCCGCGTACCCCCCAACAAAAAAAAAAAAAAAAAAAAAAAAAGGGATACTTTGGAAGGTTCTAGGGGAGGTACAGAGACTCAAAGGAGGCACTGCAGAATCCAGCCCCAGAAAGAGAACACCCAGAAAGGTGACCTCCAGCATCCCTGGACCAGCATCCCCTATCTAGTCCATGGATACAGGCAGCTCCCAGCTGACCCCACACAGCCCTGTACCTGACCCAAGAGGATTAGGCCTTCCCCAGGAGTTTTCAGATTGGAACTTGGCCCAGCTTGGAGCACATGCACACCCTTTGTACCTAAGAATGTGGCCGAGGAGGAAGGATACTCTGATGAACCTATCTTGAGTCCCATGCCTACCTTTTAGGCTGGTGAGTGAAGGATGGGGTGGAATCTGTTATTGGAACAAAGGGAGAAGGATGCTCGTAATATTAATAATTAAGCAGAAGGTGAATATTTTTAATTTTAAAAAAGGAATTTTATTTATTTTTTGGCTGTATTGGGTCTTTCTTGCTGCACATGGGCTTTCTCTAGTTGCAGTGAGCAGAGGCTACTCTTCGTTGCGGTACACGGGCTTCTCATTGCGGTGGCTTCTCTTGTTGCAGAGCATGGGCTCTAGGCACGCAGGCTTCAGTAGTTGTGGCACGCGGGCTCAGTAGTTGTGGCTCGCGGGCTCTAGAGCGCAGGCTCAGTAGTTGCGGTGCACAGGCTTAGTTGCTCCGTGGCATGTGGGATCCTCCCGGATCAGGGCTCGAACCCGTGTCCCCTGCATTGGCAGGTGGATTCTTAATCACTGTGCCACCAGGGAAGTCCTCTGGAGATGAATTTTTATTGAGTGCTTACTTTGAAGTAAAAATTATTCTAAGCTCTTTACTTACAGGCCTCATTTAATCTTTACAATCAATCCTATTTTATACATGAGGAAGCTGTGGCACAGACAGTTTAAGCAATTTGTCTAAGGTCACATAGCTAGCTAGTAGGAGAGCAGGGATTGAACCCAAGCAGATTACTCCCAGTGTGCTCCTAACTGCCCACTCTGATGCAGACGATACAGCAGATGCCATCTCCCAGCACTTACTCTAAACTAAACACCGGGCTGTCCTTTACAGCATTATCTCATTTCATCTTCAGAACAGCCTTGTGGACTAACATTATCCCCATTTTTAGATAAGAAACAGGCTCACAGAGATTATGTGACTTGCCTGGGGCCACCTGACTAATTTAAAGTGACAGAGCCCAGACAGGAACCCAGGTACGCCTGATTCTGGGGCCTGTGCTGGTGAACACTTTGCTGGGTAGCCTTTGTATTCAGACATTCCTCTTGCTCTCTCAGGTGCTCCCCTGGCAATCGGGATGAAGAGCGGTCCTGGCTCAGCATCTGAGCCTTCATCCTCTGTGCCGAGGGCTGGGCGTGGAGAGCTCTGCTTGGCACACACTGCTGAGGGGCTGGCTTTGTGGTTCTGAGCTGGATTTGGTGTGTCTCACACTAACTCATGCCTAACGCTTCATGAACAAGCCCTCAGTGCATCTAAGCTCTGGATTTCTTCATTCCACCATTCAACAAATACTGATGGAGTGCCTAGTGGGTGCCAGGCCCTGTTCCAAGGGCTTGGGGTTCCTCAGTGAGTCTCTGACTCTATGGAAGTAGGAAGGCCCCCAGAGTTCCTCTCACCTCCCTCGGGATCCATGAGGTCACTCAAGCTCACAGGAAACCTTTCCTGCACCACCTAAGTCAGGCCTACAGGGACCTGGAGACCTCATACGTCTTTGCTTGGGATTGGCATGATGGCAAATCTGAGAGCAGAGATTGTTTCCTCATTCCGATTGACGACAAAGGGCAGCGTGTCAGGGAGCAAGCGTGGGCATGGACCCCCCGGCCAGCTCCGCTGTGAGTCCCAGGCTGCTGTGGTCAGTATGGATTGAGGCTGGGCCGTGCCTCAGTTCTGCTCTCTGTGACGTGGCTGTACTGCCTGCCTCACTGGGTTGCTGGGAGGATTATCTGGGATAGCACATGCTAACCACCTGTCGTAATGCCTGCATGCGGGTTAATCCCTCTCCCTCCTTTTAACAATAGGCTAGCTTCGTGGGCGTCTCTAAAAGTCAGGGCCTGTGGATGGGGGCAGTTAGAAGGGGTCCTTGGTGAGGATATCACCAATTAGTTCAAGCTCCTCATTTTGCAGTTGAGGAAACTGAGGCCCCTCGAGGGGAAGGAAGGTGCTTGGCCTTAGGACCTTCTGGTTTAGTGGAGTTAAAGGGAGCTTGAAGCATGTTTGGCTGTAGGTCAGATGGAGGGTACAGGTTGGCCCTTGGAGTGGCTGGATCGCAACGTGTGCGCAGGCCTATGTGGGAATTTGACTGGTGGTTAGCCCTTGTAGACTGGTCCCGAGATGCCCACCTCCATCCAACTATGCAACAGCCCAGGCAGAACCTCAGAGAGCCCCTGTTCCCTACTGTTGGTCTCAGTAACATCCCAGGGTTGGTAGGGGCTTCCATTCCTGACATCTCGGGAGCAGGGGCGGCCCCTGGTTCTCATACCTGGCTAGACCGATAGTGGAATTCTACACCAGAATGTCCAGCTCCCCGACCCACTGCACCCAGAAGCTTCCCTTGAAAAGCAGGGAGGCAGATGGGTGGAGACCTCCTGACTCTCTGACTTCTGGCTCAAGGCAGCAGCACAGAGCCTCTAGCTCAGGCTGGTAGAATGTGGCCAAGGCAGGCCAGCCTGTTGGTCAGCTGCCGCAGGCTGGAGAGGTGTGGCTTGATAATGATGATGGGGATGGAGATGACTGCAGCTTCCGCCCAGGTGGCTGCCGTGGGGCGTGCGGGCCCATCGCAGCGGTGCTGGGACACCTCTCACCTCAGCGTGGTGGGAGAGACCGTGAGCACTGAGTCAGCCAGGCCCGGGCTTGAGTCCTGCCACTCCCTGGGGCCTTGACAAGTGCCTTCTGCCCTCTAAGCCCCTACTCCTGTCTGTGAGGAGCCACTGAGACAAAGCATGTCTGGTCGCTAACAGTGCTCGTTCCATGCATGGCCAGTGCTCAGTAAATAGTTGCTTTTCTCCCATTAATAGTCTGAGGATTCTGAACAGTGAGTCCCAACTCCTGGGCTCTAAATGCAGCCTTCTGTGTACTAGAGAGAATACGTACGTGTTTCTGTGGGCAATAGCCCTGCCACCTTGCCGAGCAAAGTGAGCGCAAGTCCACGGAGTATGGCGATTGCCTCTTGGCGATCTCAAATCTTACATGTCTTTTTCTTTTTCTTTTTTTTTCTTACATGTCTTAAGTTTTGTCCTTTTGAGGCCACCTTTTAGAAAATTGGAATTGTGAAAGTAAATCCTTAAAATTTTTGTAACTCTAGGCTCCATTTTCCAAACAGGTGTAGAAGCATTTTCTGCAAAAGAAGTGGGATGTAACCAGATCACTAGGGTGGTCATTGGAAACCAAAATCATAATTTGTTTAGGAAACTCAGCCATAATCAGATAGTCCACGCTTATGACTTCCTAATTTATTCAGCATTTTGGACCTTTCCACCTTGGAAATATGACAAATTTTACATTGGTGACTTGTTACCAAGTTTTTACACCAGCTTGATTTTACTTTCCTCATGTCCTAAGCTTAGAAATTCTGGCATTTTTAATTTTTACTGGAGCAACGAATGAAGCGTTCTTTTCCATATCCATCTCACTTTCTCTGCAAGCCTTTGTGTAGAGGTGTGATAAGCCTTAGGGTACCCAGCCAGTGGCAGACAAAGGAATGTGTTTACGCGTCTCATAATTCCTTTCTTCACATGAAACACTTGGAGCACGAAGAGACATTCTCTGTCCATTTCCTCTTGTTGGGTAAAGTGTTACTACGGGACAAAGTGCACAGCATGTGGAACCTCTTGGTGGGGAGAAGAGAGGCGGCGGTAATGTAAGATAATCTACCTGACATTCCTTGTTGGGCTCTTGTTTTTAAAGGAATATGGCAACCTGTGCATGGCTTGTCCTGGGAGGAGCTGACTTCAGTCATTGTGATGCCTAAGAATCAAGTAAGTAAGTCACAGTGGTGGATCTCTTTTCTGCCATTGAATCGCTCCTGGGGGGCTGGCTTCAGGCTTTGGAAAGGATAGGGGTGCTTGCACTCTTCCTTCAAGCCCGAGTGAATGTGACCCCTATGAAGAAACAGTGGCTGGCGAAAGCCCTCTGTCTTTGCCTACCACCTCCAAGGCCGCACAGCCCTCCCACGCTGTCAGAGAAGGGAGTGTGGCAGGGATTGAGACTGAGATGTGTTTGGGGACATGAAAGACCTGTGTGACTCAGTGGGCTTTGAGTGGATGGAATCTCTGTCCCTCTTCCTCTCAGCTGTCCTGATTCCACTCCCAGCTCTGATGCTGTTTCCGTCTCCTGCTGGCCCAGGTCTGTGCCAAGACAGGAATCTGGCCAGGTAGCTTCTTCAGGGAGTGACTTCCAAGCATGGTAGACCGTTTGTCCTAGAGTTGCAAATATGATCACAGCATCTTCCTCTGCTTGGGTTCCATTGTAAGCAGAGCAAACCTGTTCGTATCTTTCCATAAATTCAGCAGGGGCATGGAGGCGTAGGGTCTGGAAGACTCCGTGTAGGTGAAAAATCAATGACTTGTATGGCATCATCACCCTCATGAACTATGTAAGAGCCTTCCCACTGCTCTCCTGGCCCTACTCTGTCCTCTTCAATGCTGCCAGAGACCTTCCTCAAAGACATGTCTGCCTGTCACTCTCCCACTGGCCTTCAAGGGCCCCCTCCAGTGACTTTCTAGACCATTTGTCCAAGAGTTGAAAATTTCCTCTCCTTTCCACCCCAGCTCCAGTCCCACAGCTCCTGGAACAGATCTCCACATCCAGGACACGTGTTCCCTCTGAGAAGCTTCCCTCACTCTCCCAGCAAAGTTGGGGCCTCCTCCTCTCCACTCCCCTAGCGCTTTGTTCAGATCTCAGGTGTGTCACTGGCTGAGTCGAGTTTTGTCCACTCGTCCGTCTCCCCCACCAGCTGTGGAAGCCTGGAAGGCAAGGATCCGTCTTCCAGCCTCCCTGTCTGAGCCGGGCAGCACCAGGGCTGGGCACATGGCAGGGGAGCAACAGTGTTTGTTGGCTCAAGGAGTTCAAGCCCTGAGGTTTCTTCAGGGCTTTATGGCTCACGAAGTCCTATCTTCTGTCTCGTGCGGGCCTCGTACCTGGGGAGGGGTAGTCAAGTCATCCCCATTTATTTTACAGACATGGAGGCTGAGGTCTGAGCTCTCAGACTATAGGCTGTTAAGGTCCAAGACCCACATCTCCTGTGAACCAGGCTAGTTCTAGTTCTGGTTTCTATAACCAAATTTTATAATTAGAGAGAACCCAAGAGGTTATTTAGAGCAAACCCCTCATTACCTGATAGGGAAACTGAGGCCTGGCCTGAGGATATTTTCTCAAGGTTGCATGACCCACTGCTGTCCAGTGGAGATTTGGAAGGCAGGGCCTAGATTTCCAGTCTAACTTTCTTTCCACACCCCTTCTCTCCTCCTCTGCCTCCCTTCTGTATACAGCCGTCAGAGTCCATTTGGGGACCATCTGTCTGCATTTACAGGAGGGTGAAGAACTTACAGAATGCCCTGAGTCAGAGGGAAGGTAGAATAAAACTGACCCTGCCTCAGGAGCTTCCCTGGAGGTGTGAGACCAGGGGTGGGTGGTGGGTGGGGGCTGCAGAGCCCAGTGGAGGGGGGAAGGAGGGGAGGGTGAGGCTAGGGCAGGGAACAGGCCCCAGAGGAAGGGCAGCCGGCAGGCATGGCTGGGGATTCAGAGGCTGGCCTCGTGGGCACTGAGGATCCCCGGTGGAGGGAGGCTGGAGAGGGTGAGGAGTCCGTGTTGAGATGCTGAGCAGCAGCGTGAGAAAGGGGTTGGCGGGATCTAGGGGAAAGCTGCTTTCGTAGTTCTGGTTCTTAGTGTCTGGGCAAAGAGGTCCTGATCAGCCAGCCTGCTGGGGCCTGAAAATCCCTCCCGTTTCCCGGAGAAACACAGAAAGTGGAGTGCGTGCATAGAGGAGGGTTGAACGATAGACAATTCCATCGTTGTCTGAAATGTGTATGGGGAGGGAAGTGTGTGCATTGCTGGCCGGCTCACCTCTATTGTGCTCAAATGAATTTTGTTTTGTTTCTGATTGACCACACTTCCAGATGGTCTTTTCCCCCATCTCAATCTTAGGGCTCTCCTGAAACATTCATTCCGTCCAGACATGATACAGGACCAGGTTGGTCGTGCTTTTTCCAGTTTCACCCTGCCTCTTCTTGCAACTTCCTAGACACACAGACTGGGATCCTGGTACTGACTGCAGGCTCTATCTCCACTGGCAGGTTGAAACATACACTTTGCCCAAATTACAGAGAATGTGAATTTTGCCAAATAGGTACCTTGACCTTGAGTTGTTTTCCAACACATGACCAGGTTATAAACTTCTGCAGGGAAAGTGTGCAGTGTCACATCACTATTGTTTTTACACCTTTGGCTTACGTTACACTCTACATTTCATCAAGATCAGTTCATCTTCATAATAAGTAAATCTTCATTTACTCCCATTTCACAGATGAGGAGTTTGACTTAGGCTGTGACCTGCCCAGCGTTAATGTAGCTGTCTATGGGCTGAGCTGGGCCACAGCCCAGGCCTCCTGTTTATAAATTCTCTCATCTTTATACCCTACTAAGCTTCACCCATATGCAAATTTCTGAAGGGCCCAGGACATAAGAGGAGCTCAATAAATATTTGTTGAATGAGTGAACTTTGGCTATTTTTTTCCTTTTTTTGGGGGGGTGGGGTGGGGTCACTCTTACCCATGAATGGATCCTTTTTGGCAGCAAAGGGAACACTACCCTGTGAAGTATTTGAATTTCTTTCCACGATAAGGAACTAGTGAGTTCTCTTCTCACCCAGCCTCACCTCCGGGAACTGGGTCACGCACACTGAATAATTAATTCCTTGAGTCTTTAACTCCTGATGCTGAGGTGATCTGACCAACATTGGTCTTGAAAGGTCCCTGGCAGAGACAGATCCTATTGTTTGTCATCATACACCTTCAGATGACCCATCTCATTGCTCACAGGGAATACTCTTGGCCTAATCAGGTCAGACTTCCAGCAGCTTAATTCAGTTCCCTCCTGCCACTCATCCCCATCAATCTCCCCTAGAGCAAAGGAGAGAGATCTTTGTGGGTTATCTTAGGTATTTAGGGTTCTGTAGGGACAGGAAGGCCCACCTCTCCTTTCTCACTCCCCCTCTGAACTCCTTAAGATTTTGTGGCAAGGGCTGGAGAAAGAGCAGCAGACCATGTCAGGTTGGGAAGGGATGCATGGGGCTGGGGAGGCAGTTATCAAAATACCTGCTGGGCCTGCTCTTTCCCTGAGTGATACTTGGGTCATGTTGCTTAGAGTCTGCAGGGGATCCAGCTGGCCTCGTTAGAGCAACCTAATTAGATCTCGAGGTCAGCAGAGTAGAGTGGAAAAAAGAGTAGGCTGAGGTGAAAAGACCCACGATCTGGTGCTGGTTGTTCACAGCTCATCGGCATGGCATGGCCATGGGCCAGTTGCAGAATTTCACCTGCCCTCAGATTTCTTATTAAGGAAGTAAGGGAGGCACAGAGGGTTGTGGCATCTTAAAGGGGCCTCCTAGACTCCCAGTGCCCACTCTGCCTGTCCTCGTGATCAGCACCGTCTTCTCCTCCAGGTCGCCACCTCCTCTGCTTGCTTCTGTAGGCATTTTCTCCTGGACTTTGTAGCGTTGCCTCTCCCCTGCCCCACCCCTAGATATGCCAGAGTGCAGATAAAAACTGCCTGTTGCTGCCGTAGTCTCCTGCCAAGCAGCCTGGAAAAAAAAAGTCTAATGATTTGAAAGTGCATTGGGGACCTAGGAGGTACAGGTTGGTATAGGAGGGGAGTGGGATTAACCTGTGAGTGGAAAGAAACCAGCCCAGGTTCTTAGGGGTTGTTGGGATATCCAAGATCTTCATGTCCTGAGGTGCCTGGACTCTGTCCAGTTGTTTGACCAAAGGATATTAGATACGTTCTTAAACACATGGCCCCAAGTTTACCATCTTCTTCCCTGGCCAGGCTCTGTGGCCAGGGGTGACCAGGCACTCTGGAGCAATAATGATTGTGGTGTTGGTGGAAAGCTGCTCAGGGGGAGCTAAGAGATGTCTCAGACAAACAACTAACACACAAAGGGCAAGGGTTGAGGAGGGTGGATCTGTCTCTAAGACTCATGATCTTGGGGCGTGAAAGCTGGAAAGAGCCTACAGATCATCTGATTTATTTCTCCAGTTTTATGGGTAAAGAAACCAAAGCCCAGAGACGTGACTTAACCAGACGCATAAAGCAAGCTAGAGGTGGAACCCGAGATGCAAGCCAGGTCTCCTGATTCCCAGCCTTGGAATCACAAACCTGATACAAAGTGGCTATTTCCCCAGTGCCATATTGCCTCCTTTCCGTGGGTTCAGCCACTGCCCTTTCCACTCCTCTCCTTGACCCTGGGCTTGATTGTCCAAGGTGTTATCAGGGCCCACAATAACCTCCTTGTTTATCGAGGCCTAATAAAACCTGGGTGTGACATCACCACGAGGTTGAGGCTTCTCTCACATGTGGGCTGTTTGACTTGTACTCAGGGATTTAACACTGTTGGGTCAGCAGTATTCTGTTTTATGGTGTGGCTTGGGGTGAAAGATTAATGCAAGACAGGAAATGAAGGATCTGATGGCCCAGCCTCAGCAATAGTGGACTCTCGTGGGTTTATCATTCAGACAGAAATCAGCTTTGTTGCTAATCATGCCTCTTTCTGAGACTCTGGAGCTGAGGGCATGAATCAAGTGCAGCCTGCACCATCCCTTGCTCTGAGAGGGGGCGCTTTGGGTTAGAGGCTGTCCGCCCCATCGCTGTGTTGCTGGCACGTAAACCAGAACAGAAGCCATTGATTTTTTTCTCGAGGGCTCCATTTGGCTCAGCACTTCCTGCTGAGCTCAAGGAAATGTATCGTGAGCTCTTTCCATTGAGCAGGCGCTGGGTTTACATATTTTACCTTGTTTTTCCTCCCTGCGGCCCTCTGAGAGGTGAGCATGGCTGTTTGTTATATCGAGGAGAAAATGGGCAGATCCAGGTTAAATAACTAGCCCACGTCCCACAGGGGCCAGGGCTCAGATGCAGGGGGTCCGATCTTAAAGCCTTTCCTCGCTCCACATTTCACACGGCCTCTTTTTGCATGGAGAAGGGAGAGCTGGGCCAAGTGGGCCGGGCATTGACTGAGGCATCAAGCATTTATGATGGGACTTCTGAGTGCCGGGCTCTGGCTTGGTTGTGGGGATGCAAAGGTGAGTAAGACCTGGTCCCTTTATTCCCAGGAGTTCATGGCCTGACCTGGTGGCAGGACAGATGTGTATAGAGTCACAGCCACTGCTCTAAGCAGTGTCATAATGAGTCACACACCAAGTGCTCTGAAAGCACTGAGAAGAGAGCAACGCGCAGGGAAACTGGCACCAAGCATGTGCTCTGGGACTTGGGTATTGAGGGGTAAGTAGGAGATTGCCAGGCAGAGAAGGAGGCAGAGAGTTTTCCAAGTGAAAGATGTGGCGGTATGAAGGCTTGATTCGGTACTTGGAAGTGAGGAGTCATGGGCATATTTTCTCAGCTGACGTAGAAGGAGTGGAACTTTCAGTTGGGAGATAAGCTGGGGGAGGAGGGGTTTGGGACCAGACCGTTAAGGGCTTTGTAAAACACTTGCTAATTATGTGAGTCGTTGAAAGAAACATCAGACCAGCAGAGATTCTCCAGATATGAATTCTCCAGGCGTCTGAAGTACCTTTCCCTGTAGAAATGTTTGTGGGACTTGTGTTCAGACAGTTTGTGTCCATTTTCTACATTTTGTGTCTCCCGAACCAGTGGAGGTGTTTATTGATGGCGCTAGGGCATTGGGGTGGGATGGGCCACACTGACAGTTCATATTTAAAATGTCTCAGATTCCTCTTGCCAAATAAGCTGATAGCAGACACCCTTGTGGGTTCATGTACAGCCTGTCTCTCCAGGGATTGTTTTGCATTCCAGACAAAGCCACACAGTAATTCTGCAGCAGCTGGGGGTGTGGGGTGAGAAGGCTACTTAAAGATCAGCGAAAATATATTGCTGTTTTTAAGGACAATATTTACAAGGCAAAAGTATCTAGGAAGTGATCATTTGCCCTGAGGGTGAGCCAGAATCTTTTAAAAATCCCAACCCTTTAGAGTGAGAAGGGTCTTGGGGAAGAGAGCGAGCCTTTCAGGAACTCGTGCCTCTCTCCTCTCTAATGAACTCCTTGCCGAGGTCTGCCCCAGGAAACCTATTCTGGAAGCAGAACTTTGAGCCTGACGTACCCTTCACGGAGGGGAGGGGAGCAAACACCTGGAGAGCGATCTGGAGTCCAGGTCTTCCTGGTCTCGTATCACAGTCCATCTTTTGTGGCCCCCTGGGTTTCGTTTCTTTACAAGGAAAGAGGAAATCCTTTCTGGGATGGTGGCTGCTTTAGTGAATGTGTTTTTCAGAACATAAGCCCAAACACCTAGAGAAGTGTCCAGCGCCTTCATTCAGCCAACCCAAATGTCTTACATCGGGATGGCAGGAAACTGTCTCCCGAACCTTGACAGAAAATTCACTGGCTCAGTCACATCTTCTGTGGTCCTCCCTGGGGCTGCTCTCTGTTGGGGTGTGGGTCAGGGAGGGGCGTTTTGACCCACCGAGTGAGGAATGGCCAAGGCAGTCGCTGGTCCTGGAGTGCTTGTCTCAGCATCTCTGAGCTCACAGGAACGTGGCCTTTGAGTGTCACCTGGAGAGCCAGGTGTCCCTCCCCTCACAGCTCTGTGGCCCCCCTCACACAGGCTCACATCACCCTCCAGGTCAGCCTTTGTTGTTGGTAACAGCTGTTACCAACCTGTCAAGCTAATCATCTCAGAAGTGGGGTCAGCAGCTGAGTGTATCTTAGGGACTGGTTCTGCCCTAATCAGAGAGGCCTTTCTGTATTTACTGTCTGAAACCTTGCATGGTTTTAAAGAGCTTTTGTGAAAACAGTTCATAGGAGACTTCAGTTCCTCTGCATAGTAAGGATGTGGCCCAGACAGTCTTTCTCTCCCCCTTCTGCTCAGACGCCTGAACCAGCCCCCTGGTAACGGCACATTTGACGTGGGCACAGAGCCCCTTGGGCGGGTCCGGTGAAGGGAAGACAGCATTGCTCAGGGCTGTCTCGCCCTGTCAGTCTCTGGCCTGCTCACCCCGCAGAGGCTGCATCTGAGAACCATTAAGCTGTGTTCACTTAGCACATTGCCCGGCACAAGGTAATTGGTATCTGTGGGATGAATATAGGAACAAACACATAACCAGCAAGTAAACCCTCCCATTTTCCAGCAGAAGCAAAAAGGACTGAATATCTCTCAGGCTGAGTTGAATTGCCCAAGTGCTGTCCACGATCCAGCACGCACTCCAGGAAAGATCCCTCTGGTCCCGGGCACGAAAGGAATTACAGACTCTCCTATCTCCTGGTTTGGGCCTGGAGGGAGGGCCAGAAGAACTTTCATCCACATCCAGAAATTCCCCCACTCAAGACTATGAGTCCTACTTTCAAGGCTTAAAACAAGCCTAACATACAAACAAAGAACAGTAACAGCAACAAAGCATGGGAATGTGGGCCCCGGCGCAAGCCAGGCAGAGTCCATCCTGCTGGCGACCCCTGCTTGCCCAGTCCGTCCCCGCTTGGCTGAGAATCCCATGCTTGGACGTGTCTCCCAGGAGCCTCCCGACGCGTATCCTTGTTTTGTCAGACTGCTTTTCTGCAGCACAGGGCTTTTCACATTTAAATCACAGATCCCAGCTTCCCAAGTGTGTTGACATGTCAGTAGGTTTCGAACAGCCCATTAGGCTTTTCTGACTCAGGCAGGGCTCACCTGCCCGTGCATGTGCACACACCTGCTCGGAAAGGTTGAATGCAGTTGATAGGCCGTTGTGTGGAGACTGGGGTAATGGGTGTGCCCAGCTGAACTGCCGGCTGGGTGGACACCTCACTGGAAGAAACAGGCAAGCATCTCCCCTTCCCAGGCCCCGGGCATACCTGCACAGAGACCAGCTGACCTCCGAGATCCAGGGAGGTATTATTTACATTGCTAATAACATTAATTATAATACAAACAACAAAGCATGTCTAATTGCATATCAGGAAATTAATCCTGAAATTAAAGGCCTATAATTCAAATGAAAAATGTTTTAAGTCTTTTAAGTGAACTCTAAAGGTGGTACAGTGAGCGCTGTTCCATTCCTCCTGAAATAAATTTTTACCGGTAAATGTTCATTCATTCAACAAACATGTACTAATTACCTACTAGGAGCCGACACCACACTGGCACCAAAATTACAAAGCTAAAAATCAGTAGACAATTCGTTAATGGGTGAATTAGTCCAAAGGGACATGATACAAAAAGTTGAATTATTTGATTAAATATTGATTGAATGCCAACTGCATACTTAGAACTGAGCTGAATATTCTGGGAAATAGAACAGAAACAAAAGACACTGGCCTTTTCCTTAAGAAGTTTATACACTATATTGTCCAGACAGGCATAATGCACAAACCTGTGTTGGGTTCAAGGCTAAATGAAGTGCCAAATGGCCGGTTCTGTGTCTCATATGACCCCATGTGTGTTATAACTGTATGTCTCTAGGAATTACTACTAGATGGTAGTTTCTCAGAAGCTGGGAAGACAGAGCTTGTTCCCCTGGTATCCAGAGTGCCTAGCAGTTTCCCCCTTGGACCTCAGGCTGCAGAGATTCTGTGTGGGAGTAGGCCCAGGAAGCTGTATTTTTGGACACTTCCTAGTGAATCGTGTGGTGTAGAACCAGGTTTGGTGACCTCTGGCACAGACTCTGAGAGTAAGAAGAATGCATGTGAAAGAAGGGTCAGTATGGGATGGGGAGACTTTTGTGCCTGAAAACTCCGGCTCATCCCTTAAGATCCAGCTCTGGCGCTGCTTCTTTGAGCCTCTCTCCAGGCTGTGGGTCACTCCATCTCCCATCTCTGTGTCCACACGTCTTGGTACCCACCTCTACTGCAGCTCTTAACTATAATTATTTAAAATTGCTTCCCTGAATAGACTGTGATGTCAGCACATAGTAGGTCTTCAATTAGTACTTCAGGGCCTGACTTTGCTTCAGAGGATGGGTAAGATTTGAGCAGGGATGGGAGGAGGAAGGCAGAGACCAGATGTGGAGCATTAAATGGGCCAGTCTGTCTGATGCAGCCACAGGGGAGCCCTAAGGCCTTTAGGAATTGAGCCTAACAAGGAAATGGGGGCTGCGTGGAGGGGGCTGACGAGCCCATCATGGGAGTTGGGACTTATACAGTGGGGCTTAGGGAGCCCTGAGGGCTGTATGAGCCGTGTGGGGTGGTGCAGACAAGACGGGAAGGGGAAGACGCGAACTGGAGACGAGTGAGGAGGCTCCCGGGGTCATTCTGGTGGTGGTCAAAGAGGAAGGGCAGTCACAGTTCACGCCGCCACACAGCCTGAATTTTGTGGCTGCTCTTGATTGGATTTTACCAACAAGCAGTGGTTATTGGACATGTGCCATTGCCAGAGGCCCTGGATATGCAGCACCTGGCGTCAGAGAGCTCACGGTCCAGGGAGGCGGGCAGGCCCAAAAGTAGTTCATGCGATAGTCTGTATGCAACCAGCACTGGAACCTCCACGGAGTACAGTGTAGGAGAAGGGGGTGTGGGGAGACCAAGGTAAGACTTCAAAGAAGAGTTGCAGCCAAGGATACCGCCTAGCCTGGCGTCAGAGTTTCCTCCTCATGTAACCCGGTGGGGTCAGGACTGTTATTATCTCCATTTTATGGATGAGGAAACTGAGGTTCAAAGAAATTAGGTGACTCATCTAGGCTCACACACCTAGTAAGTGGTGGGTCAGGTTTGTAACAAGTCTGCCTGACTCCAGAGCCCACACTGGGACCCCTGACACTCTGCTGCCTTTGATGTTTCAGCCCTAAAGCCGACTGGGTTTTTACCAAGGGAACGGAGTCTGGATGGGCCTTCTAGATGGAGGGACCAGCATAAGCAGAGGCACAGGGAGGGAGGCCTGGAAGAGTTCAGTTTGTTAGGGAGCTACAGATGCAGATGGCTCAGTAGGTCTGGTCGTGGGGTCAGGGAAATGGTGAGGTGGCAGGCTGGAGAGCAGGCAAGGGGCGAAGCAGGAAGGTGGGTTTTGTCTTGCTCTGCTGAGATGTTTGGCTCTCACCCTGAAGTTGCTCAGGGAGCTGCTGAAGGGTTTGAAACAGGAACAGAACCTGACCAAGTGTGCATTTCTGGTGGAAAGATCTCTCTGGCAGCAGCTCCAGAGAGAGGCTGGTGGACTGGAGGGAGCAAGCAGGAAGGGCATTTATGAGGAGGTATTGAGAGTTAAACGAGAGGGGAGGCTGGACAGGAGGCAGTGACTGGGGCTATTGTGGAGGCAGTGCTTGGTGACTGGCTGGCTCCTCGAGGTGAGGGAAAGGGGGCAGAGGAGGTGACTCCAGGGGTGTGGCGTGAGAGTCTGGGTACAGATGGTGCTGTTCACTGAGGCTGGGGGTGCCAGGGAGGTGAAGGCGGAAGGTAAACTGACCGCGTGTCAGGTCTCTGCAAGACAGTCAGGGGAAGAGTGTAATTGGCAGTTGAATACAGGTCTGGAAAGCAGCTGGAGGTTCACGACAGAGGGATAGCTTGATGGGTCATTGGGATGTAGATATTGGTTGATCTGTGGATGTGTTGAGGTCCTTGAAAACGGGAGGAGTGTGCAGATCAGAATCTGGGGGAATTTCAGGGGCATTCAGAGAGAGATGTGTCTGCACAGACTGAAGATGGGAGAGACCCTGGGCAAGATAAGGTCCACTAAGTGACAGTTAGCTGTAGCCACAGAGTTGGCGGTGGCCTTGGGCATGATGCCTATGTGGGCTGTGTGTGGGAGGGGGAATGAGACTGTGGTAGATTAGAGGGTGAGTGGAAGTGAGGAAGTGGACATTGCCAGGCTGGACTTTCCTACTGGGAACCTAGACGGTGAGGGGAAGGAGGGAGAGTGCCATTATTAAGAGCAAATGTAGATCTAACTGTGGTTGAATTTGTGCACATTTTTGAGACTGATTTCACATTGTTAAATTCACACATCCAAAAAAGAACAAAAAACACTTTTGTTAGGCAATGAGTTCTTTTTTTTTTTTTTTTGGTTTGAAAAAATGTAGTTACTTGGCACAATTCTTCAAAATGGGGGAGCCTTTGGAGGACAGACTCCATGAGACACGGTTGGGCTGTGAGCTTCTGGGGCAGGGACTGCTCTGTGGTTGTCCTGGGCTCCTGGGTATGGTGTGTGCAGAGCGAGCAGGCGTTGTTGAGAAATCCTTTTCAAGTTCACTTTTCCATGACGTTTATGCCTCCTCCCCAGCATCCTTCTCTATCCTCCAGACTGATTACTAGGGTTGCAGTCCCTGAGGCCTGAGCTCAGCCATCCAGACACAAAGGCTCACCTGGGGGGTGACTTTAAGGGTGTGCTGGGCAAAGACTCGGTGGAAAATATGCTTTAACTGTCCCATCTCAGCTTAAGGTAGATAAGGGGAGATGATCGCCCTTACCATCTATGTGAAAATGCCCCTATTTCTGCTGTGGTTTGGCTTGGGCTACCTCGGGTGGTGGGTGTTATCCCCAGGGCAGTGGGCTGGAAGGACGCTGGAAAAGCACATCCTGAGCCCGCCCCACGAGAGGCACCTTCATCTAATTTTCACAGGGACTCTGTGTTGTTTGTGACTTGCTCAAGGGAATGCTGGGGACTCGGAAGTCCACATTCTTTCCACCACACCACATAGGCTTCCAGGGGCTTCCTGAGGGCTCAGGGGTTATT
This sequence comes from Grampus griseus, assembly GCF_964374135.1. Taxonomy (NCBI): domain Eukaryota; kingdom Metazoa; phylum Chordata; class Mammalia; order Artiodactyla; family Delphinidae; genus Grampus; species Grampus griseus. The sequence goes on from NC_139002.1 coordinate 67,261,790, forward strand.
GAAACCAAGGAAACGACTAGCCTATCTGTCCCATTCTCTTGTCTTATTATAGGGTATATAATAAGGTATATTCACCAGAGGGTGTATATGTGTGTGGGGAGGTTCCTGAATGAGGGGTGGTCAGGCATATTTCTGGGGGTTAACCTCCAGTGACAAATCGGGCATTCCTACCATGCTATGGTTTACCTACTGGATTAATTGATATTTCCTGCCTCACAGATAAACCCTTGATTCTCAGTGTCTTCACATACTTCAGGTTTATTTCTCACATATGTGAAGTCCAAATGTTCCTGGTCATAGACTGCTTTCCTCCAAGTGGGCATCAGGGAGCCCAGCTCCTTCCTTCTCATGGCTTTGCCGTCTCGCACATGTGATTTCCGTGGCTGCTATGCTCTGGCGGAAGTGGAAAGAGCCTGGAGGATTGCCACGGGAGGTTCTCATGGGTTGGTCCTAGAAGTTGCGTGTGTCACTTCTGCTCACATTCCATTGCCTGGAACTGGTCACGTGGGCTCACACAGCTGCAAGGAAGGGCCCAGGAGGAAGGAGCAATGTGTCTGGCGATCAGCTGGCCTGCCTCTGCCGTACCCACCCGGGCTAGAAAGTCACCCACCCCTCAGCTGACTTGTTATTGGTATATTCGCCACAGTTATCCACGATTGCATCGAGATCTCCTTGTGCCAGATCCTGGCATTTTGGAGTTTGATGAAAGAAGGGGAGTATCATGAACCAAAGGGTCTAGAGCAGAGACCACGTACCTGATGTGGTGTATGAGGCAGCACTCGGATCCCTCCATCCACTTTGTGTGGGAGCTGTATGGGATGGTGGTTACAGATGTGGGCTCTGAACTCTGGCTCTAGGATGTCAAGTCACAAGTTCCTTACTTCTGGCCATGTGCCCTTGCCAAGTTGCCAACTTTTCTAATTCTTTGAAAAGTGGGGATACCATTATCATTAGATAACAGTATCTAATGATGCCTTGGTTTGTTACAATGATTAACTTCTTTAATACATAGAAAGCTTTTTACCTTGCTGCTCAAGACTTCATAGATGCTCGTTAAATGTCAAGGATTATTATGTTCCCAAGGTCTGAGCATTCATTCATTCATTTAGCACATACTGTATAGAGAGGGCCTTGTGCTAGGAACTGGGAGTAGGGAAGTCAAAAATTAATTTCAGCACAGGACTTACTGTAACCGAGGTAAGTACAGATCCTGTGGGACAGATCCAACGCATTTTGGAAAGGGGTTGGCGACAGGGAGGTGGAGAGTGTCTAGAGGAGAAGAGCTTTGAAGGAAGACTAGGAGTTAGTGGGGTAAAAGGATTTGTTCACATCCATGTGCTGTGCTTAAGAACGGTAAGTATGGGGCTTCCCTGGTGGCGCAGTGGTTGAGAGTCCGCCTGCTGATGCAGGGAACACGGGTTTGTGCCCCGGTCCTGGAAGATCCCACATGCCGTGGAGCGGCTGGGCCTGTGAGCCGTGGCTGCTGAGCCAGCGCGTCCGGAACCTGTGCTCCGCAGCGGGAGAGGCCACAACAGTGAGAGGCCTGCGTAGTACCGCAAAAAAAAAAACAGTAAGTATGGTATATGATATGTCAGACTTACTGTTTTTTCAAACGGGCAAGCTTCTTTGCCTCGCAGCAGGATTCTCCTAACGTGAACAGGATTCATACCCGGTGTCCCTGAAATTGATGTTAGTCAATGAAAAATATGCGAAGCTCTGATTTTGAGAGACAGAAGTCTTATCTATTGACACGGCCATTGTTTCTCCTCGTTGGAGTCTGATGGCATGTGCAACAGATCTGGGCTGATCTGGACCTGCCCTTGGGGAGTTTTTAGGGAATCTGTACACTGCAGGGAAGAATGCTCCCTGCTTTCAGGGAACTGCAGTCTGCTGGCTGCACTGTCTAGGGACTGTCAGAACACAGGAGTGTTCTCCCCAGGCAAGGGATGGTAGGCGCTGAAAGCTAAGAGCAGGGAGCCCCTACCCAACCTTCCCTGTGGATGTTGAAGCAGATTTTACAGGTGCTGGGTGAGGGAGGGGCGGCATTGGTGGTGGTGGCCTGGGGAAGGCAGAATAAGAGATAAAAATTGGAATTTGGCAGGGCTGAGCTTCCAAAGGCTTCCTGGAGTCAAATGAGATTTGGAAGGAAGACTGAGAGGAGCCCAGATGACTTACAAAAAAAACAAAAACAAAAACAAAAACCAAGAAATTATGCCATTGAGCCAAATAAAAAAACAGCAGGATTCTTTCACTATTTATTTTATTACACTTTAACTCAAAAGTATTTTAGATAATTTGCTTCATTGTTAATTAGGCCACAAATTCTGTCCTCTGGCCTTGGACAGCTCCTACTGTAAGGTGGCGATGGTTTGTTTTTTTAATGCATTTTATTATATTTTTTTTATTGTGGGAAAATATGCATGACAAAATTTGCTATTATGACCGTTTTTAAATGTTCGAATTCAGTGGCATTAAGTATATTCACATGGTTGTGCAACCATCACCACCATTGATCTCCAGAACTTTTTCATCATCCCAAATTGAAAATCTGTACCCATTAAACAATAACTCCCATTTCCCTCTTCCCCCAGCCCCTGTCTTTCTGTCTTTATGAATTTCTACTTTCTGTCTCTATGAATTTGCTTATTCTAGGTATCCCTCCCATTAGTTTTGAGATAGGGTGGCCTCCTGGAAATTGGAATTTGGAGTTCACAGTACTCCCAGGCAGCCAATGGGTCATGAAGGTGATTTAGGGCATATGCAGAATAGGCTGCTGAGTTTTTAGTGGTGAGATGGGCTTGGTGTGTGTGCTGAGATGAATGTTATTTTGTCAGGTCCTAGCCTATAACCAGGTAGGCAGGTGTCCTTCTTGTGGGGTTGACTGGCAGGGGGTCTGTGGGCATAGCTGAGATCATGTCAGGGGTATTATCTTCCCCACTTTCAAGTCTGTGGTCCAGTGAGCAGAGGTGTGGCAGGAATGCAGTCTTGGGGACCTCATCCCTCACCTGTTGGAATGTAAGCCCGTTCATTAGATTAGCAGTGTCAGGGCTTCTTACAGGATGGCCCTTTCTTTTCTGGAGAAGAATGGCATTGCTAGTGTGGCTGGAGCCGTACAGGCCTGAGGAAGAGAAGATACATGAGACCAAGATAGTCTAGTCAGGGAGAGAAGACTCCAGGACTTGGAACGTATAGAGGAGGGAGTTATAAAAGCTGTGTGTGCTTCCAGTAGAAAATCTGGAAATAAAGAAAAGTATAAACCTAAACATAAATCATCTGAAATACCATCACACACACGACCACTGTTCACTTTTGGCTTGTTTCCTTTCTCCTTTAGATATTACTCTAAGGAGTTGGAATCATATCGAGTACTTGAATTTGTATCCTGCTCTTTTCACTCTGATTTAGGGCATACGCATTTTCCAGAAGGATTAAATGTCTTTATAAATATTATTTTAAAGGACTGCCTAATCCTTTATTGTTTGGTTGCTCCGTAACTTATGAAGCCACACCCCGTTGTTGACGTTTGCAGTCTCTAGGAGCCTGAAAGAACTTCAGGGACTACAGAACTTAACCCATTTAATTGACACGGCGGCTTCAGTAAAAGCAGGTCGTATTATTTCCGTCTCCATGGCTCATATCAATCGGTGACGAAGCGCGTGGATTTTGAAGTGAGATGGAACTGGGCTCATTTTACAGCATGTCCACTCGGTACCTTGGCAAATGGGGGGGGGTTGCTTGCCCCTCTGAATCTGCCTTCTCTTCAGTCAAATAAGGATGGTTGAATGAAATCATGGATGTAAAGGACCTGGGACAGGGTCTGGCACCCGTGAGCAGCTGAGCAGTGTGGTTGTCGCTGTTCAGATGAGGCTCAGTCTCCTCATGCCCAGGCCCGAGTTCTGCCCGCCTCAAAGGCTTTGCTTCTCCTAGAGAGTTCTTAAAAACAGGCTTAGCAGTACAAGCAGAGATGTGGGACACTGGCCAGAAATCATGGTGGAAAAATTAAAAAATTTGTACGTGTGTGTTTGTGTACACACATGCATACAAGCATGCATATATGCAATCCATACACACATAGACATACATTTACACACATACTCATATATATGCATACATGTACGTGAACACACGCACACACACGTAGCAGCCACACATGGCAAATTTATACTTGCTTAAGGAAAGTGAGATGAGCAAGTTCTGGAATTACCCCCTACCCCCAAAGTCCTTGCTTCTTACAGAGTAGAAACAGAGAGAGAGAGAGAAGCACCCTACCCCACAGACTTCTTGTGAGGACCCCATAGGATACTGTGAAAGAGCCTGGCTGCCGTGGCCCCTGGTGATGTTGGCCTCCTTCCTGGCACTGTGACCGGTCAGCATATGGGTCACTGGCTCATGGGTTCGGGGTTGGGGGGTCAATCTCAGGTCATCCTGGGATCTGTTACTGTGAGTCATTCCACAAGGAAATGGACTGAGGCGAGGAGGTGGGAATGTGTGAGGTCATTTCAAGCCAGAGCAGTGGAGTCAAGTCGCTATTGAAAAGGAGTGAGGGGAGGGCTGGGGATGGAAGAGCAAGATCACATGGCCTTGGCCTCTCACAGGAGGAGCAGCACAGAAGGCCAGGGCCTGCAGTGCCCCTGGAGTCTCTTTTCCGAGCTCCCCACCCTGGGCCGGTGTAGACAGAGGGCAGTGTCCAGGCCCTGCTGCAGGCTGGGCGCTTGGGTGGGCTTTCACAGTACATCTCTTGGGTGCGTTTTCATTAGCCTTTCCAGTCGGGGCTCCGGATGGCATGTGTAAGTAGACTGCGTGTGTGAGTTCAGCCTGCATGGAAGGGGCTTTGACTTCCTGTGGGTGATCTCAAGGGCTAGAACCAGGAGTGGGGAGGAGCTATTGGAGAGACAGCATTGATCTCCCTGGAGAGCAGCTAACAGGAATCATCTCACCGAGGCTCTCTTCCAGCCAGAGGAGGCAAGGGTGGGGCAGGCTGCCCCAGGAAGTGGTGCGTGCTCCACTCGGGGAGTTGACCGAGGGAAGGCTGGGACCCCTGGCTGGAAGGAGATTCAAAGTGGCCCTTTCGGTCCCTTCCCAACGCTGGGAGTTGCCCCTTTAGGTTCAAGTTGGTGTCACGTGCCCTGGTAGATGGAAAGCCAGGCCTCCCTGGGCCAGGTGAGAGGGTGATGCCTGCAGACACCACCTGTAAACCAGGTGTTCTGCCCATGCTGGGCCCTGCAGAGAGGCAGCGTGGGAGGCGTTTCCCACCGCCTTGGCCCTGGCTGCCTCCTGCCTCATCTCAGATGTCAGATCCAAGTAGCCATGACCCAGGGTCTTCCGAGTGCGAGGCACAGAGCCGGGGGCTTCTAGTCTTTCCAACCACCTGCGGGTGCACAGGGGTGAAGACCCCCATTTCACTGCCGTGGAAACTGGGCCCTGCCCCATGGCCCTTTGGGGAGGTTAACCTGGGAGATGGTAAGTTTGAATGGGGGGCTTGGCAGTGGAAATGAGGAGAGGGTTTGGTTTTTAGATTGCATTTACCTTGAAACATGTCTGTGAGCCTTCAGGGTAGGGTTGAGGGCTGTGCTTACCTCATGCTGCTTTGAGGGAAGGTTCTGCCCGGTGTCCCTCCCAGCCCTCCTTAAGTTTTTATAGAACTCCGTTTTATCCACTGCCTGGTCACACTCTTTGATGCCATTTGGCAGGTGATGAGGCCCAGGAAAGGCAGGGGGTGGGAGTCCCCACATGTGAGTGCATTGGCAGCTCTTGGGCCAAGGAGGCTCATCTCTCATTTTGAGAGCTACTCAGGGCCTCTGCATAAACCTTGAACTTGTCTCCCAGTTGTCATGGGCTAAGAGCCCATTACCAGTGCTAGGATCTGAGGCCCTGGGTTCTAATTTGTAACAGCCAGAGGCAGGGACAGGGAATTGCTTTGTGACTCATAAAGTCACATAGGCAGAACCACAAATAAGGGACTCCAGTTGGCAAAGACCAAATTGTTTCAAGGCTATTCTTAGAAACTAAAGCATCACGTCTTGTTTCTTCCCGGAAAATGCAGAAACCTTTCATATTTCTGAGTAGTTGGTTTTATTTATATTTCATATCAAACTCCAAAAAGGCAACAGCTGGGTGGTGATTGGCAAGGAAGGCTAACGAGAGCTATTACCCAGGATCCTCTGATTTAACTAAACCTTGATCTTCTTCTTTTAAGGAAAGAGAGGGGTATCCAGCAAAATACTGCACTCCAGTTTCTGGAAGCTGGGACTCAGACTCAGGGGAACCCTTCTAAATCAGCCTTTCTAGTTCACTCACAGAACTACCTTGTACCATGGATGTTTTCAGTTCATTACCCAAATTTCCTCATATGAGGTTCCCCACTTTTCTTATGAGGAACTTAAAACTTGGAAGCGGAGTTGTCCAAGGCTACACAGTTAGGAAGTGGATTTGACACCAGATCTTCTGTATAGAAAGCCCATGGCCTCTAATTGTAAAGTATATATAATTGCTTGACCTGGGAAGCTAGTACCAGCGGTCATAATTATGTTCCTTCTTCTCTTCCTTTTGGTCTGATGACGTTTGAGCCATCTGACAAATAGTCATGAGTGCTGGTCATCATGGAGTCACTAGGTGCTAAATACATTACCCACGTGATTGAATTCATTCCTTACCCCCCTGTGACTCGAGTATTGGTATCCCCACTGATCAGATGAGAAGACAGGCTGAGACAGACTAGATAAAATGCCGAGGGTCACACGGCTAGCGAGTGCGTGAGACCAGACTCACACCCAGGTTTGCCACACTCCGAATATCTGGATGCTTTTCTGGGAGGAGACCTACTCCGCATGGGTGTCAGAGTTATTTCTCAGGTCTCTGACTTCAATTGCAAAGCGGTTTTAAAGGTTGAGACTAAACCCTTTAGACGGCAGGGAGGCAGGGCCGAGCCTGGCACGGGCTGCGCGGACACAGTCCCAGGCAGGGCTTATCTTCTTCTGTCCAGCCATCTCCCTCCACCTTCCCGTATCTCACTCCAGATAAGAGCTAGTTCCTGGAGCTCTCACACCCACCCAGGGCCCTCAGCACCACTTTGTCTCTTTCCCTTGGGGCCCTAAAATTAAGCTGTTCATTTTTCTTTTGTGGGAGGAGGGGAGGCGGCTGGGGGGGTTGGGAGGAGTCAGGTTCTTCCAGTTTATAAATTATTCTCTGGGAGTCGGGTCTGGCTTGGTAACTCAAAACAGTTCACCATTTTAGACAAGGCGGAGTTGGCGACTTGGAGAATTGATTTACAAAACTCTTTTTTCAAACTAGTGCCTCCCCAGCTTCAAATCTGCCCCAGGTGATGGCTTCAGCATACATCACATCACGCTGGTGCTCCTAGGGCCAGGCTCTGCCATCACTCAGGAATCTCTCACTCCACAGCAACTCTGCAAGCTCTCATACAAAAGAAGCAGCTGAGGCTCAGAGCTTACATGGCTTAGGTGAAGCCAGGTGGGCAGTGAGGGGCCAAGCTGAGCTTTGGACCCAGGTTTCAAGAGGCCCAAAGCCTGTGGTTTTTCTCTGCACCACCTGCCCATCGTCAGAAAGGACTGGAGGATTCCAGTGGAACTCAGGTAGCTTTGCAGTTGTCAATCAGCTACTGCAGCCCTTGTTCAATCCCGGACATAGAAGTGGTTCCAAAGATAGATAAAGACAGAGGATGTTCATATGCTCTGAAAAGCGAACGAGCCTTGTTCTCTGTTTATGCTCTCTGGGTGGTGAGTCTTGCACATGGGGAAAGTTGAGACTTTCCCCATGTGCAAGAGGCAAAGTTTATGTGAGTGACGCCAACGTGAGCGCTGCAGACATTAAAGGAGCCGACTGATCATGTCTTTTGGTGCCAGCTTTCCAAGTTGGTTGAATTTGTTGAGTTGAGGGGACTAGAGTACAGAGTCCCGTCTGCAGAGTGGAGCTTGGCTGGGCCTGGAGCAGGGAATGTACTGTTCTCCCTTCGGCCGAGCCTGGTGCCAGGCCCGTTGGAAGCTCTTGGGGGAAGAGAGATGGGAGAGATGGGTCCTACACTGTATCCCGTGCCACTGCACCCATCAGTATCTGGCTGCCTGGAGAGCTTGTCGGCCCCCAGCAGGCGGCCCCTCACAGGTGGTGTCCAGCCAGGCCACATAACATGCATGTGTGTGTTTTTCTTTCTCCTGCTGTCCCAGCTTTCTCCTGCTTCCCAGCTTCTCCTCATTGTGCTGGGCAGCCCCTCAGCTGCCTCCTTCTCCAGTCCACCCCGGCCATCTTCCCAAAGACTCGTCTCACCCCGCTGCTCTGTCTCCTGAGCCCCACGGCCCTCTGGAGAAGCCAGGCCCCCCCTACGGCCTGCCCCAGACACCCCATCACACCTGGTCACCAGTCCTGAACTCCCGACACCTTGAACTTGCTGTCATTCTGCAGCTGTGCTGGCTCTTTCCAGACTCATGCCTTCATATGGTCCATTCCCCGGTCTTCTAGTGAAAACCACCTTGTTCCTAAAATTGTATCGTTTTGGCATTTCCCTCTTGTGCCTCCTCTGGACTCCTCCAGGCTCTGTTTAACATCTTCTTTGGGCTTCCGTGTGCTGTGTTCATTTTTTACAAGTGCTGGCCTGGTTGTCTTGTAATCAACTATTTACGGGCCTGCCTTCCTCACTAGGCTCCGTCTTTGTATCCCCAACATCTAGGGTGATGCGTGGCCCTTGCTAAGGCACCAGTAGTTATTGCTGAATGAATGAGTAAAAGATGAAGGAAGAAGATAAACACCATTCTCTGCTTTCAGTTTTATAAAGCCAGCCCGCAATCTAAATGCACCCACTGTGGCATTTCGGTCTGGAGAGTGGGAAGCTGCCCAGCCCGAGGGCTTTGTCTCTGTTTGCTGACCTCCCCCTGCCAGGCCTCTGTCGGGGGTGGGGGGGGGGGCTTGATATGCGTTTGCAGACCCCTCAAGCCCTCCTGGCAGCTGGGCCAGCCCCAGCTCCTTCACACTTATCTTCTTGCACTAGCTTTAGATTCTGGAAAAATAGCTGGTGCTTTGGAAAATCAGCTCTAATTTATTTTTGTTCCTTTGAAACTTAAATGACTTTCCTAAGAAAATGCCTGAGGTTAGAGTGGTGCAGAGAAGAAAGGACGATGGCCAAAACCCAGGCAAGCTATTTTTGTGATGTGAATGAACCTCCATCGCGGTTTTTCCTTCCTTCAGACTAAGCACTTGTTCCAAATAGCTCCCAGCTTGGGCTTACAAAGCACAGGCTCCTTTTGTGCATCAGGAGGAACCCCACGTGTCTCTCTCTCTTTCTGTATGTCTGACTGAGGTGGATGCTGTGCTTCTAGCAGATACTAGGAATGGAGAGGAATTTTGAGAAGTTGCCATTTGCCGTCTGTAGAAGGGAAAGACCCGCCTTCTGGTAACTAACGAAGGAAGACTTAAAAGTGTGGTGTCTAAGGATAGGTGGGATGGTGGTCATGAAATCTAGGGAGGCATGTGCTTTGCTTTTTGGGGGCTGTGCACTCATGTCATGTGATTGGGTTACGTTAACATTGGCACCAGGAATTATAGGTTTCCAACAGTGCTAAATCTGGTGTGCCCTTCTGGGTTTTGTTTGTTTTCCTTTTGCTAGTTAGTACTTCCAGAACCACTGCTCATAGCAAGATTGACCAGGTAACATTGACGTCAGCCAGGATAGATCTTTGGCAATGTGTGGTTCTTTTCAGCCAGCCGGGGGAGTGGAGAGTTGGGGAGAGAGAGTGCCAGCAAGGCAGCATTGCCAGGTTAGAAGGTATGATTATACCGGTCCTATGCATTATGTATGTTTAGTATTGAGTGTTATGTTTAGTATGTTAGTGTCTTAAAGGAATTGTATTTTTGCCTCTCCACACCTTCTCCCCACTCTACCCTCATCCAGGAAGCTCACCTCTGCCTCTGCCTACCTTTGCAGGTGTGACGTTTCTCCAGGTACTTCATGGTGTTCTCCTCCATCCTCTCCACACCACTGCTCTACGTGGCTCCTGAAACATGGGGGAAAACGAGGACGAGAAGCAGGCCCAGGCCGGGCAGGTTTTCGAGAACTTTGTCCAGGCTTCCACGTGCAAAGGCACCCTCCAGGCCTTCAACATCCTCACACGGCACCTGGATCTAGACCCTCTGGACCACAGAAACTTTTATTCCAAGCTCAAGTCCAAGGTGACCACCTGGAAGGCCAAGGCCCTGTGGTACAAACTGGACAAGCGTGGGTCCCACAAGGAGTATAAGCGAGGGAAGTCCTGTATGAACACCAAGGTAAGGGAAACTCCAGCGTGGATGCTTCTCACCCTGTGGGCCATGTGGGTTGGCTTGTCGGGAGGTTAGGAAACTGTTGCCATTTTGCCATTGTAAGGTTCTTAGTGGGTGTGGATGTGTTTTATTGTTTGGCTCAGCTGAAGGTTGCCTTTGTCTGTATATGAACAGCTTATCCTGGTTGGGGGCTTCTGTCTCATGGTGGCCTCAGCAGCTCTTCTTGTGTCCTTCCCAAGGCGGAGAAGATGAAGGCATGCTTGATGCTATCCTGTTTCTACTATTACTACTACCACTACTTCTTCTAGTAGCTACTGTTTACCAGGTAGCTTCTTTGGGCCAGGTGCATTCTGTACGTGGTCTTGTTGAACAGCACAGTAGTCCTTTGGATCATTTAAGAGATATGAAATCTGAGAAGGCAGTTACCTTGCCCAAAGTTACATAATAAGAAGGCAACCTCGATCTCTCTGATTCTAGGGCTTAGGCCCTAAATTCCCTAGAGAGGCATAATTAGAGTTGTGTCGCCCTGGGAGCAAACATTTTAGAAAGCTCCCTGACTTTAGTTGGGTAAGAAATAGATCTTTGGGGCTTCCCTGGTGGCGCAGTCGTTGAGCGTCTGCCTGCCGATGCGGGGGACGCGGCTTCGTGCCCCGGTCCGGGAAGGTCCCACATGCCGCGGAGCGGCTGGGCCCGTGAGCCATGGCCACTGAGCCTGCGCGTCCGGAGCCTGTGCTCTGCAACGGGAGAGGCCACAACAGTGAGAGGGCCGTGTACCGCGCAAAAAAAAAAAAAAAAGAAATAGGTCTTTGGTCTTTACTGTCTTTTCTTCCCTCTCTCTCTCTTCCTCTTCACATCTCCGCATTCTCCACCTCCCCATCCCCTTCCTCTGCTCAGGATCCCACTCACAGCTAACCCTCCACAAGCTGGTCACTTTCCCCACTGAGTGGCCGTAGGCGACATCGGTGAACGTGGGGCTGCCCAGCGCATCACATCTCTGATAGCTCTGCACCACCCATCCCCAAATGGGCAGCCAGAAGTCAAGACTTCCCTGGGGGCTGTCAGCCCTGGGCACTGTTCCAGGCTGCATGTTTAGGTTAAAAGCAGCGAGCGAGCTGTATTTAGACCTCACAGGAGGTAGCTCAGCCAGAGCCCTTGGAATTCTAGTCAGTGCCAATCCTAGACAAGAGGATTGAACTCTCCATAGAGATCAGGACTGTTGTGTTTTTGTTTTGGTGATGTGGAGCCCGTTGAGTCCACCGTGGGATACGCCGCTTTCCCTTGCCCCGGGGGAGACAGCTGCCAGGCTCCTCTGAGCCTGGGACGCACAGACCGTTTGGAGCACAGGCAAGCATTCCATCAGGCTGAAGCAGCCCAGTCGCCTTAGCCCAGAGCATATTAGCCATCCAGGAAGGGCCTGCCTGTAACCTGCCAAGCTTTGGCCTTACACAGAGGAGAGGGAAGCGTTAAAGAATAACGGGGGGTGGGAGGTGGGGCCAGTATCCTAAGTGCCACCCCTGCCCAGTACCTCCTTTCCTAGTTGTTGTAACTTCACGGTTCGTGGTTCACTGGGCAGCTCTTCAGAGTTCCAGGAGGGGGAAGCTTTTAACTTTCAAAGCTTCACCCTTTTCCGTAATTGTATATGGTGATTTTCTTTTAAAATGACCCATAGAAGTCAGGCGGCTGGGGTGCAATATGTTTTCTCAAGGAAGATTTTCAGAGCTCTTATTGTATCAGAAAATGCATTGCCCCATACACCCAACAGTTTCTAGCTGCTGAGGGACTCTCTTGGTGATCTGAAGACAGACCTTCGGAGGGAGTCGGCCAGCGGAGGGATGGAATGGAGAATTGACCACCATGAAGATGTCCTTTCAAAAATCACTAGCTGGTTGCCTGGTCTGTCTGGCCAGCCCCTATTTTATAAGCTATGATGGCTTGAAGTGGAAGAGTCCTTACATCCTGTGGTTGGCAGGTCATCGTTGATGCCTAAGATATAAAGGAAAAGGACTGTCTTTAGTTAGTGAAGCTGGGTAAGAGTGGTTCTTGCCCAGGAATTTATACGCCTTTCTCAGGAGGAGGAGCAAAGACATTTGAAATGTGGTAACCCATCCCATAAAAACTACTTGGATCCTAAAGTGTAGAAGATACATTTGAAAATGCACTCTACGGATGGTTATGACTGTGCTAGGCTACTTTATCCTCATGTTTCAGAAACTCAAACTAACCTAAACAAAACAGGGAAATGAGGGAAGTGATTAACTCGTATAAACAGGAAGGTCCAGACACTCACAGTCTTTCCCATCCTCTCTCCTTCCATCTCTCTTAGATGTTTTGCTCTGTTTTGGCTTCATTCTTCCCTCCTGCAAACAGATTTTCTTCATGATGCTAGCCTCTCGTTCATATCTTTGTAGCTCTGTGACCCAAAAGACCAGAATCTTTCTCTTCCTGCTCGGTATGGAAAAAAATCTCAGGGAAGGATTTCAACTGGCTCACCCCTGGGCCAGTTATTGTGGCCAAAGCCAGAGGAGCTGACCACTGTCTTTGGCAGCCCTTTTAAACATCACGTGATTGACATGAGGGAGGAACAGGTCCCCAGGGATGTGGAGGTGGGAGATAGACAAACAGCAGGTGTCCTCTACCTGACAGGTGACTGCTTGTTTGCTTTCTGGTTATGGAACAGGCCTCGCCATGTTGGAGTCACGTGGCTGTGTAGTGCTCACTCTAAGAGCCTGGCGCTCCTGGTTGTGAGTCAAGCAAAACAGAACGCAGTCCTCCCTCTTTTCCGACATGAACAGACACTGTCTTGCTCACACACCTCACTTAGGTTTATCCTTTGGTATACTAGTTTACGTCGTCAAGCATTAGCCAAACGAGAAGTGCTGGGCATTACTGTGCACGTGGTTCATCATTAACGCTAAGCCGTGTAGCAAAGGCGTGTCAGGTACCAGGCCTATAGCCAAGCTCCTGCTTAGCCACAGGTAGAATGGGAATGAATGAAATGCAGCCAGAACTCCCACCTTCGCCCTGATGTGGATGCCTCTCGGCACCATCTGGAGTGGATCTGGGCCTCAGCTATTCACAAACATTAATTAGCCCCTTCCAGGCGCTATGAGCCCTGTCTGCTCCCTCATGCCAGCAGGACTGTGTGTGTGTGTGTGTGTGTGTGTGTGTGTGTGTGTGTGTGTGTTAGTGGTGATGGCAGCGGGAGATTGGTGACCGGGATCTATTTGGAGAAGATGACCTCTGGTACAGGTGCCAGGGGACAGGGAGGAGGACCTACAAGGTCCCTAGAGCAGTGGTCTAGGTGCCAGCTGCATAATCTAACTTGAGATCAGTGTTCATTATTGATTATTATGTATGAGGGTTTTGCCAGGCACTTAATAATTCTTTCCCTGGGTGTGATCTGTTTGCATAAGAAAGGAGTGAACCAACGAGCAAGCCAAAGAAACTCTTTCAGGACTGATATTGGCTCTGAATTAGGGCAGTACCCGGATCAAATGCCACATCCAATTGTGTAATGTTCCTGGGGAAAACAGCCCTGAAGAAAATGCAATACATAATTTGGCCTGGGAATTACCATCATCACAAAGGCATGGAGACTGCTCGTTTATTTTATATGTACCTTTAATGCTAGGAGAAACTTGAAAGAACGTTGTGTACAATCTCTGCATTTGACAGATGACAACCAGGGGGCCCAGGAACCTGAAGCCATTTGGTTGAAGCTAGCGGGGAGCATTGCCAAGATTTGGATTCTGTTTATTGGTTTCCTCATACAGTGTTTCGTTCATTCATTCATTAGGTATTTCAAATACCCTAATACCTGAGTAGGTATTTGACAGAGGAAATGGTTTGAAAGATTAATAAGAAGTGGTTCTCACTTGAGCTTTCTATAGAGAGGACAGAAGTGTCATCATTTCTGTATTTATTCAGTTAATCATTTATGGGGTGAATGATTATTGAGCAGCTACTATGTGCCAGGCACTTGTCTAGGCACAAGACAGCCACTTAATAGCTCTGCGGCCTTAGGCAAGTTACCGAAATCCCTGATCCTCAGTAGACATCTCTGTAAAATGAGGATAATAATGGTACTTCCTTCATGGAGTTACTGTGAGGATTAAATAAGGTAATCTTTGTAAAGTGTTTAGAATGCTGCCTAGTACATAATAAGTGATCAGTAAATGTTTAGCTATTATTATCATTAATATCCTAAGTGCTATGAGAGAGTTGTATATACTGTTCTGCAGGAGTACAGAAGAGCGACTGGGGTAGTCTGGGAATGCTTCCTGCAAGAGGAGGTATGATTTGGGGCTTGAGAGACGAGTAGGAGTTTGCCTTGCTTTACTGAAGGAACAGCTAGAGGGAACATAAGGCAGAGAAACATATTTTGGTAAGAGTACATTACTCATGGAATGGGAATGAAGGTACCTGTGGAGAGAGGGAAGCAGGGAGAGCGTGAGAACCAGAGAGAACAGAATGGATGAATGGCAGGAGACCAGAAAGGCCTCCTGGGACCAGACTGTGAAGAGAGGATCCCTCGGTCAAACAGAGGACCTGGAGGGTCATTGAGGATGAGCCCCCGATTCTCAATCCAGGGTTCTTTCTCCCACCCTCCAGGGGGCGGCTCAGGAATCACAGGTAACCAGTTCAGACCAGAAGGCATTTGTACATCATTGCCATAAAAACCTGCTTGCAGGAAATGACTCATGGGCTTCTGTCACCAGCAGCTATGGGACCAGCCTATATAATGAAAACTCTTGCGTTATCCTGTGAGAAGGAAATGTCTGTGTTTTGTGAACATCCAGCAGGGTCACGCCACACCTTTTGCACTTGAACGTGACCTTTGCCTGCCTTTGTGTCTGCACTGGCTCCCCAGTGGTGGGTAACCCAGGCCCTGGTAATGCTTGCAGCCCAACTCATTACGTGGTTCCCGAGCTTCATGAGCAGAGCACAGCAGGAGCAAGGAGGGAGGGAGGGAGGGAGGGAGGGAGGGAGGGAGGGAGGGAGGGGTGAAGCTGGGAGGGAAGGCCGCTATCTCCCAGCCTAGATAAACCTATCTGACATTCCCCACCTCTGAAATCACCCACCAGGGCCCTCAAAGCCAGGCTGTGCTACACTGGCTGGGAAATGTCTAGCACCACTTTGCCTAATACGGACAGTTGCAGGCATAACCGACAGAGTAGAGGATGGTCCCTGTGGTGTGACCTTCTGTACTAGTTGAACAAAAAGCTGCCATAGGACTTCCCTGGTGGCGCAGTGGTTAAGAATCCACCTGCCAGTGGAGGGGACATGGGTTCGAACCCTGACCCGGGAAGATCTCACATACCACGGAGCAACTAAGCCCATGCGCCACAACTTCTGAGCCTGCACTCTAGAGCCCATGAGCCACAACTACTGAAGCCCGTGTGCCGCAGCTACTGAAGCCCGCGTGCCTAGAGCCCGTGCTCCACAACAAGAGAAGCCACCTCAATGAGAGGCCCGTGCACCGCAACGAAGAGTAGCCCCTGCTCGCTGCAACTAGAGAAAGCCCACGCACAGCAACAAAGACCCAATGCAGCCAAAAATAAATAAAATAAAATAAAATAAATAATTAAAAAAAAAAGCTGCCATAAACTCTGGATCTGTCCGCTTACCTGACAGTGGACTTGGGCGCTGTTACACTAGGCACATCTGCAAGCCTACATTACCAACTGGGTTGTGTGAATCACTACACTTGTCACCACAGCTCCACGCAAAGTGTATAGGGTTTGCGTGAGTGCGTGCATTGAACATGCCATGTGAGCTTGAGGAAATCCATTCCCAACAATATTAAACCGAGATGAAAAAATTCTTTTTTGGCTGTCTTCATAGGACGTGATTAATCCGGGTTCACTGTGGTTCATTTTACAAGTACATTTATAAATAAAGACTCCTTTGTCTTTTTAAGAACAAACTAATTTGTTTTCTTTAATTAAAAAAGAAATGCATGCTCATGATAAAAAACAATAATTCAAGTAGGAGAAGAAAATATACTGTGAAAGGAAGTGCCTTTGCCCAGGCCACCAAGTTTCCTCCCTAGAGGCATCCACTGTGCCATTTCCTGTGTGCCCTTCCTGAAAGTCTTTACACGTGTGTGCTTGCGTGTGTGTGCATGTGTGCATGCAAGCATATGAATGTGTGCATCCCCCTTTCTCTTATTTAATGGGAAAAATTTTTACATATTTGTTGTACACCTTTTTTTCACTGAAAAATATATCTTGGGGATTGTTTTATATCAGTACATGGGGAATCTAACCCTTTTATTATTTTCATGGCTTTTTAAGGCTTGATATTTTATGGTTCCATCACAATTTATTTAACTGCTTAGGTTGTTTCCAGTCTATTGCTGTCTTAAACAGTACTGCAGTACACTTCCTCATACACACTTTGTATGCACATGAAAACATGTGTACGGGATACATCGTGAAAATTTCGAAGTCCAAGGGTGTGTGTGTTGCATTGACAATGTTATAGGCATTGTCAAGTTCTCGTTCGTGGAGGTTCTTGCAGTAGACACTCCCAAAAATAGTGCGGGAGAGTGATAAGAAGAGCCCTGGGATGTTGCCTTCTTGGATTTCCTTAGCTTGGCCGAGTGGGCATTGGGATGGACACCCTCTGAGTCCTGGAGTCTGGGCTGGGTGGCCTTGAATGGGGCCACTGAGTAAAGAGCAGTTTGGTAGCAATATGGTAGGGACCGCTGCTGCCCCTGTAATAATCACAATCACAACTATGTCATTAGTGTTACTGCCCAACATTTGCATAGTGCCTTATAGTTTCACATACATGGTTTCATTAAGAAGTTTGCTTTCTCTGTAAAAGGTGAATGCTCTTTAAAAGAAGAGCAAATACAAGTGTATGCTTTCCTCTTCAAAACGTCATCTAATAGTGGGAGCTTTTAGAGCCCTGGCCCATGGAGGATCTGTACTCTTTGTGCTGAACAGGGGTACCTTCCTGACCTAGCTAACTTGTTCTCTTTATGATTCAATTTAAACTAGTATCACCTCCTCCAGGGAGCCTACCCTGACAGCCTTTCTACATCCCCCTTCTCTTATTTCACCCCCAGTTGGGTTTGGTGCCCCCATGGGCTCTCAGACTCTGGTCCTACCACTACCTTGCTGATCGGTATCCCTCATTTACTGCTTTTTTGGCCACTTTCCCACTCATCGTGAACTCCCTGAGGACAGGGACCATGTCTGGCTCACCTTTGGGTCTGAAGCACCCAGCACAGGGCTTGACACAGGGACGGTGCTCAGGGACTAAATGAACTGTGTAGCTCAAGAGGCTTCTTTCTGGAGGAATACAAATAGCATACTATTAACATATGTCGTTCTTTCTGGAGCTGTACTGGGTGAGCCCTGGTGTTTCCAAGCCCTGATAGTGGGTTTACAGAAGCCGGGACCAGCCAGCCCCTTATTTCCTTATTCAAACATCTGTGCAGATTTGCATCTGACCATTGCTTGTGGGCATCCTCTCCCTCTCCCTGTGGTGTGGGATGAGGACCACAGCCTTGTCTGTGCCTTGACTAACATCGGGCTGTTCATGGAGCTTTCAAGGGGGACAGGGAAACTGGGCCTGTAGGCCTGTGAGGCTGAAGGGCTGGGCCTCCTTTTTCTTGGCGAAAAAAGAAAAACCTCTCACAGTTCCTGGCCCACCCAGGGTTGCAGAAGGCCTTAGGGAATCTCTGGCCAGGATTATGCAAATTGATGTGTACCACTGGGCAGGGCAAGAGGAAACCATGAAGCAGTATCATGCTCTGCTTCCCAGACTGGAAGGTCTCTTGGCTTCCCTCCTCCTGCTCATTGGAGGCTCTTGCTGGGCTTTGCTTTTTTTTCATAATAAAAAATATCTTGGAGATCAGTATATTCCATGGCAGAGGATTTTTCCACTTAGTGTGAATATATCTATCTCCTATCAACCAGGTGGGGTACCAGGCTGAGTTCGGCCTTCCTGCCACAGGGAAGCTCCTCGGCAATTCACTGGGCCCAGCACTTAGTTTGTTCTCCCCTCTGAATCAGAAAGGATTGCACTCAGCTGCAGGTAACTGAAAACTCAACTTCAGAGACTTAAACAAATAGGGGCTTATTTTTTAAACAGATGTCAGGAGAAAGGTGGTGACTGGAAATTCAATGGCTATGTTCTCTGTGATTCTCTGGGCCAGTGCTGTCCAATAGAATTATAAGGTGAGCTACATATGTAAGTAAAAATTTTCTAGTACCCACAGTTTAAAAAGTACAAAGAAATGGTGAAATTGATTTTAATAATATTTTTCATTTAACATAATATACCCACAATATTATTATTTCAGCATGTAGTCAATATATAAAATTATTACTGAGCTATTTTACAGTCTTCTTTTTTTGGTATTGTCTCTGAAATTCTATGTGTTTAACAGCTCAGCTCAATTCAGATTAGCCACATTTGAAATCCTCAGTAGCCTCATGTGACTAATGACTGTTGAATTGGATAGTGCAGCTCTAGGCTTTTCCTCATACTTGTCACCTTGTAGTCACAAGATGGCTGCTGCAGCTCCAGCCATCATGTCTGGTTTTGAGGCAGGAAGAAGGTAGAAGGGGCTGCTTAAGCTACATACATTGCTTTATCACATACACAAAAGTGTTTCCAGAAACCCCATTAAAATATAAGCTCCTTGGGGGCAGGAGTTTTTGTCCTTATAGTCTCTGCTGATTTTCCAGCCCCTAGAATAGTAACTAACTAACGAATAGGACATATTTGTCACGGGTTGAGTTCTTCAGAAGTAGATGCTTAGAAGGTGTTTGGGGTGCAATATGTTCATTAGTAATCAATACCTGTGAAAGGAATGGGGGAGAGAAGCAGGAATGGGCAGAAGAAGTCAAACTATGTAAAAGAGAACCAGATGCCTGTGGGTTCAAGCAGCTGAGTCTTTTCCTGCTTGGCCTTTTAGCCAGTGAGTTTTGCAAGAGACAGGGGTGGGAGGCCACACAGACCTCAGCTGATATAGGGTGATCAGCTGTGAGCTACCAGCTCTCTCTATAACACGTTTAACATATACACCAATGCAAACAGTGTATTGTAGAACATGTATAGTTATAGATAGTGTATTATAGAACATGTATAGTTATAGACATGTATATTTAAGGGGAGTAAGTTGTAAATTTAATAGTATATACACAAATTCTTTTATTATATATTAAATTATATTACATAAAAAACTATTTACCTTAAACTTCTATGCAGCTTCTTGGGAAGAAAACCCGAACGTGTTTTAACTTCAGAGCCTTCAGCTGTATGGAACGTATTTCACTGCCACCTGGCATATCCCACACCTCCTCTTATGCGTCGTGGTCTTAAGAGATATAGGGTAGCGAGCTATCACCAAAGGTTCATCAATGGGAATTCAGCAGTGGGAAGATTTTTATTCTCGGATCCTTTCTTCGGAGAGAGCTGTCTAAATCTAAGGAACATACCTGGGAAAATTCTTTTATGTCCAAATCTGCAGAAGTCCAGGGAAGTTCCTTTACCCCTTCTAGTTGGCATGCCAGTGTTTACCATGCAGCTGTGCGTTGTTCTCTCTGCTTTAAGGAAGCCATCTTTTCCATTTTCTCCCTCTCTCTTTTTCCCTCTCTCTGCCTCTGTCTCTGTTTCTTTCTTTGGTATTCCTAATGTTTCCCTTTTTTTACTGTGGTAAAATATGTATGACATAAAATTTGCCATTTTAACCATTTTAAAGTATATAAATCAGTGGCATTAATTACATTCTCAATGTTATACAACCGTCACCATTTTCTATTTCCAAAATTTTTCACTGTCCCAGATAGAACCTCTGTACCCAAAGCAATAACTCTCCAGTTCCCGCCCCCTTCTCCCTAGCCCCTGGTAACCTCTGATCTAGTTTCTGTCTCTATAAATTTTCCTATTCTAGATATTTCATGTAAGTGGGATCATATAATATTTGTCTTTTTGTATCTGGTTTATTTCACTTAGCATAGTGTTTTCACGGTTCATCCAAGTGGTAGCAAGTATCAGAACTTTATTCCTTTCTTTTTTCCAATTTTAGTAATATGTTTATTTAACTCAGTTTATCAAAAATATTTTGATATGGAATCACTATAAAAGTTATTAATAGGATATTTTAGATTTTTGTACTAAGACTTCGAAATCTGGTGTATATTTACCCTGTTAGTACATCTCAATTTGGATGCTAAATTTTAATCAGAAATACTTAATCTGTATTTAGATTTCATAATATTTACAGTTAAAAAAGTAGATTTACGTGTCCAACTTATTTCAGTCATACTTAGTTTCCCACTAACTGAATTGAGTCTGGGTTTATTTTTTAATTGTGGTAAAATATATAACATTAAATTTACCATTTTAAGCATTTTTCAGTATGCAGTTCAGTGTACATTTACACTGTTGTGCAGCCAACACACCATCCACCTCCCAGACTTTTTTCATCATCCAAACTGAAACTCTACCCATTAAACAATAATTTCCTACTCTCCCCTCCCCTGAACCCCTGGCAAGCACAATTCTACTTTCTGTCTCTGTGAATTTGGCTACTCTAGGTACCTTATATAAGTGGAATCATACATATTTGTCCTTTTGTGACTGGTTTATTTGACTTAGCATAATGTCATCAAGGTTCATCCATGTTGTAGCATGTGTCAGAATTTCCTTCCTTTTCAAGGCTGAATAATATTTTGCTGTATGTACATACCACATTTTGTTTATCCATTCATCCCTCTCTGGACACTTGGGTTGTTTCCTCCTTTTGGCTTTTGTGAATAATGCTGCCATGAACCTTGGTATAGAGTATCAGCTCAAGTTCCTGTTTTCAGTTCTTAGGGGCGTATACCTAGGAGTGGAATTGCTAAGTTATATGGTAATTCTGTGTTTAACTTTTTGAGGAACCACCAAACTGTTTCCACTTACTCTTATTTTTAAAATTGCAATCCCTGGGGCTTCCCTGGTGGCGCAGTGGTTGAGAGTCCGCCTGCCGATGCAGGGGACACGGGTTTGTGCCCTGGTCCGGGAAGATCCCACATGCCGCGGAGCAGCTGGGCCCAGGAGCCATGGCCGCTGAGCCTGCGTGTCCAGAGCTCAAGAGACAGGTAGGGGCCACAGATACAAAAGTAGAGAGTCGTCTTCATGGCCAAGGGGAGCAGTGACAGCTGAGTGTAGCTGAGATTTCCCCCAGAAAGCACATCCAGCAGAAGAAAAAGGAGTCAAAGACAGGCTCAGTAGTTGTGGCGCATGGGCTTAGTTGCTCCGCAGCATGTGGAATCTTCCCGGGCCAGGGATCGAATCCGTGTGCCCGGCATTGGCAGGTGGATTCTTAACCACTGCACCACCAGGAAGCCTGATACAAGGTTTTTTAATCTTTAAGAGTCTGTGAACTTGGATAGGGGGGCAAAATCTTTATTTTCACTAACCTCTAACTGAAATGTAGCATTTCCCCCAATCATGAATCTGGCAGCAAATCTACCTTAGGAGTGCCTGTGATTTGTCACCAATAGAAATCACAGATATTTTCACTTATCCTTGCAGTTGTAGATTTCTCAATCTCTGGTTTACACTTATTACTATTTGGAAATTATATTAGGCCTTAGACCTGCAGCTAGATCTCATCATTTAATATATTATTAGATATGTTAAATGTGTTAACATTTTATCTTATGCATTTAAAGGTATTATTCTGAGAAAGTGTCCATAAGCTTCCCTGGGTTGCCAGAGTGACCCAGGGCATAGAAATGGTCAAGGACCCCTGGTCTGATGTCACAGACTTGGGAACTAGGGACCAAGAGCTGTGTAGGGCCTGCCTGTGTGCAGCAGGGGGTGGTGGAATGCTGGGAAGAGCCTGGGAGGGACCTGGGTCAAATCTGTGCTCCTTCACTTATTAGTTTACAATCCTGGGCCAGTTACTTGAGTGGTTTGAGCCCCAAATTCCTTATCTGTAAAGCAGCAATATTAAAACATACCTTACCGGCTTTGACACACATATAAAGAATCATTTCTAGCACATAGGAAGTCTTCAGAAACATAAATTACCCTCTCCCTTCCTCTCTGCTCTGTTTCCTCTTGTGTGACGTGAGAGGTCTTAGTAGAAGGCCTCTCTAAGGTCTCTCTTAAGTTTGTTGTGATCCTGCGTCTTTCTTGTTATCGAGGCCAAACCAGATAGTCCATTGCTGTGGAGTCAGAGCTGGTGTCTTCATGCCCCATGGCATTGCTAGTCTCCTTTCCTGGAGCAGCAGGGAGAACCAGCGTCCTCAGACCTTTCCCGGCCCTTCCGCTGTCCACCTTGGCTTTCCCTGGCTCCCCTCCAGGCTGAGCTCATGGGTTAAGAATGCATAGGCCGAGCTGCTCCCTGAGCGCCTGAGAGAGGGCCGATGGTGGAACATGTTCTAAGAGCATTCTCTCCACTTCATGTCTGGGACCGCTGATAGCAGACCTGGGAAACCCATTAATCATCATCCTCAGTGGCTCAGCAGACCCACGACCACTCTCCCTGCTTCTCCATCTGTTGTTTCAAGCTGACTGTTCTTAGATGGAAAAAATGTAGCCTATTGTTGCCTTGGTGAGAAGGTGCTAAAGTGACAAAACGCTTCTCTGTACAGGAAGTGAGGAGTATGTGGGGAAGGTGGCTCGATGCCATCATGGAACCGTATCCTGCTCCTTTTTTTTTCTTAATTAGGCTCTGAATCAAAAAAGGCTTTATGGTCACTGGGTTCAGATGACACGTATTGTGGTTTTGTTTTTCGGTTGTTGAACTGTCCTGGGCCTTGGAACCATGTTCTAATCAGACCCAGTTTTCAGAGTAGGTGAAAATGTATGGTGTGCCCAGCTGAGCGCTGCTCTATTCGTTAGAATGATTGCTAGATGGGCACCAGTGGGCACCCACTTGGAGCACAGCAGGGGAGGACCATCACCCATACTCTACATGTCCTCCT
This sequence comes from Grampus griseus, assembly GCF_964374135.1. Lineage (NCBI taxonomy): Eukaryota > Metazoa > Chordata > Mammalia > Artiodactyla > Delphinidae > Grampus > Grampus griseus. Next base: position 67,284,997 of record NC_139002.1, read on the forward strand.
CCCTGTTGCAGACTAGATGTGGAACCTCCACTCCAGCTCAGAGCCCAGAACTAACCACCTCTGCTCGCCATAAGCCTGCAGGAGAATTGAGTGTGACGGAGTTTCTGAGACTGAGCTGAGCCAGGAGGGGCTGATGGTGTGTCTTGTCTCTTAAATACCACTGGGAAGATGCTGGCTGGGGACTGTTGAGGTGAGAGGGGCCTTCCTGCCCCAGCACGTAGGAGAGTTAGGTACACCAGGGGCTCCACTGAGATAGACGGCCCTCTAGGCTCTCACTTCTTCATGCCAAGAAGTGAGAGTGGTGTGGGTGTGGTGCTGTGCCTGAGAGCATGGTCTTTGGGTTCAGACCAACCTGGGTTTACATCTCATTTTTAGCTGTGTGACCTCTGGCATCTTACTTAACCTCTCTGGGCCTCCATTTCCTCACTTGTAAACTGGGGATAATAGTACTCAGCTCACAGGGTGACTATGAGACCTACATAAATTAATATATGTAGAGCACTTAAAACAGTGTCAGACACAGAATAAGTTATTGCCTTGGTGATTATTACTGTTTGTCAGGGTGAACGGGATCTGAACAGTGAGGATCTTTATCCCTGGCTGCCTCCCTTCTTGGGAGCTGTTCCTTGTTCTCCTTTCCCCCAGGGATTAAGTTTGGGTGTCTGTTTCCCAGAGGAGGGAGGGCTCCACTACGGACTCTAACCACTGGACTTACTGCCCATGGAGGCTGCAGAGTTGGTGCTCCCGGCTTCTCTGAAGCTCCAGCCCAGGAGAGGTGAACTGGGGACAGCGCCAGCCTCCAGTCTGTCGGCAGGGCACCTAACTCCTGAATGTCCTGCCCTTTTATCTGTCCCAGAGAATGTCTGACATTTGGGTTTTGTGATGAAATTGTCTGGCCTCCCTGAGAGGTTTCACAAATAGATTCCAGACATTGTAGTAAACCAGGCCTTTCTGTATTTTTACTAAGACAAGAATGAGCTTGGGGCAATAATTTCTGGGATCCCTCTCTTCAGTCTTCTGGGGGAGGGGGATTGGGGTGGGGTTCACTTTGGTGGTTAATAGCAACAGTGGTAACTAACCCTTAGTGGGCCCTGTTGTTTTCATTTCCGCCTTCAAGCCTTAGGGACTGATGAGGTTATCTCCATCTCTCAGCCCCTAGGTGCTCAGAATCTCTCCAGTTAGCTGAGTCTCCTGAATCTTCCTGCCTTAGGAGTTCGCAGAGCTGGAGGGGAGGAAGTGAGGCTTCACGTGGCCTAGAAAGTCATCAAAAAGCTGACGGCCACAGGAGGGGCTCCTCACCTACAACCCCCAAGATTCCTCCTATTTATTTGAGGTGCTGGGCTCACAGCAATGATTAGCTTCAGTTCAACACATACATATATTTTGTGTCATGATGGCGGTGTTCTAGAGGCTGGGGATAAAGCAGTGAGCACTCCAGAAATGATTGCCGCTAGAATAAAAACCATTGCTATTATCTAGTGCTGGAGGGCATAGGGAAGAAATATGCCTCACTTCCCCGGTTCTAGAGCCCTTTTCCACACAGAAGGCCCTCCTTGCCCACATCCCTTCCCCTTGTTCTAAGCTTCTCATGCTTCCTTTCAGTCCAGATGACAGTCTGGCCATCTCCGAGCCTCCCCCTGCTGTGGTGGTGGTAGAGGGTGGAGTCTGAGCCTCCCGGCAGCTCTCTGACATGTGCAGATGTCATAGGTACCAATTCAATGGATGAGCACATTGAGGCCAGAGGAGACCAGGGCCCCCAAGTGCAGGAGCCCTGCCAGTCTCAGTGCCAGTTCTTAGTGTTCCTTGACTGCATGGCCATGCTCAGCTCTCCACGGGGAGGCTACGAGGATGGCCCAGCCCATATAAAGTGTGAAAGGAGAAGCTGTAAGACCTCTGGAAGCCTGGGTGAAACTGGGCTGACACCCCTGTACCCTGGCAGGATTCACATTGAAGCCCAACCCCGCCTGCGGTCACATTTCCACACCACCACCAAAGACGTGGAAATTCTGTACCTCCTTCAGCCTAACCCGGATGCCTGCCAGGCACATAGTGGGTGCTTAGCACAGCTGCCCTGGAACTAGAAGGTGGGCCCAGCGGTTCTGACTGGGGCCACGGTTCCTGGCGCCGTTAAGGGCTTCCTTTCTTCTTTACTTGGGAGGGAGGTGGAGGCCCTCTAGCCAGCGGCAGGGGGAGGCTCTCCTTTATGGGATTAACTGGGACCTGCACTTTTGCTGGAAACTGTGGGAAGCGTGAAAAGCTCTCAAGTGCTTACAAAGTGGGTTTTGAAAAACAAACCTTGCCTACACAGGGATGAAGCAGAGGTTAGACGTGGCTTTTTTGGGGGTGGGGTGGGGCTTAGCTGAATAACAGACTAGAAGGAACTCTGTAAGCAGGTCCATAAGCTTGTCTAGAGAACAATATGCACTCCGTATTGAGTAGATTTATGGTAACAACTATCATTTGTAAAAACGCTTTATAATTTATAAAGCCCTTTTTACATGCACTGTATGTGTGTGTAAATACTATATGTAACCTTCCCATTTAATGTTATTGAACACACACACACACACACACACACACACCTCTCTTCATTCTGTCTGTCACATAGTGGAAAGAACCCGGGCTGGCTTGCAGTTTCTGGGCCTCAGTTTACCCATCTGCAAAATGAGATGATTGGGGGATCCCTGACTGGGAGAGATGGTACAGGGATGTGACTATCGCTGGCTCGGTGCCGCGTAGGAGTGTGGAGAGCAGGAGCTGATTGGCTCTGAGAGTGCTGGGCAGTTCAGGGGTGCCCGCTGCAGGTGGTGGGAACCCTGGGCATGAGCTAAGGGGAGGTTCTCTTCTGGAGCCACTGACTCAGAAGGGGGGATTTGCCTTTTCTTGGAGGCGGGTAGGAGAGGCTTAGGCCCCAAGGCCCGTGGGCACTGTACCCAGGCTGCCCTCTCAACCTGTCCTCAAGGTGATCTGATGGGGTCGCTGCTCCACCACCATGCTACTCCTCATCAGGTAGAGTCTCTGAGGGATGAGTAGTGTTTCTCCTCAGAGAATGGGAGAGAGCAGTGATGACTTATGCAGAACCCAGACTCAGAGAGCAGAGGTGGACGGCGCTTCCCTGCTCTCCGCCCAAGAGCATCATCTCTGCCGTCCCCCTCTGCTCTCCTCCGCTGGGGGGATCCAGGTCCTCTTGTTCCTTTGTTTGTTTTCCTCTGTCTTACTCCTGTTCCATTTATCTTCTTCCTTCCTCTCTTTAATCCCATGGAGCTGTTTTCTTTTTAATTGTAAAGGGTTTTTTGTTTCTTGTTCCCTGTATAAAACATTGATGAGTTAACTGATTTCAAATTCAAGCGGGGACCATCTCTAAATTTTATTTTTGAATTATGTGCTTCAGTTTTTTTTTTTTTTTTTCCTTTAAATAATTAGTGACACATCCTGGCCCTGGCCCTCTCCAGCAGTGTGGTCTTGTGTCTCCATCTGTACAGTGGGGACAGTAATGCCCCTCAGAGGGTAGTAGTGGCTTACTGAGTGAATAAATGAAGTCCAGACAGTGGCAAGCCCCCAGCCCTTCCATTTGAATTACCCCAAAGATGTGTTGATCGTTACTGAGTGGTCCCAGGCGAGGGTCTTGGTTTTTCTGTATCTGACTCAAGATTGACTCAGATGCTGTGGTTTTGAGGGCTTTGTTTCAGGAGTTACTTGGGCTGGAATCAGCCCTGGGTCAGCAGCTGCTGGTAGAGGTGACTAGGTGTCTCCCGATTGTGGATGAGTTGTCTGTCTCTGTCTTGCTCCTCCGGTGGCTGCCTCCCTGAAAGCCTCAATGATTCCCACTGTCCGCGTGGGTGGGCTTCCCAGGGCCCCCTCCCCTGGTCTCTCTCTGTTTTCCCTCCATCTCTCTTTACCAGGTACCTGCCTCCACTCTCCCCACTTGCCCCACGCCATCCCATGGGGTAGATGGGTTGCTGGTGGGCAGGGACTGTTCTCGAAAGGGAAAGGAAAAGCTTGAGCTGCCAGCATCCCCAGAAGTTGTCTTTTCTGCCCTCTGACCGTTGTTCAGTGTTGCCTTTTGTCCCTCTGTCTCCACCGTTCATAAATGTGGGTTAGTGAGCCCCTTCTTCTTTCCTCTAGATCTGTGCTGTCCAGTATAGGTGCCACTAGCCACGTGGCTTGGACATGTGACATGTGACAAGTCCAAACTGAGATGTGCTGTAAGTGTAAAATACACACCTGATTTCAAAGACTTAGTATGAAAAAAAGGTTGCATAATAATAGCTTATTAGTACTTTTCATATGGATTACATGTTGCAATAATAATATTTTAGATATATTGAACTAAATAAATTACATTATTAAAATTAATTTTACTGTGGCTACCTGATAATTTAAAATTAAATGTGTGGCTCACATTATATTTCTGTTGCAGTGGTTCTTAACTGGTGGTGATTTTGCCTCCCCAGGGACACTTGGCAATATTTAGAGACGGTTCTGATTGCCATGCTCGGGGGAGAAGGTGATCTAGTTGGGAAAGGCCAGGGTTGCTGCTAAGCACCCTGCAATTCACAGGACAGTCCCCACCCCCAACTATAAAAAATGATGCAGCCCAAAATGTCCATCGTGCCAAAGTTGAGAAACTCGGTTCTATTGGACACTCTTACTTTGGATGATGTAGTCTTGTCTTATGGGCAATGACTCCAAAATCAGAGGCCCTAGGCATAGTAGAAAGAGCATAAATGGCCGGTGTCAGATACCTGCAACCATGGGCAGGTTAGTTAACATTTCAGAGCCTCCATTTCCTCATCTGTAAAATGAGCATAATAATAATACCCACTTTACAGGTTTCCAGCTAGGATTAAATGAGATTGACATGTACCATACCTGTTACATAGTAAACCGCCACTAAATAGAAGTTACTATTATTAAAAAACCTGTATCTTTTACTCTCTGGATCAACTATGGGGATTTCTCCATGCCGCCTGGATTTTTCTATGATACCTGACACTCAACAACTTGGAAACTAAATTCATAATTTCACTCTTCCTCTTCCCTCCCACTCCCTAAATGTATTCTTCTTTCTGACTTTCAGTCTTAGTTCACACTGGCACCACCCTCCCAGTCTTAGAATCTGAGTCAGTTTCACTTCCTCCTTCTACCCCCTCAAACCTGAATTTATAATTTGTTAACCTCTCTGGGGTAGGTTTGTCTCCTCCACCCCACCTCTCCGATCCCACCTAGCAGGACCTCTTCACCCAGCCTGAGAGTGGCTGCCTTCTAGGTCCTGCCTCTGCTCTTTCCTCTTCCCTCTGTGTGTGGTTAGTGAACTCCATCTTGCTCAGAAACCCTCAGTGGTTTGTTGTTTTGTTTTGTTTTTGCTGAAGTGGGAGTACCTGTGGGCAGGAAATGTGACATGCCCATCTCCTAGCCCATTTCCTTAGTACCCAACGTGACGCCTAAGAAAAGGTGTTCCTTGAGTGTTTTCTGAATGAATGAATGACCAAATGTATGATAGATATCCTTTTCTCCTTGGTTTATTCTTGATAGGATCAGGTACTACAGGGAGCTAGGAGAGTGGTTTCCAAATGCCTTATTTTCCTTTTAATAGTTCAGCAGAGCGTAACCCATGACCTCATCTACCTCTTTGCTCCCCCTCTACCCCACCCCACCCACCCAGTGTTTAAGCTGGGGAAGCACTTTGTTTGTTCTACCTGGAGGGTTACAGCCATGACACAGTACATCCGGATCCCGGAAATCCCACCTTCCATATGTGGACTTCCTCAGCCACCCTGAGGGGTGATGCCACAGTCCTTCCACTGGTCCAGGCCTGCCTCCAGAGAGCAGGTGCCCTAGATGCCCAGGCATGCCTTCCTTTTGGTGGCAGAAAGAATTCCCAAGCAGCTCCCAGCAGGCTGAGAGGAGAGGCTTTCCAGAAACATGTCCTTAAAGATGCTCTGATAAAGAAAACATAGTGTGTTCTTTGGCAGGTTGTAGACATGGGTGGGCAGGATGGTGTAAGTAACATTGGAGTCTCCCAATGTCTAGACACTGTGATCTATTCACAGTTTTGAAAACACTTTAATTACAAGCCACTTTATACTGTAAAGTGACCCACTTGGAAGCTGTCAAGAGCCTCTGAGTAAGTCTGCTCACTTCTTTTGTAGCAGTTGCAAACGGAGTCGAAACTGTATTACACTGGTGAGAAGGGGTTCCCTGGACTGGAAGGCGTGTGAGATGCTATAGCCTTCTAAACGTAAATACACTAGGGTTTGTCTCCTGGAGCTGGTGATCCACATTGGGATATGGGACTTTTCTGTATAGCCGTCTTCTGTGGGTTGGGTACCAGACGTATATCCCACCTCCAGGAGGTGGATCAAGGTGCGACTGACCAGATGGATTTTCCCTTGGGAAATGTTAAGATTTGCTGTCACCTCTAGCTTTGTCACATCTGACGTTGTTCCCTCTATCTGAGCCTAGCTATTTCATCGGTAAATATGAGAAAAGTCCCATATACTGCATATATTAGATAATAATGTCTTCCCTCCACTTTTGACAAGTCGAAAGACACTTCACTGCCCATTAGCGTGTCTAATCAGCTGCAGACAATCTGTGTACATACTAACTTGATATAATCCCAGGTAAAATAAGCAATGGTGGTAGTTAATAGTTTGGGCCCCAGATTTGAAAGTTGGACCCCTTGGTTTGAAATTTAGCTTTGCCTCTTACCAGATACATGCCTTTGAGCCGTGGGACCTTAGCTTCATCAGAAATGGGGAGAGAAAATAGTTGCTGTCTCATAAGTTAGTTTCTGACTCATTTAATAAGATACTATATGTAAAGCCCCTGAGACAGTGTCTCAGTAAATATTGGCTATGACACTTCCGTTAGCCTCTGTGTGCATCCTGATTTGGGGTAAAGGCATGATTTGATGCATTTCTTCATTTGGCAAATATTTCATGGCACCTCCTATGGGTCAGGGACTATTCTGGCCCCTGTGGATACAGCATGAGTGAGGGAGAAAAGGCCCCTGCTTTGGTGGAGCTTACATTCCAGAGGGAGAGACACACAATGAACTAGTTAATAAATAAAAAAGAGCTTTAGGGTTGTGATAAGCACTGTGCAGAAAATAAACAGGGAGATGTGTTGGATTAAACGAGGTGGGGCTGGGAAGGTATTACCGAGGAATGTGATGTTAGGGCTGAGACCTGAACGCAGAGATCTTCGGGAGGGCATCCCAGGAGTGGCAAGGGGAACCCATCTGAAAATGGCCTCTGGGCTCTCATGAATATTTTCTTGGGCCCCCTAAGGGGAAGGCAGCGGTAGGGAAGGAAGTGTCAGACAGGATGATCTAAGCCAGCGGTTGACAAAAATGTCTAAAATATTTACTATCTGGCTCATTACAGAGAAAGTGCACTGACTTGTGATCTAAAGTCCCTTCCAGGTCAGACGGTGCACGTACCTGTGAGCTCAGGGGGCACAGGGCAACTCGCCAGTGCAGGGGACAGCAGCCCGGCTGCCTCTTGGGTGCCCAGGCTACAAGTGAGGTTCATCCACTTGCTGAAGATGCCCTGATAAAGGCAGTATGCCTGCCCCAAGGGATGCAAACCACTCCCAACCTTTGAACTGGTGGGATCGCAGCATCCGTATCCCTGGATGGACTGGACCACATCTCTTAGGGATCCAAGTGCTGATTTCATTCTAGGACTGCTCCTCAGGAAGAAGGGAGGGAGGAGAGGAGCTGTCAGCCACTGCTATTGTTTATTGACTGCTTCTCCTGTGCTAGGCTAGGCTCTTTTGTGAACAATTCTACAGTTTACTAATTCCATCCCCATAACAACTGTAGTTGGTAGGCAATACCCTATTCCTCTTTTAGGGTTGAGGAAACTGAGGTCAAGAGAAATGAGTGTAGTAAGCTGCTGTGCTCGAAGGCACACAGCTGGCAAATGGCCTGCCAGCTTCAGAACCTGTCCCTTACTTCGCTACCCATATATGCTGTTTCTCGGTGGTGTTCCATCCAAGGGCTGGTAAGTCTTGACCTGTTTGCATGCCTGAACTAGGGCATGCTTAGACCCCTCAGCCATATTCATTCAGCACCTACCTATGGGGCTAGAGACCCTACAAAAGGAGAATAAGAAGGAGGCCAGCACATCCTTACAGCATATTCATAAGTGTATTCTTACCTGCTGCCTCCTTCTTGGGGAATATGCCAGGGCTCTTGGAGGGGTGGTTAGCTGGTCCCGATATGGCTGTGGAGTGGCAGGGGTGGCCTTGTGCTCCTCGGACTCTCAGCCCAGCTCTGAGCTGGCTGCAGAAACAGCTGCTGGGCTCAGGTAAACAGTCTCTCCTTTGCTGACCTCAGAGCAATAGGAGTCGGTGAACGTGGAACGAACACCTGGCCTCTTCTCATGCAGATCCGTTACCAGGCCCACAGTGGCCTTTCTGTAGAGGCCAGCCTGGGACAAGGCTGCTGCCCCCGATAGGGTCAGCCTTGCCTGTGGCCATGAGTGGTCATAGGATGAGGTGGCACCAGTGGAGGAGTCTCACCAGGGAGAGAAGAGGGGCCAGAAAGGGGCAGCGGGCGCTAACGCTTGGGAGAAAAGTGGCAGCGAGGGCAATGTAAAAGAAAGAGCCAAATGCCAGAGTCACGAGGATCTGGTAGTGAGTCCTGGCTCTGCCTTTTATTAGCCCTGTGATCTTAGGCCAGTGTAACACTGTGGATCTGAGTTTGTGCTCCGGAGCTAGAAGCCTGCGTCTGAATGCCAGTTCCTCCTTCCTACCTGCGACGTGACCTTGGGCACTCCAGTTAACCATTATGTGCCTCGGTTTCTTAATCTTGGGTTATTGTGAGGTTTGAGTAAGTTAATACATCTGAAGCACTCAGGTCAGTACTTGATACAGAGTTAGGCTTCAACAAATGCCAGCTTTACTCAGTCACAGCACCTCTGAGTCTCAGTTTCTTAACTATATACCGGGAAAAGCAATGCCACTTTCACTATGGAAATGAGCTGGTTGATTTAAAGAAAGCATCTGCTGCAGGTCTGGCATACGTGAGATACTCGGGAGATGCTTCTCCTGACATTAAGTGGCCCCCAGTCTTGGCACTTGTTGAGTGGAAATGTTTGACATTGGATGGATTTTGACAGCTGCTGGTCACAGCCCTGGCTGGGTTCTCTGGGCTGGGAAAGTGTAGGTGGGTACTCAGCCTGTGTTCTCCTTTCTCATTGGATTGAGTTACCCATGACGTTGGCCCCTTTCAGAAGTAACTAAGTCCTGGATGGGAAGGGGTGTCTTGCCATTGCTGTAGTTTTCCTACTGGATCCTGCCAGTGCCTGCTGCTGTCACTGCCACCACACCAGACTGGTCCACCCAGGGCCTTGCTGAGTACTCTCACCTCCCTTTTTTCTAATCATCACTGAACACTTAACCTGGGTCAGGCTAGTTGCTTGGGATGCAAAAATGAGCCAGACATACCTCTACTTTTGAAGAGGTTACAGGAGGTCAGATAGACACACTTGAAAAAGAATTAAAAATCACTAAGAAATGGAGCAATGGAGGGTGTGGGGATTCCTCACTTGCCACCTCCCTCTCCCTAACTCCCTGCAATGGTCTCTAGAGCAGTGGTTAAAGGCAGGAAGGATTCCTGGAGCCAGGCACCTGGGTTTGAATTCTGGCTCCAGCACTTAAAAGTTACAGCTGGGAAATTGGCAGGATGGGTGTGCGTTGTTGAGAATAAAGGACTTTGAGTGCTGGCTATTATCATTGTAATGTTTAAAAGCAAAAGCTCACTAAGTAACTGAAAAGAAAGAGAGAAAGTGATAAATATGAACTTGTGTATCTTTCTGGAGGCTAGATTGTTTGTGTATCTTAGCTCTACTTTTTTCTCTACATATGGATTAAAAAACCTAGAGGTTTTTTATTTTGTTTTTTTTTTTACATCTTTATTGGAGTATAATTGCTTTACAATGGTGTGTTAGTTTCTGCTTTATAACAAAGTGAATCAGTTTATACATATACATGTGTCCCCATATCTCTTCCCTCTTGCGTCTCCCTCCCTCTCACCCTCCCTTTCCCACCCCTCTAGGTGGACACAAAGCACCAAGCTGATCTCCCTGTGCTATGTGGCTGCTTCCCACTAGCTAGCTATTTTACGTTTGGTAGTGTATATATGTCCATGCCACTGTCTCGCTTTGGCCCTAGAGTTTTAACTTTGAATATATCTAGACTCAGCCCGTCTCAGAAGTCTCTTTCCCTTATTTCTCCTAAAGGAATGTGAGATTCCTCCACACCCTTTTTTCGGGGCGGGGCGGGGGGGTGCGTCTTAGAAGGGCCTGTGGCTTCTGCTCTCCCAAAGGGAGGAAAGGGAGTCAAGGCAGCTGGCTGGTCAAGCCCTCCCCTGTGACTAGAAGCTCCTTGCTGATAACAGTGTACACCAAAATGTCAGCACCAGAGCCCAGGGACAAGAACTCACCAGGTCCACTAAAGAAAGACCATTGATGGGGAGAAAACCGATGCTATAAGAAGCAACACGTATCGTATGTTGTCACAGCAAATGGTATGTTTAGATGTGTACATTTTTTGTATGTAAATTTTACCTGAAAAGAAAAAACTTGAATAATGTATTCCTTTTTTATTTTTTATTGAAGTATAGTTGATTTACAATGTTGTGTTAATTACTGCTGTACAGCAAAGTGACTCAGTTATACATATATATATATTGGGTTGGCCCAAAAGTTCGTTTGGGTTTTGCTATAACATCTTATGGAAAAACCCGAACGAACTTTTGGGCCAACCCAATACATTCTTTTTCATATTCTTTTCCATTATGGTTTATCACAAGGTATTGAATATAGTTTCCTGTGCTGTACAGTAGGACCTTGTTGTTTATCCATTCTATATATACCAGTTTGCATCTGCTAAGCTCAAACTCCCAATCCATCCCTCTCTCATCCCCCTCCCCTTGGCAACCACCAGACTATTCTCTATGTCCCTGATTCTGTTTCTGTTTCATAGATAGGTTTGTGTCATATTTTAGATTCCACATACAAGTGATATCATATGGTATTTGTCTTTCTCTTTCTGACTTACTTCACTTAGTATGATAATCTCTAGTTGCATCCATGTTGCTACAAATGGTATTATTTCATTCTTTTTTATGGCTGAGTAATATTCCATTGTATACATGTACCACATCTTCTCTATCCATTCATCTGTCAATGGACATTTAGGTCGTTTCTATGTCTTGGCTATCGTGAATAGTGCTGCTATGAACATAGGGGTGCATGTATCTTTTTGAATTATAGTTTGGTCTGCATATATGCCCAGGAGTGGGACTGCTGGATCATATGGTAGCTCTATTTTTATTTTTGGGGGGAACCTCCATACTGTTTTCCATAATGGATGCACCAATTTACATTCCCACCAACACTGTAGGAGGGTTCCCTTTTCTCCACACCTTCTCCAGCATTTGTTATTTGTAGACTTTTTTTTTTTTTTTTTTTTTGCGGTACGCAGTCCTCTCACTGTTGTGGCCTCTCCCATTGCGGAGCACAGGTTCCGGACGCGCAGGCCCAGCGGCCATGGCTTACGGGCCTAGCCGCTCCGCGGCATGTGGGATCTTCCCAGACCAGGGCACGAACCCGTGTCCCCTGTATCGGCAGGCGGACTCTCAACCACTGCGCCACCAGGGAAGCCCTGTAGACTTTTTAATGATGGCCATTCTGACCAGTGTGAGGTGGTAGCTCACTGTAGTTTTGATTTTAATTTCCCTAATAACTAGTGAAGTTGAGCATCTTTTCATGTGCCCATTGACCATCTGTATGTCTTCTTTGGAGAAGTGTCTCTTTAGGTCTTCTGACCATTTTTCAGTTGGATTGTTTTTTAGTTGTTGAGTTGCATGAACTATTTTGTATATCTTGGAAATTAAGCCCTGTCAGTTGCATCATTTGCAATATTTTTTCCCATTCTGTAGGTTGTCTTTTTGTTTTGTTTATGGTTTCCTTTGCTGTGCAAAAGCTTGTAAGTTTGATTAGGTCCCATTTGTTTATTTTCATTTTCATTTCTATTTTCTTGGGAGACTGACCTATGAAAACGTTGGTATGATTTATGTCAGAGAATGTTTTGCCTATGTTCTCTTTTAGGAGTTTTATGGTGCCATGTCTTATGTTTAAGTCTTTAAACCATTCTGAGTGTATTTTTGTGTATGTTGAGAGGGTGTGAAGAACTTTAATAATTATTGAACTCTAGTTAATTCGATTTGTATCCTGAAGTATTCGGGAAGGAATGTACTGATTCAGCAATTTCATTGAAATGCACCAAAAAATAAGCTAAATTGATGAATGGGTAGAGAGGTGGATGGATGAATAGATATATGATAAACCAAGGAGACTAAAATCTAATCATAGAATCTAGGTGGTGGGTATTTGGGTGTGCACTAAAATGCTTTCAACTTTTCTATTTATTTGAAAATTTTTATAATAAGATATTGCAAAAAATATTGTAAAGCTACTTGATTGAAAACAGGGAAAAAAAATCCATCATGGAAAAATATACAAGTAGATGCTTGGAATATTTACAAACGTTTAAAATGCTGGAAGGCTGGATGTTAATATGAAGAAAAATAAAACTAGTCCTATATATTTTCTGCAATATATTCCCTTTTTTGTATTATAAAATAGCCATATATATATATGAATGTCGCAGGCAGAGTGCAAAGCAAGCGAAAAGACCCTGTGTGTGCTTAGGGAGACCTTTACGGCTGGAGTGCAGAGAGGGAGGGCGGTGGGTAGGAGCTGAACAGAAGGGAAATTGGAGGGCAGTGTCACGTAGGGTCTTTTTTTTAAATAAATTTATTTATTTTATTTTTGGCTGTGTTGGGTCTTCGTTGCTGCACGCGGGCTTTTCTCTGGTTGCGGCGAGTGGGGGCTACTCTTCGTTGCGGTGCGCGGGCTTCTCATTGCGGTTGGTTGTCTCATGGGCTGTGTCCTGGAGGGACCCTTTCTTGACCAAATCTGTCCCTTCCACAAATGTCTCCAGTAGTCACAGGTGGTCCCAAACCATCTAGCATTCTCGGTCTCTGTTTCTCTTTCTCTAGTTCCCAACCAGACAGCCTCCTGAGGTTTGGGAACCTTCTCTTGCATCCTCTGCCATCCCACAGAGCGGTCTCAATGGTCTTACCTATCTAGTTGAGGAGGGAACATGCTAACACTACCACACAAGGCCCAAGGTAACCTGGAAGAATTTATATAGGATTGTGATTTCAAGTACAAACTCTGGGATCCGAGGTTAGTTGTCAACCTAGTCCTGTGACCACGGTTAAGTCATTTAACCTTCCTAGACTCCAATTTTCTCATCTGCCAAATGGTGACGAATTATGCCCGGTTCAGGGTTATTGTAGGAAGGAAATGAGGTGCCTGTGTTACAAAGTGCTTAGCACAGTTCTTGCACAGTAGAAGCAGGCAGTAAGTGGGAGCTCTGAGTTTTATTATTGCTATTATCAATACTGTCACTACTCTTTCTCTTCCCAATATGGGATGGCCAGGCACGTGCAAAGGTGGGACAGAGTTGGCACTGTTGATGACACACTTTGGCATCTGAAATGAAAGGAGTCGTGGGCTGCTGATCTCTTCCGTTGGTGGGGGAAATTCCTGGGAACTCATGCCTTAGATGGGGGGGAGATACAGGAGGTATGAACAGCACCCAGAGGCAGGAAGCACAGCCTTGATGATTGTACTTCTGATTCCCAAACAGGGGGTCCAATCTGAGTGTACTCACAAGGCCCAGGGACAGGACGTTTGCAAATGAAACTGTCCCTGAAAATCCAGACCCCGTGGTCACTGGTTATAGTTGCTCATACAAGGGTTAGAGCACCGGCTCAGGCTGAAAGGGAGGGACAGAGAGGAATGGAATGTTTCTCAGAGCAATTCATATTATTGTTTTGAGAGCAGGCAGGGAGGACAGGATATCTTTCTTCATTTCCTCTCTGTAAATTTCTGAGGTTAGTAAGTGGTGGTAATTGTTACCCAGAAATAACTGGGTGTGACCCAGATACAGGAGAGTCAGACCAGGGCAGGGGCAGGGCCGTGTCAAGTCAGATGAGGGTTGGCTCCTCACCAGAGTGGCCCTTGAAGTTGCTGTGAAGAGTCAGGTCACAGAGATTTCTCCATCCTCGGCTCGAGCCGCAAGTGGGCTGCATCTCTCTTAAGCCCTCCTTACTTAGCACTGTGAGGCTGTGAGGCCAGGCCCCCGGATTAGCATGTGGAAGGCACCTAGGACCTGATGACTCTCTGTCCTGCGATTCTGAATGAGCTGTTTTTACTTGTGGTAACCCAGTAATAGTCAGGGCCTTCCTGCCTGGGTTTAGATAAGTGGCCTGCCCTAAGAGCTGGTGAGCCTGCGAAGCCACGCCAGGAAACGCGAGGGCACGTCCCTGGAACCAGAGCACTGCCCGGGGAGCTGGCCTGTGGGTCAGCATGCCAGGAGGGCTGCCGCTACCAGGGAGACGACACCACACGTGACCTTGTGTCACTCAGCTCGCTTCCAGGTCTCCGGAGGCACTAGAGAGGCTGCCACTGTCCATGCCCAAACCACCACTGCTGTGGCACCTGCCTGAGTGGCTTCCGAGGACTTGCAGGGGCTCTAGCTTCGTCCAGCCTATAAATTTCCATCCCAGGGAAGCTCAGCTCAGACGCAGGCTCAGGCCTTCCATGCAGAGGCCCTGTGCACTCAGACTGAACACAGCTCCATTCAGGAGGCCCACGTGTGCTGGGTGCAGGGAAGGAGCGAAAACTGGCCTCCCTTCATCCTGACCGCACCCTCTGTGGTCCATCCTCCTGGTTAGACAAGCAGTTCAGAGCACAGGCTTTGGACCCACACTGCCTGGGTTCGTGTCCAAACTTGACCACTTCCTCATTAGGTGACCCACCTTAGAGCAATTTCTGACCCTCTTTTGCCTCCATTTCTTAGCTCAAATATGGGGGTAATAACAGTACCTGGAGCAAGTTGCTTAACTTTTCGATGCCTCAGTATCCTCACGTACAAAGTGGAGACGGTGATGACAGTTATCTCACAGATAGGGCAGTTGGAAGGATGAAATACATGAAATGATTAGGACAGTGCCTCGCAAGTAGAAAATGCTGAGTGTGGTATAGTTTAGATCCTATAATCATCCTTTTCAGTGAGGGGCAGAGCCTGGGTGAGTGAGCTTGTGAATGGCAGACCCTGGTCTGCCAGCTGCCTGCAAGTGCTTGCTGGCTTTCTCTGCCCCACCCCACTGGGCTGTCTGCACACGGAGCCCCCAAGGAAACTGGAGGCAGAATTCAGAAGTGGAAATCAAGCCTCCGGACGGCTAACCCTGGCTTAGCCCCTGCTCCACTCAGCGGCTCCCTCCGGGGACCGATCCTTCTAGAATTCCTGGCACCAGTCCCAGCACACCTACCCATTTAGGGGTTGGAAGATGCACCGTGTCACCAAGAAGTGGGTAGTGCTTGTAGGGCTCCCCTGGGAGAGCACAGGGGTCCTGTGTGAGATGGGGCTGCCCCAGCCCTGTGCCTTGACAGTGGGTGAGGCCCCTCATCCCCTCTTCCCACCCTTTGATAAATAAAGAGATGATCTTTCCATGTGGTGTTTGTCTCTCTCCACGAATGTGGAGGTCTAAGCACTGCCAAGCTTATCTATACAGTGGACTTCCTGCTGGTGTTGGATCTGCCCTGCTCCCCACTGCGTAATAAATTTATGTCGCCTGAGCACACAGATCTGCTGACATCCGTGATCCTGGTGGCCTTGGCAGACTCCAGCTCCCCCAGCCTGGGTGGGAAATGCAGACATAAACCCTAGCTGACGTGAACCGAACATCCTTGTTACAGTCGGACAGCAAGAACTGGGTGGGCCGTGAGGGTGTGGGACGTTCCTTCATCCATCAGTTCTTTATTGAGGCCTCCTGTGTGCCAGGCCCTGTACTGGACATGAGGACAGCTTTTGAGGAGCTTTTGCACTGGCCTGGGAATCAGATGCAGATAATTATAACACGTGGAGCTTAGTTCTGGGGTAGCACTAAGGACAGAGCCTGTGGGAGGAATGTATAATCTAATTTGGGGCTCGGCCTCAAGGCTGAGTTTTAATGAAAAATTTTTGTTCCTTGGCACCGAGTCCTTAGCAGTGAAGCCCGGATGCGTCTGGGAAAGGTGGAGAGTTCCTCTGGATTGAGTTATCGCAATGCTTTGCGTTCGTGGTCTGTTTGCACTATGCTCGCCATCCAGAGCGTCAACCATGGGCAGGCCAGGGGAGCCCTCTTCTTGCCCGCTCCTCTGCCCAGGCACGTAGCAGCCGCGGTTTTCGGCTTCTTGTCAGAACTCCGAGTTCCCATGTTAATCATAACAAGTGTGCTCCTAGAGGAACGGGCCTGGCCTCGGCCAACAAGCCTTCTCTCCTGTCTTGATAACATCTGTACCGAATTTTCTCCCTTTATGTAATTAGGCCCATTGGTATTTGCTTTGGGTATGACTGGCGTCTCTGAAATTTCAGGCCCGAAGTATGAGCTGGCGCCCAGGGTGGTGGGAAAACTGAGCTTTCATCAGTGGGATTTCAGGTTTAGCTGGGAGGGTCAGAAATGGTACGCCAGCTACTGTTTGCGTGAGAAATGTACAGCAGACCCCCAACTGGTGGGAATGGGATCCCCTGCCTGGCCCCGGGAGCGGTGCTGGGTCAGGCCTGGTGGATGATAGAAGGATGCAGGAGGGCTCCCCTCCTGCCCTCCTGCCCTTCCTGCCCTTCTTCACCCCACATCCTCCCACCCCACTCCATCCCTGGCCCGGGAGTGACAGAACTCAGCAAACAGGAAAAGATGCGCTAACTGCAAAGAAATGCAGTGAATCTAGACTTAACCCCGAAGCCAACCTCAGAGTGTCGGGGTTTGGAGTCTTGCTTTGAAATGCCCGTCATGGTCTGGCGATGTCTGAGCCAGAGGAGCTGTTTGGGGTGTGAGATAAAGAGGGAAGCTGTGCTTGGGGGAGTTGGTTCTCTGCAGTCAGCTCCAACCAGAAAGGAAGCAAAAGGATTTGCATACCCGCTCCCTGTCTCTGGAGTGAATTGTATCTCAGCGGTGACTTCATTTCCCCTAACAGAGTTTCCACCAGCTCTCTGGGAGGTTCCAACAAGTAAGCCACACTGATTGTGGTGTGGGAGCTTCTGATATGCTTATTTGCAGTTCCCCTTTGGGAGTCTGGAGGCCCCAGATGAGTGACAACTGGATGATGGAATATAGCTAGGGGAAGGGGAATGCATTTTTTTAAGATAAGTTTTGATCCCAAGCAGAAGGGATGTTTCCAGATGCCTGTGCAATGTCAAGCAGTGGGGTGTGGATGCAGATCTCCTTCCCTGTGACTTTGCTGGGGTATCCCCAGTTAGTTAGACCCCCCAGTTGAACTCCTGCCTCTTGAAGGTGGTTCAGGAATTGCCTGGGAGTAGGGCAGGCTGCTGCATGGGGATGTCTCTCAGCCAGAATGTCACCCTTTTCCCGTTTTTATTGGATTGGTGCTGCACATAAGACTTTATTTGAATGGAAGGACTTTTGCCCAGCATAACTAGTTCGGTAGGTCATTATGTGTCTTCCCTTCTTTCCTAAGTGGCTGTAGCTTCCTTGGGGAAGGACTCTTGTCTTGTTCAGCGTGACAGGGTCCGTTGAGACCTAGCATGGGACTTGAACAGAGTCCTGTTTTGTCACCTCTGCCCACATGGCCCCATTGCCTACAGGGCCAAGACCATATACTCTTTCACTTGACACTTCAGACTCTCGCCGTCTAGTTCCAGACCAACCCTTGTCTCTTTTCTCTCCTTTCCCTCCTTTCCCCCAAAGTGTCCTTTTCTCCATCCACCTTGAACTAAGAGGTTAAATGCCAGAGCTGGAATTTAAGCCCAGTTCAGTTTAACTCTGAACCTCACGTGTATCTTACTGTGCCTCCCCCGAATCCTTTTACCTCTGTGTCCCTCACGGGGTCTGGCACAGTGCCTGGTGTGTGGTAGGCCCACAGGTAATGTACATCGGATGGATGAATGGCGGGTCCTAACAGGTGCTCGGTTTGCACTCACTGGTTGATTTGGGTGGATGGGGGTTTGCTCCCCAGTTACACTGCTGACTAGAGGCTTGTGTCTGCAAGGCTAGAGGTTGCTGAGTGCCTTTCTCCTCTCTCCCCTCTGCAGTGTCTCATCATTGGAGGAGGACCATGTGGTTTGCGCACTGCCATTGAACTTGCCTACCTGGGGGCCAAAGTGGTCGTGGTGGAGAAGAGGGACACCTTCTCCCGGAATAACGTGCTGCACCTCTGGCCTTTCACCATCCATGACCTGCGAGGCCTGGGAGCCAAGAAGTTCTATGGGAAGTTCTGTGCCGGCTCCATCGACCATATCAGTGAGTGGAGCCACTGGTGATACCCCATGTGGGGAGGGGGCTGACCCTGGGTGGGGTATATCTCCACATTGTGGAGACCCCAGGATATTTCATCTTGCAGGTCTCTGGGGGCTCCACACATCCAACTGGCAGACATTTAATTCCAGGCCCTGTGCTGTGCCCCACTAGGCTGGAAGCACCATGAGGCCAGGGATCATGGTATGTCTCATTCACCAGAGTATCTCCAGGGCATAAAAGAGTACTTAACACATAGTAGATGCTCAATAGACTTCTGTTGAATGAATGAATGAAATATGGGAAACAGAGGCAGAGGTAAGTAACAGAGTCTGCACCCTCAGAGAACTCACTGAGATTCTGTCAATAATAAAATGTGCTTTAACAGAGCAGTCAGACTTGCTAAAGGAGCTCAGAAGAGGGAGCCACGTAAAACCATTCAGTGGGCCAGGTTGTCAGTGACCTCTTGGGTAAAGGAGTTGGGACACCGTGTTGCCTGTTTGGGGAACCAGGGCAGGTTTTAGAACAGAGGAATGCCACCATTGACAGATCCTGTACCAGGTTTCCTTGAACTTTAAAAAGAGAGAGGCCATCGTGATGGGGGTTCACCCAGAAAAGAAAGGGAATTGGGAGCGTGGATTTCAGGTCCCGGGCCATCCCTGAATGCTTAGGTGGGGCAAGGTGAGCACCGAGGCCTCCCGCTCTGACGTTACTTAGGCCTGGGTCTCTCGAGGCAAGATCTGTGCAGACAGGCTTTGGAAGAGCAGCCTCCCTCCTCATGCTCTGCAGGGAGGAGGTCTTGAGCCATTTTATATACAGCAATCATGACTCATAAAAGGGAAGTTAAAGAGAGTTCAAGCATTTGAACAGATTTGGGTCCAAAATCTGTCTTGTCCGTTTTCTGTGTGACTTGGCTCAGATTCTTTATCTTCTCCCAGCCCCAGTTTTGTCTCCCCTAAATGTGATTGATGCCTGCCTACCAGGAGGGCCGAGAGGATTAAATGAGGTCACGTGTGAAATGTGCTGTGTCTGTGCCTGGCAGGTCGTAGGTGCTCAGGAAGTGCTTTGCATTCAATGGGGTACAGTGAGCAAGAAGCAGTCGGGATCCCTAAACCAGAATTAATTCAGAGCTGCAATCTCTCAACCAGTGAGTGGAAGGAGAACCCTGAGAGCCATGTTCTTATGAGCACAGGCACTGATGGGAAAAGGGTGTAGGGTTAGGGCGGGAACAACTGGAGGGAATTATCAGCCAGACAGGGTGTGATTCAGTCAGATACAGGAGAACTTACCAGCAGTGGCCCAGGGTTTGTTCCCACTCCGGGATGAGAAAATTCCAAGAGTCCGTTGGAAAGAAATTTGGATTTGCCCAGAAAGCTGCAGTGTCAGCTTTCCAGATATTCCTTACCACCCACAGAAGAATGTATATTGGTACCAATCTAGAATGACAGCATTATGCACCACTTTCCCATCGAGCCTTGCTGAGAGGCAGAGCCGGGCATCAGGAGGTCTTGGGAGGTCCCAGGCTGCCAGGCTGCCTTGACGGCCGGGAGCCCCTCACTGCCTCATTAATGGGGGCCCCATTTAACCCCTAGTCCTTGGAAATATGCCAGCATGCAGAAGCACTGGCAGGACTGGAACGGAGACTGGAACGTTCAGAGTGATCATTGTCAAGGGCAGCTCTAATACCTGTGAGAAGAGAGGCAGGGAGAATTTATTGAGCACCTACTGGGTGCCAAAACCAGACAGACGAAGAACGTTGAAACTATGAAGGGAGGCCAGGCCTCCCCCACGGCCTGTTTCCAGGCAGGAGGTGGGTTGGGTTCTTTAAGCCCCAGCTGATCGGCTTCCTTTCAGACTGACCCATGGTCTCCAGCCCCAGCTGTGACCTGGTCCTCGGCACTGCTCCGCAATTCCCCACTTGTCCTGTGTCGGCATCCTCCTCCAGTTCCCAGTGCTGACGGGCACTCCCCATCCCAGCCCCCTCTCCTTCCTCCTGCCCTCGCCTCTCCCCAGTACCCATTCCTTCCTCCCACCCTGAGGTCAGAGGCCGAGCTGGCCACTTCCTCTCCAACTCTAGGCCCTCTTGCTTTCCTTCCCTCCTTTCACCTGCCCTTACCTCACACTGCCCTCCAGTCCTCTGATAGAGCCCATTACTTTTCTTCATCTCAAAGTGTTTATTCTAGAAAGAGGCGACATAGACTTTGCCTATACTTTCTACTCATGCCACCTTCCATTGCGGTCTGATTTCTTCCCGCCACTGTGCTAAAGAAATTCCAGACGCTTCCCAACCTCCCGTGCCCTGGCCTCCTGTAGTCTTCATTTTCTTAATCTCTCCATGGGATCTGGTATCTTGGTCCCTCCTCCCTTGGCTTTCAGGACTGCAGCTCAGGGCCTGTTCTGCAACCCACCTTGCCCCCAGCCCCCAAGCCCTGCCCCATTCTGTTTACACATGTTTCCTCTGTTAGACAGTGTTCCATGTCTCCTGGGCCTAGCATGGCACCCGACACATGGTAGCTGTTCAATAAATGTTAAATGAGCGAAGCCCACAAAATACAGAGGGACCCACAGATAATTTGAAACTTTATGCTCTCAGAAATGTATTTGAAGGCATGCCCATTTGTGCTCAATGGCAGGAACAAAATAGAGAAACAAGGAGCCACTCCTTGGGGGAGTTTAGGAGAGTGGGTAGGAGGTGGGAAACCATGAGCCCAGCTTTGTGGGGAGGAGTCACCACCCCACCCCTTACCCTGGATGGCTGAGAGCTTAGGTAGAGTCCCCCACAGGGTGAGCCGTTTGCTCTCTGACTTTACGTATTGGCTCTTTGCTGTCTCTCTGTTTACGCCTCTTTCCATCTTCACTTTATCACACCCACAGCCCGGTTCAGGAAGGAGGCAGGAAAGAGAGAGCCACCATCATTAGAGGATTACCTAACAGCTAGAGCACAGTCTCGGAAACAGATCTGGGTCCACATTCCAGTTTTGTTCCTGTGTGAGCTTGAGCAAGTCACTTAGGCTTGTTGAGCCTTAATTTCTCACCTCTAAAATGAGAATAGAGAATTCCCTGGTGACCAGTGGTTAGGACTCCACGTTTTCACTGCTAAGGGCCCGGGTTCAATCCCTGATTGGGGAACTAAGATCCGGCAAGCCAAAAAAAAAAAATTTTTTTTTCATTAGAAAAAAAATAAAACGAGAATAATTACTCCGAAGGGCCACTGTAAGGGTTAAATGAGAAAGCACTGTAAGGGTTAAATGAGAGAACACAGAGTGCTTAGCACATAATCAGTGCTCAGTAATGATCGTTATTGGTACAGGCATACCTTGGAGAAATTGCAGGTTCAGTTCTAGACCATCGCAATAAAGCGAATATCCCAATAAAGTGAGTTACATGAATTACAGTGCATATAAAAGTGATATTTACACTATACTATAGTCTTTTCAGTATATACACATAACAGAATTATGTCTAAAAAACAATGTAAATACCTTAACTTTAAAATGCTTTATTGCTAAAAAATGCGAACCATCATCTGAGCCTTCAGTGAGTTGTAATCTTCTTGTAATAGTAACATCAAAGATCACTGATAACAGATCACCATAACAAGCATAATAATAATGAAAAAGTTTGAAATATTGCTAGAATTGCCAAAACGTGACACAGAGATACAAAATGAGCAAATGCTGTTGGCAAAATGACACCGGGAGTACTTGCTTTGATGCAGGGTTGCCTTAAACCTTCGATTTGTAAAAAATGTAATATCTGGGAAGTGCAATAAAGCAAAGTGCAATAAAAGGAGGCATGCCTCTATATTGCTATGCTCAGAAATCACTGACAGTGATAATACAGTGTTCTGTATACAGGAGGCACTCAGACATTGCTACTGACAGTTCATCTCTTCCCCTCAGGTATTCGTCAGTTGCAGCTCATCCTGTTCAAGGTGGCCTTGATATTGGGGGTTGAAATCCATGTGAATGTGGAGTTCGTGAAGGTCCTAGAGCCTCCTGAAGATCAAGAAAATCAAAGTACAGTATAATTTTCCTTTTGGTCTAGAAATCAGATATTGCAAAACGGAAATCATATTTGCAGCTCCTAGAGGACGTTCCTGTTAAGGTTATTCTTACTGAGAGCCGTTTGGCATAATTTCATCAAAGGATCTTTTACCTTTGTGGACCATTGCTGTCACTTGAGCTTTGCTCTTCAGCTCCCAGGGGATTTATTATTAAGTATTTAACATATAATTTGGTTACCCTGTCACTACGAGGCGGTAGTTTGACAGATGAAGTCTAAGTAGTAAGTAGGAAAAAGACACAGATTCGGTTGTCTGGTAAAGTTCATTCGCATACTCTTCAAGCTGTGCGTATACACACATAGATATGTGGATACACTTATTATACCCACATGATATTTTAAAATCCAGTAAAGAAAGTGAAGTTTCTAGAGCAAATATGAAATAAATGTTCAAAATATTATTTAGTATATAATATTTTTGAGCTTTATTGAAGAATAATTTACAAACCACAAAATTCACCCATTGTAGGTATGTCTTATTTAGTAATTCATCTCTTGTTCCTATTAGTATATTTATATAAATTCTGATCTTTTATATACATCATGGTGAGAGAGCTTGTTCATGATGCCTCTGTATCTTGCTTACTATCAAACTCTTCTGCTGCTGGGCCGGGCTTTCAGTTTTTGGTCCAGCTTCATGTCAGGGACCTCATAGTTTCACATGCAGGTTACAACTCTGATTTCTCCCATCCTCTGCCCAGAATATTGAGAATTTAGGGGAGATGTTAGTTGGCTTTTGCGGCAGGACAGCAGCTGTAATTTAACTTTGAGACCTGTGTGCTCTTAACCTTTCCCAGACCCCTAGTGGGTGTTAAATCCTAATTATGGGTAACCAGCAAGATTGCACCTGAAAATGGTTTCATAAAAGACTGTGTATTGCCCAACAAGAACGTTTGAGCATAATAAAGTAGTAATTCACGCTGGTTTCATTATACCCTGCACAAGCTTTTAGTTCTGTTTAGCAATGGGAGGGGACCAAGGAATGGGGGGATACAGAGAGAACATGGTAGAATCTGTTGAGATAAATAAGGTGCAAGTGAGACTGGTGTGAGGATCGTTAGGATAGACTCCCACCCTTTATAGAAACCAGTAAAACCAGGCGTGGAGTTAGCACTGCTGGTTTACCTTGTCCTGAATTGAACTGAAGCTAAAGCCAGAAGGACTCCAAATTCAAGTGTGAATCTGGACAGCTTGGGTCTTTCCGCTGGAGCCTCTGTCTGGGGTGCCCGTACCTGTGGCGTTATCCATTTCTCACGACCAACACAGAGGGCATGTAATCACTCTGTCCTGCCATCTCTCACTGCCAACTCATCTCATTTTTCTGTCCTGGCAGAAATTGGCTGGCGGGCAGAATTTCTCCCTGGAGACCACTCTCTGTCAGAGTTTGAGTTTGATGTCATCATTGGAGCTGATGGCCGCAGGAACACGCTGGAAGGTGAAGACTCTTCTTCTTCCTGGGGCTGAGGATGGAGGGATGGGAGTGGGAAAGGGTATATCAGGAAGGGTGTGGAGAAGGGGGGCAAGATGGCAGGTGCCAAAGCTGATGGGGGTCTTGATAGAAGGCCAGACTGCCCTGCTGTGCGTGAGGCTGCGTGTTTAGAGAACAGCCATTTAATACTTTCTGAACCTCTGTTTTCCCAACTATAAAATATGGATAATAGAACCTCTCAGAAGATTGCTATAAGGGCTGGGAAAATGTAAAAATGTTTTATAAAAGAAAAGCACCACGGAAATTAAAAGAAAAAATCAACATACATTTACTAAGCATCTGCCAGTGTGAAAGCCATGGTGCTAAGCGCTTTCATACTTACTTCTTCCAACTAAGAGAACCATTTTCATACTCTTCATGGTTCTGGTTTACTGTGAAGTATAATACCCCAGAAGGAGAACCCCATCTCTTCTCATAACTTTAAAGCATGCTCACTGCTGGGCAGTAAGATAAGTTTTGCCCAAACTGTCAAAGAACAAAACAGTGCCTCTCTACTTCTAAATTTGGAAGTGTTAACATGTTTTTAGGGAAGAATCTATTCCGGCTGAGAGAGGAAGAAATGCCATTGTGGAGAAATGCCTTCAATCACCTCCACCCCAGCCCCAAGGTTAATTGGTGCACAGGTTATACTAACTTGCACCAGCTGTACTAATTTAAGACCCTGGGTTGAGGACAAAGTGGTCCCACATGGCATCTCTTGCGCTGGGGACAGGTGTGCTTTTTTTTTTTTTTTTTTTCCCGGTATTCGGGCCTCTCACTGTTGTGGCCTCTCCTGCTGCGGAGCACAGGCTCTGGACACGCAGGCCCAGTGGCCATGGCTCACGGGCCCAGCCACTCCGCGGCATGTGGGATCTTCCCGGACCGGGGCACGAACCCGTGTCCCCTGCATCGGCAGGCGGACTCTCAACCACTGTGCCACCAGGGAAGCCCGACAGGTCTGCATTTTGAGCTTGTCCTGCTCAAGGGCTGCAGGCTGCAGATGTCTGCTGGGGAGGGCACCTTCTCTGAGGACAGAACACCCTCCCTAAACTAGGGCTGATCTCACAGAACTCAGGATGCATACGTAGTCTGCCTAGCTGAGGCACTTCCCACCTGCTATACACCCGCTGCTCCTTTCCTCTTTCTTCACTTCCATACCCACTCCCTCGCCCCAAGCAATCAATAACGGATATCAAACAAAACTTTTAAGCTGCCAACCTGAATGCTGTACTATTAGAATTTTTGAGCCCATTCTGATGGTTTGAGAAAACTGTAAGTGTGAATATAAAAATCCAGGATCCATGATCACCTTGAGGGATGGTTTGATATTTTGTGAACATGAAAAGCAGGGCAGGAAGGGGGAGAACCACTTGAGCAACTGAGGACCAGGTAAGCAGACTAGAGCAGGGTTCTCAATGGGCGCTATTGGCAATTGGGGGCCAGTTTTTGTGGTGGGGACTGTCCTGTGCGTTGTAGGATGCTTAGCGGCACCCTCAGTTGTGGCGACCAGAACCATTTCCACACTTGGCCAAATGCCCCTGGGGGGCAGAATCACCCCAGTTAGATACTAGAGACTAGTGGCCATTTTGACCATTTCCACAAAGGTCTAATGAAGAACCAAAATGAGGGAGTAATGTATAGAAACCCAAGGTTATTTTTTTAAATTAATTTATTTTATTTTTGGCTGTGTTGGATCTTCGTTGCTGCGCGCGGGCTTTCTCTAGTCATGGCGAGCGGGGGCTACTCTCCGTTTCGGTGTGCGGGCTTCTCATAGCGGTGGCTTCTTGTTGCGGAGCATGGGCTCTAAGCACGCGGGCTTTGGCACTTGTGGCACACAGGGTCAGTAATTGTGGCTGATGGGCTCTAGAGCGCAGGCTCAGTAGTTGTGGCGCACGGGCTTAGTTGCTCCGCGGCATGTGGGATCTTCCCGGACCAGGGCTCGAAACCGTGTACCCTGCACTGGCAGACGGATTCTTAACCACTGCGCCACCAGGGAATCCCAACCCAAGTTTTTTAGTCAAAGGGATTTTTGACAAAGAAGTGTGGGAATCGCCAAGAGGCTTCAGTGTCTGGTAAGCCAATGTGAGGGGAATTCCCACAGGTGCTGAAGCCAATGGTTCTGTCTGCTAGCAAGACAAATGCCTTGCATTAAGCAAAGTAAACAGCAGTACCTGGGATGGAGGGGAAGTTCAGGGCTACAGGAAAAGACAGATGCTAAAAAGAAAAGGGATTCGGAGGAGGTGGTCCACTGAAATGGGACCACCTGCTTGTGATCCTCTGGGCAACTGCCTGTGATAGTGTGGTTTATAATAAGGCAATTATATTTGGTCTTCGTCCCCTTTCTGGCACAGCTACCCAAACCCTTGGAATTTCCTGAGCGATAAGGGCAAATAGGAGCATTTTTTGTTATGATATTTGGCCTCTTGTCCGTGGTTCCTGAAATCAGTTCAGAGCCATAAGGGTGAAATGGGTGTCTTGTTATTCATAACAAGCTTCTTTTCACACCGAGTTTATGTTAATGAAGAGAGTTTTGGAAAGCACCTAAGGAAGGGAGGGGACTGGTTGCCAGGGGCGCCAAACAAGTGATTAGAGGGTTGGAACTTTCAGTCCCACCCTCTGACCTCCTGGGAGGGGAGAGGGGCTGGAGATTGAGTTCAGTCACCAATGGCCAGTGATTTAATCAATCCGACATCTGTAATGAAGCCTCCACAAAAACCCAAAGGAGATGGTGTGGAGAGTTTCCGGGTTGGTGAACACGTTGTTTGGAGAGGGCGTGAAAGCTCCATGCCCTTTCCCCATAACTTGTTCTAAGCATCTCTTCCAGCTGGCTGTTCCCGAGTTGTTTAGGAAGTAAAATGTTCTCTGAGTTCTGAGAGCCACTCTAGAAAATTAATCAAATCCAAGGAGGGAGTCCTTGAACCTACAATCTATAGCTGGTTAGTCAGAAGCACAGGTGACAACATGGGCTTATAATTGGCATCTGAAGTGGGGGGCAATCTGGTGGGACTGAGCCCTTAACCTGTGGGATCTGATGCCATCTCTGAGTAGATGTGTCAGAATTGAGTTGAAGTGTAGGACACCCAGCCGCTGTCCTGGAATTGCCTGTCGGCGTGGGAGGAAAAAAAACCCCACATTATAATTGGGTGCAGAATTCTTACGGCCATTAAAAAGCGATTTCAATGTATACCGTTGAAAACTGTAAGAGCCTCGATTAATCACTGAACTAAAATAATTGCAAGTTAGAGTTCCATCTATTCATTGTACATTTATTGACTGTGTACTAAGTGCCAGTCACTATGGACTGGAGGTAGAAAGAAAATTTGTTAAAATCTCTGTTGCACAGGAATTCAATCTCATAATTCTACTGTTTAAAGGGGGAAAAAAAGAAACCGTGAGAAATGCTGACAACGTAGTTTCAATTGTATAAGTTTAAAGTGCAGATGAGTCTTTCATGAGACTTCCTTGCAGCAATGCCTAACACATCCTCTAAAGGATGAGCCCTGTGATTGCCCATGGGAGAAGCACAGTTTAGCCTTTTGTTTGTGGAAGCCTAACCAGGATAATTGGTCCTATAGATTTTAGAAAAGGAAAAAGTCCCACAGACTTTGAAAGGCCTCCAACGGGTTTTCTCCTCGGGGACAAACCTCAGCATTTCTGCCTGCCGCCTGTTCTCTAGATCCAAAGTTCTGGTTTCACTGGCCTGTCAGCCATCTGAGAATAGCTTTCTCAGTAATCTTTTCCAGTTTTCACACCAAATCCAGAAGAAAGACCCACTTTTCCCATTTTCCTCCCACAGGGTTCAGAAGAAAAGAATTCCGTGGGAAGCTGGCTATTGCGATCACCGCCAACTTCATAAACAGAAACAGCACAGCTGAGGCCAAGGTGGAAGAGATTAGCGGCGTGGCTTTCATCTTCAATCAGAAATTTTTTCAGGATCTTAAAGAAGAAACAGGTGGGACCCTCACCTTTCTCCAAACCAGGCCATCGTCCATGCTTCTCTGTAGCGTACAGGGCTTGGGGGAGGAGGGCACTCAGCTTTCCCAGCTCTTGGGAACGGGAGACTCACGCTGATAAAGTGGAAGCAGGGATTTCTCTTTAGGATTAATAATGGGCAGGATTCCTTCGGGGACAAGAGGGATTCTTGAGGGAAAGTTCTAGATGTTGTACATGAAAATAGATAAACATTTATTTACTCAGGAGACATTTACTGAGTGCCCATTGAATGCCCGCACTCAATGTCATGGGATACACAGTCGAGGTTGACACGGTACCCTCCCAATAGTGGCTCCTTGTCTAGGGAGGGACAGCCACGGAAACCATCCTAATGCAGGCTGGTGAATCTAGGCCCGACGCCAATGTGGAGATCCCGGAGTGCTCTGAGGGGGAGCCAGTAACCTGTGGGTGGTCCCTGAAGAAGCATAGGTGCTTTTATCAGTGCACCCGCTGCCCTTTCCCTCAGGAACAGTCACAGATGCCAGGGCGGGGGTGGGGCACGACACTCACCCAGGGGCATCAGTTGTCCCCAAACCATGGGACTTGAAGAAAGAAGGGATTCATTCATTTACTCAACAGATATTTATTGAACACCTACTATGTGCCAAATGCTGTTCAAGGGCGTGAGATAGAGCAGTGGACAAAACAAGCAAACCCCCTCTCTTGGAGCTTATATTCTATGGGTTGCGGAGGGACCAAAAATAATCAAATAACATGTCAGGTGGTCTATAAGGATAGTGGAGAAAAAATAAAGCAGGGTGAGGGCGAAGAGGGATGAAATTCCTGCTCCCAATTAAGTAAATTTAAGATTTTTTCCCTTTCTTTTTAACCTGATTTGGAAATATATATATTTCTCATTGAAAAGGCAATGTAACAATGTTAAATAGAAGTTTTGTACTAAAAATAAATCATTAACACCCAGCACCACCTAGCACAGGAACAGTCCTCATTTTCATGTAGTCCTTTACGGTAATTCTCCACCTGCATCCTTCCTTTTTACATGGCTAGAGCTTTTACCATAGTGTCAATCCCGTTAGTCTCCATTTCTCATTCAGCCTCACATTTTAAATACTGTCCATTGTGCCCAGTCCTACTGATGGTCAGGTTTGTCGGAATAGCTCTTGAAGTGGATATATTGTCACCCACTGCTGAAGCATTTAAACCAGGGGTTGGCAAACTTACCATGTGTTTTTGTATTGCCTTCAAGCTAAGGATGGTTTTTAATATATTTTGAATGGCTGCAGAAAAATCAAAAGAAGAAATTTTGGGGACAAATTGAAAATTTATGAAATTCAGATTTTATAGTCCATAAATAGAGGTTTATTAGAACGCAGCCAGGCCGGTTTGTTTACCTTATTGCCATGAGGGCTTTCGACACAGACTGGATGGCCCACAAAGCCCAAAATGTTTACTCTCTGGCCCTTTACGAAAAAGTTTGCAGACTTCTGATTTAAACCTTTCAGTTATTTACTGTTACCAATAAAACTACTTCCTTTGGATTATATTTCCGTAAGATAGCTTTCTAGGAATGGGATTAGTTATTGAGCCAGACTCTGCTTCTTACTGGCCACAGCAATGTGTGTCCACTGCATGACCCTCTGAGTGTCACTATGGTGGCATTATTTTATATAAAAAAAAAAGTATTTCCTTCCAGCATATTATGTCCTTTTGAACGATTTAAGAATTCTCCAGCCCTCTCTTCACCTCAAAAACCAAGAAAATAAATGTTTAAATAAACCACCAAATATAAATTATGACAGGACATCAAGTCTGTTTTTCCAAATGTTTCAATGAGCTTCCTTTGCACTTTGCAAAGGTCATCACCTTTGGCCATTGTTCGACAACAATGCCCTTCACAGAATGAGAGGGATGTATTTCCTCGGATCCTCTGGGGGGCCCTGTGCATTGATGGCTGTTTCCTATTTAACGGTCATAAAGGGGTTTCCATGGTTACCCAGCAGCCTCTGTGATAACTGCTGATAAGTTGCCTTGCCTCTTTTCCTTTCTCTCCCTTCAAAGAAACCAAACCAGTGGTTATCAAACTTGAGTGTGAATCAGAATCACCTGTACGGCCTGTTCGAGCACAGATTGCTGGCCAGACCCCCAGAGTTTCCCATTCTGTAGGCCTGGGGTTGGGCTCCAGTTATTTGCATTTCTAATAAGTCCTCAGGTGATGCTGCTGGCGCTGCTGGCTAGGGATCCTACTTTGAGAAACACTGAGCTAAGCTGTCATTTTACGGCATTTGTTTTAAAGGCAGAAACCTAGTCTATAAAGTCTTTTGCAATTGGTGGAAAGCACAGAAAGATACAACCCAGTCCTCTGACTGAGTTTTTCTACCAGGGCACCTGGGTTTTCACACATAACAGGGGGATGGTAGAAATGTCCCTTAGCAGTCTTTGGAGAATTCACACAGCTCTTTACATCTCTGGTCACATGGAGGAAATGGTGGATGGGACTTGGAATCAGACAGGCTGGGGTTCAAATCCTGGTTCTGTTGCCACTTAGCTGCCATGCCACAGACAGCACTGTGCCTTCCTGCAGCACGTACTCAGCTGTGACTTGGAAATACTGGTCTACAGCCCCAAAGGGCTTTATGAGTTCTAAAAGAAACTGTCTAGGGGACTTCCCTGGTGGCGAGGTGGTTAAGAATCCGCCTGCCAATGCAGTGGACACAGGTTCGGGCCCTGGTCCAGGAAGATCCCACATGCCGCGGAGCAACTAAATCCGTGCGCTACAGCTACTGAGCCTGTGCCCTAGAGCCCATGAACCACAACTGCTGAAGCCCACGTGGCCTAGAGCCCTGCTGCGCAACAAGAGAAGCCACCGCAGTGAGAAGTCTGTGCATAAGACCCAATGCAGCCAAAAATAATTAAATAGATAAATAAATTTATTTAAAAAAAAAGAAAAGAAAAACAGTGGCTTAATCATATTGCAATATAGCGCAGTGGTTAAGAATCCGCCTGCCAATGCCGGTGACACGGGTTCGAGCCCTGGCCCGGGAAGATCCCACATACCGCGGAGCAACGAAGCCCATGCGCCACAACTACTGAGCCCGCATGCCTAGAGCCCGTGCCCCGCAACAAGAGAAGCCACCACAATGAGAAGCCTGCGCACAGCAACAAAGAGCAGCCTCTGCTCGCCGCAACTAGAGAAAGCCTGCTCGTGGCAACGAAGACCCAACGCAGCCAAAAATAAAAAAAAATTAGTATAAAAATTTTTTTTTAATAAATGTGTCAAATCAACATGTTGTACACAAACTTACACAATGTTATATCTCAATTTAAAAAGAAAAGAAATAGTATCTTTGTGGGACTGTGGTGACTAGGGTAAATTCTGGAACTTGATCTTATCTTTGCTCGCCCTGTATGTCTTAAAAACTTGTCTAACGCCAGTATTCTGCAGGTAAATAGTGAGACCTGTAATGAGGCAAAGCAGGGCTCCTGACACACAGTAGGCGCTGAGGAAATAATACTGAGTCCATGAACCTTCTCTTTTCAGGGATTGATCTTGAGAACATTGTTTACTACAAGGACTGCACCCACTATTTTGTCATGACTGCCAAGAAGCAGAGCTTGCTTGACAAAGGTGTCATCATTAATGTACGTATCGCTTGGCCACGATGTCCTGTCTTTCCCTTTGTGACCTGGGCTGGCAGCATCAGCGAGTGCGGGAGCATATGTCATCCTGCCACAAACTGAGTAATGGGGGGAAGAGGGAAGGGACCACCATCCACCACGCCCTTCTCCTTGGTGGTGCGTGAGTGTGTTGGGTGGAGGAGCCCACACGAACAATAGAGGCAGAGGTGTTTCTGCAGCGAGCTGGGCTGGTGCGGGAGGGGGAAATGCTGAAATTCTTACCCAGGTGTTAGTGTGGGTTCTTAACCACTGAGAGATCAGCTGAGTCTTTTCCTTTCAAGTGTCTCATCCCTGCCTCCTTCTCTGGGAGGTCACACACATACTTTGGAGGCAGATGGGGGCTCCTAGTCCTAGTGGGATCCAGGCAGTTTCACTAGTGAGTTTCACGCTGCGGCCCCCTTGTCATGGTATGGGGGAAAGCCCTATTGCAGTCAAGAAGACTCCAGTTGAATCTTCGCTCTGCCACGTATTAACTCAGGACTGTGACTAAGCTGTTTGCCTTCTCTGAACCTCAGTCTTCTTGTCTGCAGAATAGGAATAATAGTTTCTATCTAAAATGATTGTTCAGAGGAATAAATTTTAAAATGTATACAGAGCGCTTGGCATGTAGCAAGTTGGTAGATTCCCTCCATAACTTCTCTGCCTGGTTTGGACACTTGCTTTTTTGTCCTGCTGGCTTCCTGGCCCCTGCTTCCTACCTTTGCACCTTCATGCTTATACAGAGAGCAGGGCTGCAAGGAAGGAGCACATGGAGTGGCCAGCACCAGGCTGGCACCTTCTTTGGTCAGGTTTCAACCCCTCCAGAGACCCTGTTCCTGCAGCTGCCGCTGCTGCTGTACCCTTAAGATAAGGATCATGCAGTCCAAGGTCAGCCTGCTCTTGGGGTGTCGGCCTGTAGCCCAGGCAGCACGGTGACCATTCATTGCTGCTTGTCAGAGAAGAATGTGCCTATCCTCACGCCAGCTTGTGCTGGCAGCCGGCTGGACAGCTTTAGTAACCCAGCCCTCCCCTGGGCCTCCTCCACATCAGCTCAGGGCTTTGCTGAGAGCCCGAGCTGCTGGACAGAAGGCTGGGAATTGGCAGGGGAGTGGGGGGGAGCGAGGGTGGGGTTGAATGAAGCCTACTTAGCACAGTCAGCAGATGTGCGAGCAGTGCGTTTCAACGTCTGGTGCCCCACTGCTGATCTGGTCTGGGGGAGGTGAGGCCATGTCCCCATTTTCCCTCTGTTCCACAGGTGTCCCTCCCAAAGTTACCTCCCCTATTGAGATGCCTGTGTCAGATAGTGAAGGACTATTTGAGGTCCAGGGTGCAGGCGCAGAGGGTACCTTTGCAGGGGAGGGTCTAGGGAGACTCTTGTTTATCCCACCCCTGGAAAGTCAGGCCAAGTTTGACTTGGGGTTCCTATTTCACTGGCTGAGTACTCCGGCCTGCTGAGATGCTAAGGTTCCCCCAGGTCATCCCAGGGTATTTGTCCTGGCCACAACATGTTGCTCATGGTGACTTGATTTTTTGGCAGTTGTCAAAGCCCCTCCATGCTCCCCTCTCAGGCTCTGTGTCATGGCACAGGTGGGTGGGAGCTCCTCGCTGTGGTCCGATAATTATTGCAGGAGCTGGGAGCAGATCCCAGGCCCACAGTTGTCCTCATCAAGGCCTTCCTTCTCCCTCAGAGAATCTGGGAGTATCAGCTGAGCTGGTGCAGAGGGCCCTCTAGGTATAAGACATGAACTCTAGAAATTGGAGGCCATGGCTGGACGTGGGAGAACTGGACACCATTTGGTTCAGGAGCCCTGGCTTGAGCCTCCAGGTGTCGAGCCAAGCTCTATAGCATTTGCATAAGCTGGGAGCTGACCCGTCTACCCCGAGCTACTTAAATTACCATTCTTCTCTCGCTCCCAGAGGAACGGCAAGTCCCCTGTTTTCCTGTCCCTGTATGGGTCAGTGTCTTCCTCGAGACGCACAAGGTGCTGAGTGAATGTTTGTTGAATGACTGACTGACCTGCTTCCCCATCTATTCCTGCTGATCTCTGGGCCTCTTTCTATGACTACTTAAGGGAGAGTAAATTTTCTCCTCTGGAAACCCTGCCTCTGGGCTCCCAGCTGTGTCCGTCCTTCCTGGCCCCTGCCTCTGCTGGTCCATGCACACACAGGCTTGGTCTTACCGCAGTAGGAGGGAGCTTGGTTGCCAGGTGTGTGAGGTGGACGTATACACATCACAGCTGGTCTCTCAATGCCGAGTCCACCCTCATTTGAAGCAGTGAACAGACATTGTCTGACCTTCTCTTCTGGTCTACCGCTTCTTTCCAGCTTGTCACTTGGGGTGACTAGTCTTCCTGTTGGATTCCCCACCCTTCTCTCATGTTTACTGCTTCCCTCTCTCCTTCCCCACCTCTGTCCAGAACTGGGCCTGGTCCAAATTCACCCCCTGCCTTTATCTTCATTTAGCGCTCCTTCCTCAGCTCTGCCCACTTTATTACAGCCCCGTTCCCACTTTTTCTCTCTCATCCTTGCTTTCATCTGTTCTCTACAAGTCTGTTCTGCCATCCGCCTGCTCACCTGGGACCTCCTGCCTTGCAAGGCCCTATGGCTCCTCCCAGCAGCCCTGGGCCAGGTGCCTGTCATCCCGGCACAGCCGGGGGGTCTGCCCCTTGGCCAGGTACCCACAGTGCTGCGTGTGGTTTCAGCACCAGGTGCCGCCTTCATCATACAGTGTCCACATTCATCCGTCACCCGGTCCTCCGCAGGGGTTGTTGTGGCATGTTTTGAAGAGGGGGTATTTTTGAGATCTCTCCATTCACTCTTCCACACCTTCAAGAAGGAGAGTGATTATGTGATGTAAGAATAGGTAAGAGAAAGGAAAGCGAATAATAGGAGCTCCAGCCTGGACGCCACGACCTGACAAAGGGCTCTTGGGCCAGCGCTGGGTTCCATTTAGTTGACGTGGCTTGGATGTGGAAATATTAGAATTTCTGGGAAATCGTGGCTGTTGGGAAAATTGCCACAGTAGGTCACTGTTTGTAGTTGAGGATGTGCCTTCTTAGACCTTTCTAAATGCCCTTGCTGCTGCACTCGGTGGGTCTGGGATCACTTCACCATATGGTGTGGTTTGTGTCATCCTGATTTATTAGGGACAGGAATTCCCAATCATTGAGAACTTCCCAATTCCTAGGCTTTGGGCTAGCGAGTCATGTCCACGGTCTCATTCAGTCCTCACATGGTCCTATATAGGGAGTAGATTTTGTTAGTCTCATTTTACAAATTCACACTTTACAAGTGAGAATATGGAGACTCAGAAAAGTTCAATAACTTGCCCAAATTTATGCAGTCAGTGAACAGAGATGGAATTTGACCTGTTGATCTCACTGACCCAAGGCCTGTTGGTCTTATACACTAGGCCCTGCCCCCTGCCCCAAGGGACTTGCATTTTCTGTGTCACCTTCAGAGAAAGATAGTCTTTTAGTTTCTGTAGCCACACAATGAGCAGATTGGACTCTGGGAGACATCCTATAGTTCACTGCCAGTGTCCCTCCAGGGTGGATACACTAGTCCTCTAAGCTCAGGGTTCTCTACCTCCCAGCAGGGAAATGTAACAATTAACACTGTAACAGCAAAGCAGAGCCCCGAGGAGCCCTCAGCCTGTTGAGAAAAGGGGTAACTGATCTTGGAGAGAAAGTTTGAGAGTTATGCCAATTACCCACTTCTTTTTCAGGCTTGTCTGACCGCTAGCTGCAGCATTTCTGGACCACATTAGCTTAGCTTCGTCCATTATAAAATCAATCTTACTCATTTGCTCTTTTGTCTTTTAGTTTCACTGAAAGTTATCACAAGAACCAGCCATATGAAACATGCTTCTGTGTTTGCTGCGGGATCATTACTGAGTAGACTGTTCATGACAACACCATGTTCTCTGTCAAAATTCCTATGTCCGACAGTTCTTTTAGAATTTAGTGCCAGGAAAAAATTTCCTCCCCTAGGAATTTCTATGCTTCCTTCTTTCTGATAAGGAAAGCCCTGTAATATATCACATTTCCCTCTTGCCTTGGATGCCAGGAAGCTCAAAGCCAAATTTGATGCTTAATCATAACTCTGTTAATGTTCACAGATGGCTGATTTGGTTCCTCTTTATTCCCTCGGCCCCCATTTTCTATTTCTGTTTTGATTCACCTCTCTGCAAATCCATTCCGTGTCCTTTTACAAAGAAGTAGGTATGACTCCTTGCCCTTTTGAGGGGCAGGTTGTTACACTGTGCTCTTGTTCTTTCTCCCAGGACTATATCGACACAGAGATGCTGCTGTGTGCAGAGAACGTGAACCAGGACAACCTGCTTTCCTATGCACGCGAAGCTGCAGACTTCGCCACCAATTACCAGCTGCCGTCTTTAGACTTTGCCATGAACCATTACGGACAACCCGACGTGGCCATGTTCGATTTCACCTCCATGTACGCCTCCGAGAATGCAGCCCTGGTGCGCGAGCGACAGTCACACCAGCTGCTCGTGGCCCTGGTGGGCGACAGCTTGCTTGAGGTACCGCCTGCTTTTGGAGCCCCCTCATTCCTGCTGGAAGACAGATCCCCACATTGCTATTCTAACTGGCAGCATCTGCTGTCCTGCAGCCCAACGGAAGGACAGGCTCTCAGCCAACTGGCAGGACTCTGCCGAGCCCGTCCTGGCCTCAGAGCCTGACCTTTGACGAAATTTAGAGGGGTCAGTTCTGCCTGTATACAGGCAGGAACACTTTCTCTTGCCCCTCTGGGTTTTTCTGGGCTGACTTCTCGGTTGAAGTACAAAATTAAGCGGCCCGGGTCAGGCCATCCTTCCCAGAGCATGCAGATCCGCAGCTGGTTGGAGACTTCTTCCTCCTCTGGGTGGATTTCTGTAGCCTGTCAGCATCGAGTTCGAATAGGAGCAAGAAAGGAGTGGGGGCCCCAAAGTCCGTGGCCTCCCTGCTCAAAATTCTTCCCAGAAAATGTGCAGATGCTAGGATTCTTACATTAAATGAATGATTTCAGAAAGGGTAAATTCTTACCTTAATGTAAGCACTGACCAAAAAATGTTGATGTATTTATCCGAAGTTAGCATCAAATTTCAAACCACGCTTTGGGTGCACGTGGAACAGTTTAGTTAGAACTTAGCTTGGTGAATCGATGCTTGCTCACCACTGTGTGCGGACTCTAACCTAAGCTCCTTGCTTAAGCACTCAGCACCTCCCCTGCTTCTGTCCCAATCCTCCCTCCCAGCTTTCTCTCTCCCGGTACTTCCCACCCGTGCTCTCTGCTGCACCCAAACCAGACGGGCTGTTTTTCCATCCAGCTCTGTCATTTTCCCGCCACCAAGTCTTCGCCCACACTGTTCTGAACGGATCAAGATCAGAATCCTTTTCATACTTTAAAATCAGCACGAATGCAACTCTTCCCTGAAGCATTCCTTGATTTCTATCTCCCTCCCTCAGGGTGGTTTTGCCTCTGCCTTTTTGAGCCCCCAAAGCAATTTTGCTGTTCCCGTGTCATAGCACTCTTGCATATGACTTTGTGCTACAGCTATTGGTGTTTGTGGTGAGTCCCAGTGGACTGCCTGTCACCTCTCTGTCCCCCCAGTGCCTCGCACAGGCCTGGCAAACACCAAGTGCTGGATAGAATGGGATGGCATTCTGGGGATCACTGGAATCAACTAGAACTTTGCATGTGTCCTTTGCAGCCGTTCTGGCCGATGGGCACCGGCTGTGCCCGCGGCTTCCTGGCAGCCTTTGACACGGCGTGGATGGTGAAGAGCTGGGACCAGGGCACTCCTCCCCTGGAGCTGCTGGCTGAAAGGTGAATATTAACAGCAGGCCCCTCAGCTGGAGGCAGGGCCGGGTCAAAACTCAGGCAGGAGAGGGAGTGAGGCTGGATGAACCTGGAGCCTCTGCCCCCTCTCATCTGCCTTCCCACATGTGGCCTGATTTCATCATTGGAGTCCCCAAGGAAGCGTTCTCTGTCATGATCTCCCTCCCCCAGTGACTTTCCGTGGGGGCCAGGCCCTTAAGCCCTGATGCCAAAGAGAAATCATCAGGGCGGCCCTGAAGTTGGGGTTCTTGGCACTGCTCGGACACTGAGGAACCAGAAGAGGTTTAGGGGAAGCTTCCATTGCAGCACTGAGTCCCACTCTGTTGGGGGCTGGGTGCTCTCGCCTCCCAGGCCTCTTCTGCTGCTGAGATCCTGGGCTTCCTCCCAGACTCCTGCTGCTGGCCACGTGGCTGTGACAGCTGGTGGACCAGGATAAGTCAGGGCTGGCGGGTGCGGACGGGCCTCTGCTGGTCTTGGGTGTGGAGACCTGTGGTCATGGGGGACCAGCCACAGGAGGCAGGGTGGCTGAGTGGCAGTTATAGCAAAACCGCAGGTCTCTGGGCTGCCAGCTCTGAGTCCCTGCCCTCTGCCCTGGGGAGGAGGCCAGCCTCACCATCTCCCAGGGTCCCTCCTGCTTCCCCTTGACCGTGTTGACCCTCCCCCGCTTTGCAGATCTCGAGAACCAGGAGGGCCAGGCATTGCTGGGAAGGGTTATGCAAACACAGATCTAAGAAGCTCTTGGGAGCAGGGGAAGGTGGGTGGAGGGGAGGAGTGGAGAGAAGACCGGAGGCTGCAAGAGCAATCCTTGACCTCCCTGCTCTGCCTTCCTCCAGAGAAAGTCTTTACCGGCTGTTACCTCAAACGACCCCAGAGAACATCAACAAGAACTTTGAGCAGTACACGTTGGACCCGGGGACGCGGTACCCAAACCTCAACTCAAACTGCGTCAGGCCCCATCAGGTAAGGCCTTGCCTGGAGTCCTGTGTGGGTCACCAGGCACTGAGCGGTGAGAAGTGGGGGGTCACCTAAAATCTTGGCACATCTTTGGGACCCATTGCCTCTTGGCCCAAAGGTGAGGCCAGTTCCTCTCTCTGGGAAAGCCACAGAGTAGAGTCAGCATCTCTCTAGCCAACAGGAGAGAACTAGAACACATGTAAGTGTGTGTCCACATATGTACCTGTATTTACGTATGTTTATTTGTCACTGAGCATATGCATTGCTGAGCATACCTCTCTCAAATAATCTACTTGATCAAATATCAAGTTCTTTCCATCCGAGGTCCTAGAGTCTAT
This sequence comes from Grampus griseus, assembly GCF_964374135.1. Classification (NCBI taxonomy): domain Eukaryota; kingdom Metazoa; phylum Chordata; class Mammalia; order Artiodactyla; family Delphinidae; genus Grampus; species Grampus griseus. The sequence continues at coordinate 67,323,653 of NC_139002.1, forward strand.
TTTTTCTCCCATCGACTTAAGAGTCACACAAGCTCTGACCTCTTCAGTCAATAGCACAAAGAATAGTGTGAATTTTAAAAATCAGCCAATTACATATATTCACACTTGAGTTCCCCCACGTTTGGGTGGATGACAGATCCACAGCTCTGTCTCAAGTTGCTGGTTCCCTTGCTGAAGGTCATGTCCTTCGGCGAGAGAGGAAAAGGGCAGCCATTGTCGATGAGAGGGTGGGGTGGGTTCAGCGGCCCTGCAACGACTAGGGTTTGGGGGAAAACTAGCAGACAGCTGTGTGTCCTCTCTCACTCCTAGGTGAAGCAATTGTACATCACTAAAGAGTTGCACCAGTGCCCTCTTGAGAGGCTGGGCTCAGTGAGGAGATCCGTTGGCCTCTCCAGGCGGGGTAAGTGGCCCTCCTGGGACCCCAGCTTTGCAAGGAGGATGCCTGCTGGGTGGCCACTGGGGCACAGGCCCTGCAGCCAGCCTGGCTCTGATCCAGTGACCTGCATGACCTTGGCCAGGTGCCTCTGCTCTCTGCACTTCAGTTTCCTCATCTGTAAAACCGGGACAAGGACAATACCAACCATAGGATCACTGAGTGGGTTAGAGGCGAGCGCTTGACACATTAAAGTGAACCGGACTGACTTCCCTGGGACTTGCTTTTCTTCTCCTGTTGTTTCCAGCATGAGGAGTCTTGTCTCTCCAGCTGGATAACAAGCTCCATGTGCTTCACGCTTCCTGGGCTTCCAGGGCCTGGCACAGTGCTGTGCACAAGGCTGGTGCTCAGTGTGGAGGGAAGGGGTGATTAAGTGACCAGCTTCCCAGCGTCCACCTGGCTGTGCTCAGGTCACCATCCTGCTTAAAGACACACCTGGCTTCCACTGCCTGCCCAGACTTTGCATCCTGCCCGCCATCGGGCAAACTCAGCCTCACCAGCCACCCCTCCCTGCCTTCCACACCCACACGCCCTGCTGCTGCCGGCCTTTAATAAACCATGTCACATAACATGGCAGGTTTCTCTAGATTCTTTGCCACGGCACAGTCCTTTCTGCTTTCCTGGAGATCTCCTTGTGTCCTAGACACTCTTCTAGAAGCAGTCAAATGCACCTCCTCCATGACCCTTTCTTTGGCGAGTTCCCCTGCCCTGGTAGACTCTGGCAAACCCACTCATGTGCTACCCTGGCATTGGGTTTCTCTGTTATTGTCACCCACTTCTGTGTCTGTCTTCCCCACAAGATAAGCATGTTGTTGGCAGAGTCCATGTCACCCTCACCTCTTTGTTCCTAGCCTCTAACCAGGACCTGGCCAGAGGGCGTCTCAGGAACTCTTTCCTGCAGGAGAGCATGCTTCCTGTCCCAACATCCTGCCCTCCTGCATGCTCTCGACAGGACCCCCTCATGGGGCTGCAGCTGTGCCCACAGCCCCTGCCTCAGTGCTGTTCCTCCTGGTCCCCACCCGTGGTGGCCGACAGAGCGGGTCCCCAGGGGAGCTGCTGAGATTTCCGTAGAGCGCTTCACCACTGTCCATCTCCTCTTGCTGCAGAGTCAGACATCCGGCCCAGCAAGCTCTTAACCTGGTGCCAGCAGCAGACCAAGGGCTACCAGCATGTCAACGTCACAGACCTGACCACGTCCTGGCGGAGTGGCCTGGCCCTGTGTGCCGTCATCCACCGCTTCCGGCCTGAGCTGATGTGAGTTTGGGGCCCAGCTGGACCTGGCGAGCCCCTCATGGCCCAAGGGTACCCTGGAGACAAGGGAGACCAGGGCTGTTCTAGATACAGAATCTTCAGCACGTAGATCAGCATTTCTCTTTGCATACTTTGAATTTTTGCTTTGACTTGTTCTTTTTCCTTTGCACTGATTATTCTGCCAGCAACTTGTTGGATCTGCGTTCCTTCTATGTAAGGAGCAGAATGACTCAGGCTCGGTGATCGATTGCACTCATACACCAAACCCCTTTCATCTGGGAAATTTGAGTGTTCACACCTTGGAGCCCTACCCTCAAGAGAGGACTTATGGGCGAGATCTAATTCTGGGGACCAGCTTGAGGGTTTTACAGCCAAAAGAATTAGATTTGTGACCCAGATCCGTTAGCTGTATACTGTTGGGCAAGCCCCATATCTTCTCTGAGTTTGCCGTCTTCATCTATAAATCAGGAATCATGGCAGGGTCATTAGGAAGATTGGATTCTGTTTGTGGAAATGCTTTGTGATGTTGAAAGCACAATACATCTATTATGTTGTGTTTAAATCAACTGCAGTGTAACCTCACACCCAGGAGCAAATCCATCCAGAAGGCTGGATGGAAACCTAGTAAAGTTTATCAACTGGTACCTTTAGGAAATGAGGTTGCCTTGAGAAGGGGATGAGGCTCTCACCTCTTACTTTATATAACTTGATTCTTTTATTTACAAGAAGCCCATATCACTTTTGTAATTAAAAGGAAAAGAACGAATGGGAACTATTTAAAAGTAAAGTAGTTCGTAAATTTTCCAATTATTTTCTGATTTTTTTCATCCCAGGTAGCAGATGACATTTTCATGGCCCAGATCTGGTTGGTTCTACCCTGAGTGAGGACAGGGTTAGCGTCTTCTGGCTGAGCCCCCCTGAGGGGTGGGGGGTAGTGGTGGAGGGATTGGAGCAAGGACATTGTCACTTGCAGTGCTCCTTATGGCTAAGTTTGCTCAGCTCTTCACCCCTCTGCATCCTCTCTGAAAACTTCACCTTGTTCTGATTCTCCAGCAACTTTGACTCTTTGAATGAAGATGACACTGTGGAGAACAACCAGCTGGCATTTGACGTGGCCGAGCGTGAGTTTGGCATCCCCCCAGTGACCACGGGCAAAGAGATGGCCTCAGCCCCGCAGCCCGACAAGCTCAGCATGGTCATGTACCTCTCCAAGTTCTATGAGCTCTTCCGGGGCACCCCGCTGAGGCCCGTGGGTAAGGACCTGCTTTCAGGATGAGGCTTTGCCAGCCCCTGAGCCGTCTCTGCCCTGTGCCCACATCTGGCTGCTCTTCACACTGATGTCCTCTGTTCTGGGGCTGACCCCTGCCCTCCCTTTGCCTTTGAGCCCAAACAAGGGTGGACCCCACGCACCCAGACCCATGTATGTAAGTGGGTCCTGTGTGGCAGGTGCCACATGGGGCTGGCCTGCATCTGCCCTTGTCACTGGGAGATCACTGACAGAGTGGCACCAGCCCTCTGTGCAGGCCACTGACAGCTTCACTTGGGGGTGAGGGAATTATTTTGGAGGGGCCTTGTCTCAGTGACACCCCGTGAGCTGTGGGGGAGCAGTGGAAGGATCTGGATCTCAGTCTTACTTTTATTTCCTAACAGATGCTTGGCGCAAAAACTACGGAGAGAATGCTGACCTTGGCATGGCCAAATCATCCATTTCTCATAACTATCTCAACCTCACGTTTCCAAGGAAGAGAACTCCACGAGTAAGTTTCGGCCTGGGTTTGTTTAATTTCTTCTTACACGTGGATGGGTGAGGGGAAGGGAGATGCCACGTGCTGGGTCTGTTTATGCTGATAAATTACCCAGATCGAGTGCTCAGGAAGACATGAGTAGAACTCAGTCAAGTTCCCCTGCACCATGTAGCCAGCTTCAGTGCCTTCAATGTGGTTATAGGAAGGGCAGGGTAGAGAGCAAAGAGGACATGCTGGTGAGTATTTTTAAAAGTAAGTCAGATTGTCTCTGCCTCCTAAGCAGGGAGATGGACACGATATCTCACTTCGTTAAGCAATTTAGATCCAGAACACGATGGCCGTTTAGTAGCAGAAGTGGATGATGAGGCTACATTCACATATTCTGTTCCATTCATTTTTTTTATTCATTCATTCAACAATGTTTACTGGGCCCTGTTCATGCCAACTTTAAGGCTGAGTGTTTTGTTTGTTTTTGATGAGGGGAGCAAATATACAGAGGTGAGTAATATCTGGACCTTGGCTTTGAGGAGCTCAGAACCTAATAAAGAGATGCCCAAATTTTCCCAACTTATGGCACCTTTAGTGTCTTAGTAATTCTTTTTCACACTGCCCCCAGATCAAAAGAAATGCCTAAAATTTTCATTTGTTAAGTAGTTATATCCAAATAACTTGGTAGGGGAATTTTGCAAGGTGTGTGACAGACATCACCGTGCTTCCCTAGAAAATCTAAACTCTCCTGCGGCTCCTCTCTGAGTTCACTCTGGTGCCACGGGGTGCCTTGGGACGCAGTTTGGAAACCACAGGCCTAATGAGAAATTACAGGGTAATAGGAATGACGACATCTCCATGGAAGGTGTAATACAAGTTGCCTTGCTTGATGCGCTCATTTTACAGATAAAAAGTGGAGGCCCAGAGATGTTAGGCTGCAGGGGCTCGCACAGAGCTTGCCTTCCCTCCACTGACTCGGCAGAGGGCTGCAGGCCTCTGCGTGCGTCTCAGTGTCTCTGGGTTGCCACAGGCTCTTAACCGCTGGCCAGTCATGACTTGTCCTGCCAACCCCTTCGCCCAGGGTGGGGCTGGGGCCCCATGGCCTCCTTTCTTTCCCTGGACTATGTGATCAGTGGTCACTTTTTCCCCTGAGGGCTGTGCTCCCTGGAAGGCAGCACCGGTTGTGCTGACTCTAGGAACTCGGTACTTAGTGTTCTACACGCCCTGTCTCTAGGAAGGGACAGGCTCGGGGGCTGGGGAGGGCGGGTGTGCGGGTCAGCTCGGGTGTAAGCAGAGCAGCTGAAAAGCTGAGCTGCAACGCCACTGCCCTGTGCCCCTCTGCTCCCCGAGCTGCCCCACTCAGAGCCTCTGTGGGAGATGCCGTGACCCACCGTAGGTCACACTGAGCGAAAGCTGTCTTCCGGAGCCCAGTCGTCGGCTTGCCCCACCTCAGCCCAGCTGCTTTTCCTCTGATGACCGAGGACCCCTGCTTTGGGCTACTGCATCCCAGGCAAGCCAGTGCAGCCTTTCTGGAAGCTCTCTGAGCCCAACATTTATCACTTTTCTCCGTTCACCCACTTTCCTTCCACCACTTAGCCCACAGCTGGGAACTGGGGAGGCATGTTTAAACCTTTCACTCACCACACCTCTGTTTACAGAGTGACCGAATTGAAACAGCCTGGCCAGCTCTGGCTCAGGAGGTGGGAATGGTCAAAAGTCAGCCGTCAGCCAGGCCCTCCAGGCCCTCTGAGGGCGCTGGAGCGGCACTCCACCTCGTCCTGGCTCTGCTAGCAAATGCAGCGGGGATGCGTGGGCTCTGCCCGGCCCAGCCCTGGCTGACTTTGGCCCACGTCCCGTCGCCTCCAGGGTGTGCTCCTTGGCTGCCCATCTTGAGAGTGGTTAAAATCCACAGAGCTGATTCCCTCCCGTGGCCCCAGTTAATGTCTAAAGTTTGCCCTGCTTCTCGGATGGGTAGAGAGATTAGGTCATTGAAGTAAGTGCCTGGTGTGGGCATTCGTTGTCCCACCCTTTTTCCTCAAACTGGTGGGTTGGTGGGTTTGCAGGGCCACTGGGTAACATTCTGCCCTGGCACTAAAACACCCCAGCATATACTGTCCACCACGCATCACCAGTGCAATGGTCCGACCACGTGCAAAGTACCTTCTCCCCTTTCTATCATGTGTCTTCTTCTTATGTCTGGATCCTTTTTTGGTCTGGAGAAATCTGTTTGCAATGCTCTTTGGTCTTAACATGTCTCATGACCAAAGAGTCCTGAGTCCACTCCAGGTTGCCCCTGGACACGCACAGAGGAGGTCTGCACAGGAGACTGAAAACTGCACACGTACACGGGGCTCCCCCGCAGTTATACAAGAAGATGTCAATGCAATTAGACACGCAGTTTTCACTGCCCTGGTTCACGCGCCCCTACGGACTGGAGATGCAGGCTAGGCTGCGCTTGCGTGATTTTGTACACCAGAGCTCAGACACACGATCTGTATGTACAGGTGCATCTGTATTTGACCTCGCCCCCTCCTCTCGTCCCTCCATTCCCCTCCCTCCCCCTCACTGACTTCAGAGGACCATCTTGATACGGGGATTGAGCAGCCCACCTTTGTTCGCATGTGGCCTCTTAATCTGAAGAGGGCTCCTTGTTTCTCTCCTGAGCCAGTCTTACAGTCTCTCTCCCTCCTGGTTTTTGATGTTGGTGTTAAATTCTTTTTTCCTCCCTAATCTTATTTTCCTGATAACATCCAAACTCCAGCAAAAGAGAACAACTTTGGGCAAAATTGAAGGCTCTTCCTCCATCCAGAAACTTGTTTATTTTAGAGAAAATGACTTTCCCATTCCACGCCAAGAGGGTCGTGCCTCTGGTGAGTGGTAACCTACTGGGGTTGGTTATCTCTGAAGACTGGATGGCCCACGCCTGGGGAGGAGGAGAAGAGCTTAGGGATTCTGTTTTCCTCTTAAAGAAAAGCCCTTGGTCTGCTGCAGATCTGCCTCTGTCCCAGTCAGCAGCTAGAAGCCTTGTAGCATGGGACAGTTCCTAGAGACTCCAAAGCTCTTGTCACCAGGCTCACAGGTGACATCTGATCACACATATGTGGTCTCTGTCTCCTGTGTGTGCATGTGAGTGCATACACACACACACACACACACACACACACAACCTGTCTGTGCTCACCTCATCTTACCACACGTGGGTAATGCCTAGATTTATGTCCACTTCAGTTATGACACATATTATATTACATACATGGTCGAGGTGTCTGATCTTTCTTTTCCCCATTCTGGGCACATTCCTTGAGGGACAACACAACACAGAAGTTGTCATTTGTCCCTGGAAAGCCCATCCTAGAAGACAGGTGGGTGGCCCCAGGATTTATCCTGCTCGGCTGGCTGATTCTGACCCAGGTCCTCCTCTAGCGCTGACCCTGGTGGAGTGGGGTTCACAAAGCATGACTCAGATCAGTGTCTGGTCTGAGCTGGAGGGTCCCCCTCCCAGCTCTTCTCCTTGACCCTCCTGCACAGACACTTTCCAAAGATCCAGGGGCAGTTACATAAGAAAGTGCTTCCTCCATTCACCCAATCATTCAACACAGATTTACTGAGTCCCCGTATTATGCTGAGTTCTCAGTGCTGGGGGCACAGCAGTGAACAAAGAGGGCCAAGTTCTCTGCTGGAGGGAGCTGACCTTCCAGTGTGACTTCCTGAGTTCCTCTCACTCCCCTTCTCCAGCTCTTTTCACAGAACCACCCACCCAGCAGCCAAAACTCCCACTAGGGTTCTCGTACTTCTCAGTACGAGTCTTCAGAGACTTGAAGATGGCTTAGGGAGTCATCCCAGGTACTGATGCTGCCCGGGTCAGTTAGCACAGGGCTTAAGCAACGTGCCCACCCCCATCCCACCCTGGGCACCTGTGGTCTGCAGGTCGCTGCTGAGGGTGATCGCTCTCCTGTTCTCTGTGTAACTGCAGCCTGGGATTCTGCGCTGACTTATAGAATGGGGATGCAAGCTGAAGCCCAGACGACAAATACGTATTTGGGTCTGGTGGGGATTCAGCACGTGTTCAAACCTCTCAAAGTTCCTCAGCTTGTCTGCAAAATATCGTAATAACATAAACATTGCATTGCTGCGAAGACAACATTGAACAAGTGTGAGCTGTAGGTCTGAGCTCCTTCTCTGGCACATGGAAGGGGCTCTGTAAATGACGGTCCCCATCCCATACTGACTAAATGAAGATGCTCTTTTTCTGAAAACGGTAAAACTAGTTGGGTTGACCACTGGCTTCCGTACTGCAACCATGATGGATCCAGCATTTTACAGTGTCATAGCGCATTTGCTCCTCTTGTTACATTTTGAGGAAGGCATGGGACATGTTCTCATCCCAGTTTAAGAGATGGGGAAACTTGGTCTTAGGGAGATTATAATGCAGTGCCGTATAGGTGGTCAATGTCAAAGCCAGAGCTAGAATTCAGACTTTCTAATTCTGTGAATAGCACTAACCTAACTTAAAATGTCTAACACTTATATAGCACTTCAGAGGAGAAGAAGTGTCTTATATACATGAATTTGTTCATCCTTACAATAACTTACTTATGAGCTAGGTAGTATAGTAGCTTAGAAGTGAGGAAACTAAAGTCAGAAGAGTTGGGTGATTTTTCCTAAGGTCACTTAGCCGGGAAGTAATTCATGTCAGAACTCGAACCCATGGCTCCATACTGCTCTGCCATTGAAGGGAAGAGCTCTCTTGCCAGTGTCACTGACCATCTTTCTAAATATCATGGTGGCCAGTATACTCTCAGGACACTGCCTACAATGGCCAACCTCTCTTCCTATGACCTGGATCTGAATTTCTCCACCAGCTAACTAAATATAAAGTTGGAGCTAAAATCACCTTAAGTCAGGCAGTATGGGAACGTGATTATCTTGTGCTGATCAAATAAATGATGAGATTGATAGACATATGTCTTTGATTTTTTTTTTAATGGAGAACACCAAGTAGTTTAATGAATGCCTTTTGGTATATAGAATCTTTCAAATCATTGGGAAATAATGACAAGAAAGTATCTTAGGGTGAAAGGGCAGGAAAAATTAATAAGAAAGTGAGTTATTTGTTTATTCTCATACTCTCTTGGGGCACAATAAGTATTTTCTTCGCCCTTCTACCCCAGTTCTCTACAGTGCTAAGCAGAGACCAAGGAGAGGGCATTACAGAGGCATTTTTGGCTGCCCAATAGTGATATACAGACAAGAAAAAAATTAGATAAATCTCTAGATTTGTGTTTTCTCAAGCTTTTTGTTTTAACCTAGCTCTTATCTGAGAATCAGTGCTTCCGTGATAAATCCAGAAGGAAGAACAGAGACCCTGTGGATTTGTGTGTTGCTAACCACATAGACTGCATTTTATTGTCCCATGGGTCCGGCTGAATCAGAGGAGCTGATGTTGCCCCACCCACTTCCTTTCACCCCTCCCCGCAAGGATTTGGGGGTCTTCTTAGGTGCTGCTGCTGGGTACCCTCCCCCCAGGAGTGTTTTCTGTGAGCCTGCGGCTAACGTACTGAGTTTGGATCCAGGCAGGCTCAGTTGGACCAGTCACAGCCAGGGCTGCTGAATGCAAGAGAGTAAGATGTGTTGCTCTTTGAGGGAAAAGCCAAGTCCTCATTTAAGGTGGAAACAAGAAGAACAAGACGATGCATGAAGTGTTCTTGTTGGGAGGAAACCCTGTACTTTCACAGGCACGTCTCCAGGCCAGTGCAGGGCTCACAGGCTGTGGAGCCAGGCACCCAGACAGCCTGGGCCTCTAGGACCCGATGCTGTAAATAAGGTCATCTGTTTCTCTTGGTGTTTGCCCAAACATTTGGGTTGAAATCATTTCCATTCACAGAATAATGATTTATTAGAAGCTGAGGAAAATGTTGAAGGGAAGGCGAGGCCCTTTGATCTGTTGTTTTATGCTGCCTGAGCAAGGGAAGGGTCACATTTTTGAACAAATATCAGTGACTAAACTGTCGTTAATTTTGTCTTAAAATTTTTTTAAGGTGCTGGTAAATAGGAGGAGGGGTGGGGTGATGGGGAGTGTAAGTGCAGGGGAGCAGGTGCTTGCCTGTGGAAGTAAGTTGAATACACACTAGACTGCGTGCTGGGGGCTTTGGGCATTACTGTTGATTTAGAACAACCAGGAGGTGAAGGATCCTCTGTGATGGGGCAAGGTGAGAATGTGTGGGGCTGACTGGGCAGCATGCCTGGGTTTGAGAGGAGAGGGTAGCCAGCAGCCCTTTCGGCTGCATCCAGTGTGGAACAAAGGCTGGGATTTAATCTGGCCCTGCTATGGAGGGCCCCGCTGAGGGTGTCGGAGGCTCCCCCAGGGAGGGACACGCATAGTCGGTGGGGACGGCTCCATGGTCCTCAGTGGGCTGGCCGTTTGGGGAAGGTCCCAGCTCGAGGTCTAACCCTAGTGTCAAGGAGAGGCTAACCCAGCAGGGTGCATGGCGAGGCACTAAATCCAGCCTGCAGCCCCATCCCAGCTCGTGGCATCAGCTCAACCTGTGCAGTCCCCCTCCTTCCCTTGAGGAGATAAGTCAGACCACAAGTGCGCCCTTGGGTGGCCTTTGCAAGGGTCATGCAATGGGCTTAGGTAGGGCAGGGTTCTCTGGATTTAAATGTCCAGATTTTGGAAGAAGAAAGTAGGCTGTAAGGGGTTATCTATGGGACAACCATGCAATTTGTTGTCTAAACCAGGATATTTTTGCAAATGAAAGGGGGCACTATTCATAATTATGCTGGGAGAAAAAGCAATACATCAAACTGTCCTGGGCAAACTGGGCTGTATGGTCACCATAGTTTTCAGGCCATATCTGATGCTACTTTGAAGTTAACATAATGTCATTTACCAGTAGCTGCAGTGGTGGCTTAATGGCAGGCGTAATTTGCCATCAAATTCCTGGACAGCTGATCTAAGTCCCGAGAATCCCCGCCTGTGAGGGGAGCCAGTGGCACCTCTTCGTAGGAGGTGATCTCCACGGGGCAGCATCAGCAGGCCCAGCTGGGACCACTCTGAGTCCAAGGTCATTGACAAGGAGACATTCCCTGCCCATGTCATAGGGATTCTTTGTGCTTCGGAATGTTTTGACATGATTTTGGGGGCTGTGTTCCCACCCCCTTCTGACAGAAGCCCTGGCTCCCGAGGTTGGGGAAGGCTCCCTCCTCTGTGCCTGAACAGAGCCGAAAGCATGTGTCACGGTGCAGGGTAATTTCTGCCCATCTGTTTCCTGGGCCGGCAGCTGTGGTAGGTAGGGCTGGATCCCCAGTGCTGGCATCGCAGCCCTTGACAGCCCTGAGCTCACCATGCTTTCTTGGCCATCACAGGTGGACAGCCGAACCGAAGAGAATGACATGAGCAAGCGGAGGCGGAAAGGCTTCAACAACCTGGACGAGGTGCGTGTGCTCAGTGTCGGTTTACACAAAGCCCGTTTCCTGACAGCCAGTGGCCACAGCCCGCCCACCTGACCGTGGCAGTCGCCCTGCCCTTCTTTCTTTCCTCTCTCATGAACCACTGGGTTCCAAGCTTGGCTTGATGGGAAAAAGTTGGGTCTGGTCACTAGCTATGTCACCCTCCCAGGGTGTGGCTTATATCTGTAAAACACAGATGATGCATTTGCAATGGATGACATTTTGCAGAATTTTTAAAGATTAAGTAAGAGGACGTGTATAACATGCCAATCGTGGTCTTTGGCACCTAGGGTAATCAAGATATAATCACTATTAATAGTAAGTAGTAAAGAGGCACCAGCAGTCCCACTTTTCTCCCAGTCCTAGTTTCTACCTTTTGTGTTTTCTGTAAAGCAGATGTCCCAGCGCCCACAAATGCCACCTTCTGGTGAGAGAAGAAAGTTTCAGGCTACTTTGTCAAAGCCAAGCATGAGTCTCTCTCCTGCTACTAAAAAATTGATCAGAAAAAGAGTATCAGTTCTTGCTTCCCCAGGCAGCTCTGTAAAGAGACCTGAGATATATAGCTCATTCCAAAAAGCCATTCTAATTCCACAAAAGCAAGCTTAGATACTGTCTGTGAACTGTAGGCTATCAGCTTTAGCTAGCCTGCTGGCTGATACCAAAATGATGACATAGAAGCAAGGGGGATCATTTGTAGGATGCATTCATACTTCATTTATAGGACTTAGAAAGAAACTTCTTTTATCTTATATGGTTGAAGAACTGCTGCTCTTGGCTCTGGCATGAGCAAGAAGCCAGTGAACAGGGAGACAGTTGAGAGGAAGAAGCCGTGGCTGATGAACTGGGCTGGAGAAGCATCCCATTCCCCAGTTACGGGTATTGGCTCTGCCTTAAGTGCCTGTGATTCGCTCCCGCCTCCTCCCAAGAAGTTTCCCTTGGATACATTTTATCCCTGCGGGGAAGTCTTCTCCTGCCTTTCATCTGTGGCTTATTTGAGGGGGTGTTTGTGCTGTTTCTGTTGTTGGCAGCACAAGATTTAGAGTGTGGGAAGAAATCTGGTTGCACCTGCCCCTTCTGAAATGGCTCTGTCTTCTGGGCCAGCTGTTTTGCTTAAGTCAGATTTAACCAAGCAATGATTCTCTCTAAATTCTTGCTACTCATAAAGTGTGGGCCAAGAACAAGGGCACCAGTATCACCTGGCAGCTGGTTAGAAATGCGGACTCTCAGGGCCTACCCCAGACCTCTTGAATCCAAATCTGGTTTTGAAGGAGACCCGCCAGTGATTCACGTGCACATGAATGTCTGCAAAGGGCCGCTCTGCACGACCCACTGTCCTGGCCTACTTTGGCCTGTACAAACAGTGACCAGCCTAGCAAACTTGCCCTATTCACACTCAAGCCTGGGTTGCTATGCAGAGTTAGTTCCCACTTTGAAGTAGGGAGTGACTCTTTGGCTTGTGTTTGTCCAACTCTTCAGAGTGGCTGTGCATACAAGGTTTCCCGTGGGGCTGCTACTCTTAGAGAATCTTAAAAAAACCCAAAAAACAGTTGACTACAGCTTGCCTCTTCCCATGAATTTCTTCTAAGTGAACATATCTTTGTTTTGAGAACATCTGTTCCTGGGAGGGAAATTCATTGTCTCCTCAGGAAAACTGACTACCCTCTTGAGGTGACAATGCCATTTGTATTTCTGAGGCTGATGGGAGCAGATCTGTGGTACCGCGGAACAGACATTCACTGGACACCCATCATTTTTAAAGTTTTATTTGAGCAGATGAGCTAAGAAAATCTTACATAGAATTCCATTTCCTAAAACAGCATAACCAACTGGTCACGGTCAACATCTAAACAGTCACAAGTCGTGTCGATATCACGTGTCCCGAAACAAAGCAATGAGAAGGGCCCTTCACCTCCGTTACATCCTTCTCCAAAATCCCTAACTCTGGGCTAATCATGAGCAAACATCAGCCCGACCCAGATGGAGGGACTTTGCACAAAATAGCTGACCAGTCCCCTTCAGAACTGTCAAGGTCATGAAAGACAGTGAAAGGTGGAGAAACCATTACAGATGGGAGGAGGCTGAGGAGGCATGATGACTAAATGCAATGTGGGATCCTGGATTATGTCCTGGAACCTAAAAGGACATTAGTGGGAAACTGGCCCGATCTGAATCAAGTCTATAGTTCTGTTAATGGTATTGTGCCGGTGTTAATTTCTTAGTTTTGATAACAGTGTCATAATTATTCCAGATGTTAACGTTAGGTGCAGCTGGGTCTACGGTACGCAGGAACTATCTGTGCTGTCTTTGTAAGTTTTCTGTCAATCTAAAATTATCTCAAAATTAAATGATTTTTTTTTTAAAGATAGCAACAACAGAGCAGGACTCGTTGCCACTGGGAGTGGGGCGCAGAGGAGAGAAGGGAAGCCCAGAGCCTGTGCCTTGCCTCATTGACATCCCCTCTTGCTTCCTTCACCCCCCAATTCTTCACCCTTTGTCAGCTACATGATATATTTTGAAAACTATTCCGCTCATCATTTCATTATTGTATTTGACTTTTTCAACAGTCACATGAAGGTGGGTTATTGCTCGCATTTTATAGATTAGGAAACTTCAGAGAAGTAAATTGCCAAGGTCACTGGGCTGGGAGGTGAAAGAGTCAGAATTCAAACACTAAGTGTCTGGCTCCCAAGCCTAGCTGTGCCCGTCTTTGAGAAGACTCGTCCCACCTGTGAGCATTGTCTCCAGAGTGGGCATTGCCTCCTGCTTTTGCCTCACTTCCTCAGACCACAGAGGGTGTCCTTCTTCAGGAAACTGTCCTTGTCCTGAGCCCCCAGGCCCCCTCCTTGATACCTGGGTTCCAGAACCAACAACCAATGCATTGATTTGGCTTTTGCAGCCTTCAGCCTTTCCTAGCCAGAGCTTGGGCTCCAATCAAGAGGGCTGTAAAGAAGGTGGAAATCAGAACAAAGTCAAGTCCATGGCAAGTCAGCTGCTGGCCAAGTTCGAGGAGAACTCTCGGAACCCCTCACTCCTGAGGCAGGTGAGTCCTGTCAGATGTTCACTGACCCTGCCTACCTGGTGAACAGAACCCTCTGAGAAGCCAGCAGCAATGTCAGGCTAGCACTGGATCTCAGGTGTGCCAGCCAGACCTGGCTCAAAAGGAGTCTCAAGCTTCTTCTAGATTTGGAGTCAGACTTTTCTAAAAGGGGCTGGAGAGCAAATATTTTAAACTTTGGGGACCATCCGGTCTCTTGCAATGACTCAATTCTGCCATTATAGCATGAAAGCAGCCATGGACAATCTGTAAACAAATGCACGTGGCCGTGTGCCAATAAAACCGTATTTATAAAAACAGGCAGCAGGCAGGATTTGGCCCGAGGACTGTAGTTTGCTGATGCCTATTCTGCACTGGGGAAGAAATCCTTGCCCCGATTTTGTTTTGCTTTGCAACCATGACTTGTTTTGCAGCCATCTTTGAGATGGTGCAGCTGGAGGGAGCTTTAGAGATGCTGATTGCCCAGTCCGTGGTGAGAACACCTGTCCGAACCAAGGTCTTAGCTCCATGTGGGCCCATAGGAATGGGGACCAACCTCGAGAGTGTCCCCTGCTGCCCCCCTCTCCTTGTTCCCTTGGGTCAGGCTGGCAGAGCTGTTGTGTCTGACCAGGGTCCATGTGAGGCTGAAGGAGGTGGGATGCTGTGGGTCAGGCTGCAGACCCGGCTGACTTCTCTTGGACTCTGACTTGGAGTCTGCACTTGGATGGTTTTATTTGCTCCCCCGAATTCCTTTGGGGCACCACTGTCACATTACAAAAGCTTGGGACAAGGGGTTCAGTTTTTCTTTGGAGAACATCTGTCACATGACAGAATTAGGCTCCTCTCAGGAGAAAGACAAACAATTGGTTAATTCTGTTTAGAGGCAGTTATAGACATCTTCCTAGTCTTGATGTAGACCATGCCCCTCCTGGACAAACCGACCTTCCCCAGGAAGCCAGGTTTTATTATAAGGGGGCCATGTTCCTAAGACTTGTAACTGTCTGAGTTATTTTCTCAACTGTCCCTCCTGGAGGCTTGGCCCCTTGCAGCCCCCAGGTATTGATGAGGGCTTTCTTCCTTCAGAAGGACTGTAGCATCCCTTTCATCTAGTGGGCAGGAAGGACTTTGGGACTTGCCACCCTGGCCTGGTATGTGCCTGCCCAGTGCCCCGGGTCTGAGCCAAAAGCACAGCCTCCTGGGGATTCACACATTGTCCAAGAGAAGGGGACCATGGGACTTGCTGTTCACACGGACAGAGGGCCGGGGTTCAAGTTTCCTAGCTGGGCCCAGCTTGTCAGAGCTCAGCCCAGGGCTCGCTCAGCATCTGCAAACTCTCTCTCCCTGACTCTCCTCCTCTCCTCCCTCCAAGTGTCTGTCTGACTCGCCTTTTCCTTCCTATTTCCTGCGGCTGCTTTTTCGGACTCACCTTCCTCCTCCCAGGAGCACCGTGTCTCAGGGATAGGTAAGCCCATACTGCGCTCTCCCTCTGACCCTCCTGTTAACTCTCGCCGTCCCAAGCCAGAGGAGCCCACACCCAGCCCATCACCAACTCTGAAAAGGCAGGTAGGGCTCCTTCCAGTGGATGCTGTCTTGGTGAAACCAGAGGGAACTTTGATCCAGAGGGGTGGGGTCCGTGGCTGTCTCTACAGCCCACATAGGGCTGATTGTAGATTCTCTGGGAAGGCAAACACAACTTGAGGTTACCACCCTTATAGGTAGGAATAACCAAGTATGCAGCATCTTAAAATACATGCCAGTCAGGGGTATCGACTGACCAACTACCAGGCTCTTGGTGCTTTATTTGCTTGGGGAAAAACAGACCACAACACACAGGGTATTTTGTGTGATGCCCCTGGGACACTTAGCTTATTTGCAGACCTCTTGAGTAGGGTGATTTCTAAAATCAGTGGAGAAGTGACAGTGATGGTGGAATGGGCTCAGGTGGCCAGCTGGCCGCATGCCATTGAAGGGGTAAGACTGGGATGTGGTTAGACCTCCCCTGGTGTCTGAGCAGATGAGGACCTGCCCAGTGGGCAGGGAGGCAGCCAGGAGCCATGGGCTGAGGCTTTTTCCAGCTAATATCTCTGGGTTTGGAATTTGAATAGAATCACTATTATTGACCACAGCACTCAAAAGTGCCCGGTCAGCATTAGAAATTTGGTATTGCTTCTCGGGGAGTGGAGGTCAAAGGAGGTCAGTGTGGACATATTGCAGTGATTCTATGTCTGTGTGTGTAAGAATCATCTAGAGAGATTTATTAAAAATAGCAATCTCGGGCTTCCCTGGTGGCACAGTGGTTGAGAGTCCGCCTGCCGATGCAGGGGACACGGGTTCGTGCCCCGGTCCGGGAAGATCCCACATGCCGCGGAGCGGCTGGGCCCTTGAGCCATGGCCGCTGAGCCTGTGCGTCTGGAGCCTGTGCTCCGCAACGGGAGAGGCCACAACAGTGAGAAGCCTGCATACCGCAAAAAAAAAAAAAATCAATCTCTGGTACCCACCCCCTGACCAATTAAACCTGAATATCTGGGGATTGGGCCCAGACTTTGGGAACCAGGGTGGTACAGGCTCTGATTCAGTGGGTCTGGAGTGTTGTTAATAACAAGACGGTATTGTTAAGGAGGATGTCAGGTGATACTGATGCAGTTGGTGGAAAGTCAACACCCAAGGTTAGTTTGGAATCTGACTCAAGGTGGCATCTGGCGTGCCCTTGTCCCTGGTCCTCATGGGGATTCCTCACAGTGGCGGGGCATCCATGGGAGGGCCACAGTTGGGAAGGAAGCTTGATTTTCCTTCTCCCCCAGTTTCCCTTGGTGGTTGTCACGGGGCATGTGCTCCGAGAGCTAAAGCAAGTGTCTGCTGGCGGCGAGTGCCCGAGCAGGCCCTGGAGAGCCCGAGCCAAGTCTGACCTGCAGCTGGGCGGGCCAGAAAATCCCGCCGGCCTGCCTGCCACCTGCCAGGGAGCGCTGGCCCTCTCCGGGGTGCTGCGGCGGCTGCAGGAAGTGGAAGAAAAGGTTCTCCAGGTGAAAGCCTTGCTCTTTGCCCTGTCTCTGCCCTGCCTGTGTCTAGGGTGCCTTCCTTTCCTCCCCTCCCTCCTCCTGTCCAGGGCGGGTGCCGTCTCCCATCCTGCCGTGTGTGCTGAGGGCCACAAGCCCACCTGGCTGCCTCCCCGCCTCTCCCCTCACAGTGTCTGTCTCTATCTCTTTTTTCTTTCTCCTTTCTCACCTTGGCTGCAGAAAAGGGCTCAGAATTTGGCCAACAGAGAATTTCACAAAAAGAACATTAAGGAGAAGGCGGCTCACCTTGCCTCTATGTTTGGACACGGGGATTTCCCGCAGGTAAATGCGGGGCTTTCAGAGCCCCCAGGAACCCAGGTGTTGGACATCCAGGGAGGTTACTTGAATCAGTCTCTGGAGATTCATTTCTTCCTTCCTTCTCCCTCTATAGCCTGAAAAGCTATTCACTTTTTAAGTCACCAAAGGATTTGGACTGGCGTCTAAAAAAGCTCCAAATGAGAAGATTCAAAATAATTAGACAAATCGTGACAAAGGGAAAACCAAGGCAGAAAAGCGGGCTCAGGTCATAGGAAAACATTACTGAACAGAAACGTGTGCTGTCAGATCTTAGACAGCTTCTGAGTAGGCTGAGCTTCCTAGGGGTCAACACAAAGAGGGAAAGCTGGTCAACTGCGGGAATCACATCACAGTGCCTTTAAGGTGAAAGCAAGCCAGTTGCTCATGAAGTCTGGGGACAGGGTGGAGAGATGCCCCCATGGCCATCATTAGAGAGACCATGAATGTCGAGGTCAACCACGTGCTGTAACCTGTGCTCTGCTTTTGTGAAAGGCAGCACCAGCCAGAAGAATGGCCTTGCCTCAGGATAGAAAGCACAGCCCCCACCCCCGGCCAGGCACTTATTTAGAAACTTGCTGAGAAGAAGAGGGTGTGCTCACAAGGAGATGACAGAATTGAGGATGAGGCCCCACGGCGCTTGTACGTGTAAGGTGCTCCCTTGCCTACAGCAAGCCTGGTCTCTAGAACATACCGCCTCTGCTGCTTTCACCCAGCCTCCTCCAGACCCGTGTCCTCTGCTACTTGGCAGAAGTCATAGACGTGGGAAGGATACTTTGCCTTCAGTGCATTTTTAGGGTTCCATGTGGCTGCAGAGGTCCCTGCTGGAGCATCTACCCCAGGGTAGCCTGGGCTTGTCCTTTCCTAAGCTTGCAACTACTGCTTCATGCCAGGCTCCAGAGTGAGGCCTTCAGGAGTTAGTGCTGGTGTCGGCAGCAGACGTAGGCAGGAGCAGGATGGTTCTACTCCAGCTATTTTGATTTGACGAAGGAGCCAGAAAAGTTGTAGCAGAGTGAAGTGTAACCAGCAGTCAGATGGTCCTGCCGGGCTCCAAAGACACAGGCTACCTTTTTGTCCTGAGACGTGGGCCTGGATGTCCTTTCCCCTCCTTGGATGTGTAGGCTTGGGGGCTGCATCATCGAGACGAGCTTCACTGTGCATCTCCCTGGGGATAATCATAGTTTCCTCTGTTTCTGTTCTGTGCAGAATAAACTACTCTCTAAAAGCCTGTCTCATACTCATCCTCCGTCTACTCCCTCCTGCCTTCCATCTCCTGATTCAGCTGCTACTTCCTCTCCATCGAGTGTTGACTCTGTTTCTCCAGCCAGAAAGGTAGTTGTCCTGAACAATTAGCTTCCCCCACTCCCTGCATGTTCTGAGATATTCTCCGGCTCTGCTCCACCTACACAGACAACCATCTGAATCTTGGCTTGGCCGGGAGGAAAATTTATAAGATACTTTACAACGGTCCTGGGTTTGGTTTTGGTTTTGTGCTGGAGCACGAAACAAAGCAGAAGAGGCAGCACACAAAACCTTATCAAATGGTGCTTGCTTGTCAGCACGCCCTCGCTGGGCACCCACCATACGCCAACCACCATGCCAGATACTGAGAAAACAAAGCGGAGGGAGGTACAGTTCTCTTATACGGTGTAGATGGCAAACAGCACCTCAGCATAGAAATGTGTCACATTTTACCATACGATATTGCCAAATTTGGCTGGTTTTGGCCTAACAAAATGGCAGTCTCACGTGGTGAACTTCATTAATTCTATGAGAGGTTTAAGAGGCAAGATTCTAGGAACCCAGAAGGGAGAAGCCTGGGAAGGCTTCACAGCAGAGGTAATATGGGAGCCGAGTGTTAAAGATTATATGGAGGGATTTGGCTAGAAAGAAGTGTAGGGGAAGGGCATTTTAGAAAGGATCTGGCACGTGGTAAGGAAGTCAGGTAGGACTTGCATGAATCAAAAGACATTTCTGGTGCAACTTGATTTTCAGGTAAAGGTATTTATGGGAGTGCAGAGAATGAAGGTGAGAGCCAGCCCGCTCTTTTTGCGTTAAGGGAACTCACTCTGCCCTCTTGTAAAGAGGCACGGAAGGATCTGCTCTGCGTTCTAGGAGGATAGCGCAGGTAGCAGTGTAGAGGGTGGAGAGTTGGTGGGGAGCTGACGTTGGTTGAGTAGATGATGAAATGCATCCGTGAGCAATGATTAAGTTTGGGTTCTGGAGCACTTTTCATGTTTTTTACTTGTCATGCTGTTACCTAATATGCCAAGAACATTACCAGGCTGGTGTAGGAGGCGGGCAGTCTCCGGAGAAGCTTAGCCCCTGGAATGGATGAGCCTAAAAATGGACGTGAAGCCCGCTTGGTTAGCTGTTGCAACCATGGGAGTAGGTTGGAGCCTCTTTCTGGAAGACTGTGTTCCCCTGAACACCTCCGTTCCGTCTGTTCCCACCTGGGCCCGTCTCCACGTGCGGTGCTGAGTGTGCCCCTGTCAGAGTCACTGCTTGTTCGTTTCCACCCCGTTAGACCAAAGCACAAACCAGCCACCTGCTGGTGCATTAGGGAGAAGTTAGGCGCTGCCTCCTGGGAGTCCCACCCCCACTGACCTCCACTGCTGTGGGGAGAGGAGTGCAGGCAGGGTCTCCAAGAAAGGAGCAAGGAATATTAGGAGCCCCGCCCGCTCCAGGGTCCCCAGTGTGGATGAGAAGCATCCCTGGAAGGGCAGCAGGAGGTGATGCGGGGAAGCACAAACACCTCCCGTCTTCAACTCTACTGAACACAGCCATGGCTGACATGCCTGGCATCTTGTTCCAGGTCAGCTTTGCTTAGCCGTTTGACCTTAAACATTGACCTTGGGAGACTTGTCTGGGCCTCCATTTTCTCATCAACAAGAGAGTGATTCTTGGCTCACGTGATAGTGAGCTCTGTGGGTGAAGACTGGCATATTTGTCATCACCATCACCAAAGCTTCAGAGTAGCCTTTGTGTCCAGCTTGGGAGAAGAGCCTTCCCTGGGGGGTACTTCCTGCTGTGGAAAAAGATCACTGGCACCCTTGACAGGCTGATGGGAGGGGCAAGGGCACCTGGGCATAGGCAGGCAGTGGCTGGTGCTCCTGGCTGGGCAGCCAGGCCCACACCTTGCTTCCCTCTGGCCCAGCCCCTTTCCGGCTAGCCCCGGGCATGCCCTCTCTCACCTCTGCTTTTCTTTTGTCCTTAGGAAGTCCTGACTTGGTCACTGCCCTCTAGAGTTGAGAGCAGAGGTGGGACAAGAGAAGCCACCACACATCCCAAGTCCCCTGACTTAGTTTCCAATAGGTATTAGTTCTCTAGGTGATGGCAAGAGGCAGCCTGCCCAGGTACACGTGGGGCTGCCGGGGCCTGGCAGAGACACTTCTCATCGTGAGCCTATCCTGTCACATCATCATCACACTCCACTGCAGCCCTTGGCTGCTTCTCCACTGGGCTCTTCAAGCAGCTTTAAACCAATGTCACTCATTAAGCCATTGAGTGAGCATTCATTCATCCAATGAATATTTATTGAATGACAGCTGGTGTCAGGCCCTTCACTCTTGGGATACACATCAATGATCAGTAGTTACCTTCCTGCCCTGATGAGGCTTGCATTCTAATAGAGGGAGGTA
Source organism: Grampus griseus (assembly GCF_964374135.1). Lineage (NCBI taxonomy): Eukaryota > Metazoa > Chordata > Mammalia > Artiodactyla > Delphinidae > Grampus > Grampus griseus. Next base: position 67,344,541 of record NC_139002.1, read on the forward strand.
AATAATCAGCAATAATATAATATATAGGTAAATTACATGACATATCAGAAGGCAGTTTTTCCCCTGGAAAAATTAGAGCAGGTAGCAGGGACCTGGCATGCTGGGGAAGGGTAGCAGTTTCCAATGGGGTAGCAGGAGGGCTCTTCCTGGGAAAGAGAATTGAGCAGAAGCAGAGCCTCAGAGAGGAAGACAAAGGTCCAGGGAGGAGACTAGTTCCCAGGGCTCCTGACTCCAGCCCATGTTCTCTCCTCTGTGCCACAGCAGCCAAGTATGAATGGAGGCCTCGTCGGGGGACCAGCCCAGAGGTTATGTGTGTGTAGAGCCCCAAGCCCAGGCTCAAGGAGGGCTGCAAATGGGGTGGGTGGGCTTCAGGATGGCCAATCCCAGGTCCTCTGGTCCCCACCGCTACAGGTTTGTTCTTTGTTTCTCCCAGGTTGGGGTAGAACAATTGCTCCCTGTTTTTTGTTTTTTTTTTTTAAATCCCATCTCCCAAGCCAGCCTAGGCCATCAGATAATGGTGTAATTGGGCTATGTTAATAGCTTCTGACTTACTAATTACAGGCTGATGAGCTTTTCACTGTGTGGCTGGGAATGATTGGGGAGCTCTCAGAAAAGGCCACCCTAGGACACTTACTCTGTCTGTGCCTTTGTTTCTCCATTTGTAAAAAGGACCCAGCTTGGACCTGACACCCCCAGACCCCTCCAGATCTCACCATGAAGCCACTGTAGGCAGTTAAGCACAGAGTGGTGAATTTCCAGCTTCAAGCAGTTTTGGAAAGGATATTGCCAGCTGCACTGCTCCCCTGCCCCACCTGCAACTTTCCTACCTCTCCCGGACCCCACCCCAGCATTGATTCCACACTGGGCTTTGCACATTGCAGAATCTGAGAGAGTGATGGCCTCCTCTGAGGAGAGAATTAGCTGCCCCTTAAAGTAGGTGACAGCCTGGTGACAAACAATTTTCATTCAGTCCTGGTGGAGCTCTGAGAGCCTCTTCCCTGGAGAGAGCCTGGGGCCTTAATGCTTCTTCCCAGAAGATTATGGGCTGCTCTGATTGCCCAGTGACTCAAGTTTGCCTCATTCAGGGGAGCCAGAGGAAGGAGGATGCGCTTGGAAACTGATGCTGAGTTCTTAGCAACCTCCTGGCAGGCAGCCTGTTTCTCTTCCTGCCCTGGAGCCCTACACCTTAATTCTGAGGATCCAGGGTTAATCACCTCCTCAGAGGAACAGACATAGTCAAACATGTCATGAGGATCACGTGCTACTGACAGGGATGAAAACTTGGGTTACCAGTTCCAGGAGATGTAGCCAGGGCTCTACCTTCATTCAGACTACACTTGCCTGCCCTCTCAGATTGGCATGTTGCCTTACATTTCAGTGATGCAGCTGGGGTTTTGGCCTGAATAGTCACAGGGAACCTTGAGGCCCTCTCGTTTAGGGCCCAAATTCTTATAGGAGTCTTATCTTTTAAGACCGTGGGCTATGGGATCATGCCCAGTCTGATCATCCCATCAAACCAGCCCTCCGGTAGCTCTATCAGCTCCCATCAACCCTTAGCTAACTTCTTTCTTCAAGGCAGGAGACCACTGCCAATTCAGCCTTTAGCATGGCTGCTAGCCATTTACCAAGGCTGGTGAGCTCTTGCAAGATCAAGAGGCAGCTGAGTGTTTGCACAGCTGAGCCAGAGGGAGGGCCTCACGGGGCTGGGTGCTGTGGTTAAGTCCTCCTGGGTCAGAAGAGCAATGTGCATTGCAAAAGGAGCTCTCTCTACCCCTGGAGGTGTTTGTTTTAAAACTGGATTTGCAGGGTTTACTCTAGAGATTTGCATATTAGAGAGAAGCTGGGTGAGTCTTGGCTGGGCAATCTGCCAGTGTTTCATCTGATACAAGGGTAGATCTCAAGGCTGCTCCAAACTCATTGTTCTCTCTGTTCTGGGGCTAGAGCTAGGCAGTGCTTTGGAGGTAACCTGTGTGCATCCCAGCCTGGGGGATTTTAACTGGCAGAATGCTGGTGTGTCAGGGAAGCAGGGTGCAGTAGTGAGAAGGGTATAGGCTTGGAGTCACGCTTGGGTTCAGAGCACCGATTACTTGATTACTCGCTGTGTGTCCTTGGATGAGCTAGTGGACCTCTCAGCACCTCATTATCCTAACCTATAAAATGGAGGTGGCAGGGCTTCCCTGGTGGCGCAGTGGTTGAGAGTCTGCCTGCTGATGCAGGGGACACGGGTTCGTGCCCCTGTTCGGGAAGATCCCACATGCTACGGAGCGGCTGGGCCCGTGAGCCATGGCCGCTGAGCCTGCGCGTCCGGAGCCTGTGCTCCGCAACGGGAGAGGCCACAGCAGTGAGAGGCCCGCGTACCACCAAAAAAAAAAAAAAAAAATGGTGGTGACAGCAGCTACTCCTGAGGATGACTGGAGTAATGCAAACACCTAGCATATATCGAATGCCCCAAGTATCCAGCAAATGTGCTTTCTCCCCAGTGGAGGAGAATTCCAGAAGAAAGCTCACTTACCTAAAAGGCATGTTGATTCCTCTCTTTCTAAAGGCAAAGAAGTCACCTTCAGGCTTCCATTTCCATCCCAGCCACTTAGGAGCGCTGTGGCCTCAGGTGAGTTAGAGCCTCCCTGAACCTCAGCTGCCCCGGCCTCAAAGGGAGATTATCAGACCCACCTCGCAAGGCTGTGAGGGTTCAACACAGCTCAGCGCCTGGCACCAGGGGACGTAGGTGCAGACATGGCCGTCCACTGGGAGGTCATAGCCCCAAAGACTTGCCTGCATCTCAGCCCTGAGGGTATCATTTCCAGAGCCCCTCAAATAAGGCAGTTTCAATCCTTGCCCTGAGCATATATGGCTGAGGACTCAGGCCCACCAGCCTGTCCTCTGATGTTTCTCATCCAGGGACTCCTCAGTGAGGAATATATTTGCTCAAGTGGGCCCAGGAGACGACTTCCTCTAGCCCTACGTCGAAACTTCCCCTTCCCTCGAGCCCTCAGCCCCGAGGCCCTGGAAGCTCTGCTCCCAGCCCTGCCTGACCTGTATGGGCTTCCTTATCCCCACAGCAGGCCAGGTGGCCACAGGAGGCCCAGTTCTGTGAGGAAGCACAGGCCAGACACCTGGTGTTCCTGGCTGAGTTCCAGGCCCAAGGGGGGATGTCACCATTGTTTGGACACAAGCAGGCCCAAGAGCCTGCTTCCTCCTTCATTCAGGGGAGCATCTGCCCTGCGCTGGGAGCGTAACCATGAGAAAGACACAGTCATGACATGACTGTGCAAACCGGAGGGGAGATGACCGATCTCCCAGCATGGAGCAGGGTGAGAAAGGCTCCAGCATCCAGATGGGGACCATGCTTGGCGATGGTGCTCGCGACGACAGCTCATGTCACCATGTGTGAATCTCAGTTGACTCGGGGGAGAGAAGCCAGTGTCTTCATCTGTGTGGGCCACGTTATCCATACTAACACAGAGGAGGGACCCCAAGCAACTGCAAGTCCCCCCGAGTGAAGGCCACCGAGAAGAGGAGAAAAGAAAGAAGTTCCAGAAAGTGGAAATTTGAAGCTGCACCAATTGCGATGCTTTGGACTCATAAACCATCTGCCAGGCGGTTCTTGGGAGCCCAGCACCACGTGACGTGCAGCCCAGATTCTTTGATGACTCTGTCACAGCCCTGTGAGGATGGCAGTGGTCTCCCCATTTTACAGATGAGGAAGCTGAGGCTCACAGAAGGGAAATGAAGTCTGTGAGGTTAATCTAATGTAATGTTAGATGATGGCCCACCTGAAGTCTCCAACCGTTCCAGCTTGTTCTAATTAACTAGCTGAAAATAACTAGAATTCAAAGGGGAAAGAGGTAGTGAAAAACACCCCAGTTCTTCAAAAGTTACATAAATATTGAAGATACATAAAGGGTTGCAAAAGCAGTCCCATGGCCCTCCAAAACTACCAATTCTCAAAACACTAGTGACTGCGACCAGTGTATTTCTGGCCAGATCATCGGATTGCCCAACTTTGCATTTGGACAAATGATTCCCAGCCAAATTGTAAGCTCTCCTCTTGACCAGCACCCCAGGAGCATACGTGCTTTTGCCTTTCGGTGCAATAATCTCCTTGTTGAGAACCTCTGGCTCTTACTCTGAGGTCAAACCAGGATGAGTTTTCTGGAGGTTTCTCCATGAGCGGAGTTTCCTTTCTTCCTCAGGATGCCGAGGTGTGGTCCACGGGCAGGCACTGGTTTGTGACCCAAGGAGCACAGCAAGTGGGAGTAAGCATTAAACACTTGTAGAGCAGTTTGACATTGCCACACATCCAAGCGGGTGATCGTACTTCTAGTAATTCATTTTATTGAATCCAGAAGTATGAGGCCACGGTGGATTCGAGATTTAAAAGGAAAAAGCAAAACCTGGTCATTCGCCACCGATAATTTGAGTTAGCAATCCATCTGGTCATGTCCTCACTGTCTTGGAGCCAATGAGGCATCCTGCTGTCAGGAAAGAGGAGATGACCCAAGACCCCAGGGCAACGTCCGCTTTCACACCAGTCTTTGGGATGAGCTTCAAAGGCCCCCTCTCACCCCTTGAGACAAGCTCTTCATCACCTGGTCTCCTTGTGACCATCCACAAGTCCTGGTCTACCTCTTGGTCTTGGTGATGATCCTGGGCATGGTTTCCATTCGGTTGTAAGAAAGCCTCTGTCACAGGTGGCAATGTGGATGCACCTGGGAGAAAGGAGCCTTATGTAAATAAGGGCCCATAATGAGAGGAAGGACCAGGCTTGGATCCCCTGGCCGGGACCTGTGCTGATAGAACAACCGAGCCGGCCCGAGACTGCACCCCCAGCAACCTCAGGGCCCTCTGCTTGCTTCTTCTGTAACTGCTCCCAAAGTCAGGGTTGCACAGGAGCTCAGCGGCACAAAGTGCTTATTAGCTAAGTGGTTACTAAGGTCTCATCAGGGACCTGTAGTTAAAGCCCCAGAAAGTACGGTCTTAATCTCTGCTCGCTCAGGGGAGGCAATACTTGCGCGTGGGTCTGTGACATCACATGGTGCCTTCCTGGGAGAGCGCCTCGGAGCCAGTGCACACACTGGGTCGGGGAGGCAGCCACACAAGGGGAGTGTGCGCAGGGAGGTAAATCTGACCTCCCCTCTTTATTTTGCTGTAAACCCAGGAAGGACCTGGTATTCTACAGCTCCTATCCGAGGGGCCTGTGTCGGGGGCCCCAGCAGGGGATGGAACATTAGGCAAGTAATGGCATATTGTCCTGAGCCAGCGCACCTGAACCTCTCTTAGAAGCAGGAGCCAAGTTTCTTGGCATTTGTGAAATCCTGAAAATGGCAGAATGTATGCTTGGAAGCAGAATCCTCATCTCTCCCAGGTGGGGCCAATGTTGGGTTGCGGGGCGGGGGGGGGGTGGATAACTGGCCTGGCAGCTGCTGCCACGGAGAAGGAGTGAGCTTTGTCAGGTCTGAGGAGGTCCTGTCTGTCTGAGTCCTGGGATCAGACACCCCAGCAGGCCCCCGGCCACATTTTCCATAGTCCCCCAGAGCCCTGCACGTGGTCTGGCGTGACTGATCCAGAGTAGCTACTGGTGTTGGGACTTCCTCAATGAGAAAGGGGGCAGGCGTCTCCTGGGTCTTTTTTTTTTTTTACATCTTTATTAGAGTATAATTGCTTTACAATGGTGTGTTAGTTTCTGCTTTGTAACAAAGTGAATCAGTTATACATATACATATGTTCCCATATCTCTTCCCTCTTGCGGCTCCCTCCCTCCCACCCTCCCTATCCCACCCCTCCAGGTGGTCCCAAAGCACGGAGCTGATCTCCCTGTGCTATGCGGCTGCTGCCCACTAGCTGTCTGCCTTGCGTTTGGTCGTGTGTATATGTGTCCCGGGTCCTGCCTTTCTCCCCAGCCTGCTTGGCGTCCCTTCTGTCTTCATCCTCTCTTGGTGCTTGTGCCTTTGCGGGCACCCGATGTGCTAGCCTCAGGTCCTGAGGGTGGGCCCTGCTCCCAGGAGTCGGGGGCTGGGGACGCCAGCTGCCACTTGCTTTGCTGTCCCCTGAACTTCCTGCTTGGTACTTGAGGCTTGCACAGCAGATTCGATGTGGCCTTCCAGGAGCGGTCTTGGGTTTCGATGGAGGGCCTTCCTTCGCCCCTGCACGAGTCACTGTTACTCGCCATCAAGATGGCTATCAACCTGTGTCCAAGGGCCTTCCGCCTAAATTGTTGCTCTCCATGGCCACACCTCCCAGAAGCTGGATTCAGAGGCTGGGGGAGCGTCTGGAGCCTCCCTCCCTCCAGGGTCTTGGGATCAGGAACAGTGTTTATAGATATAATCTCATATTGTGCATTTTTGTCCCCCTGCAGGGGAGACTGCAGTATTACCAGGCTGGCCTTTCAGAGCTGGTATGGAAAGAGGGAGCAAGTCGGGGTTTGCCCAGGGGTGTATGTGTGATTGTGCTATGTCTGCTTGGGCTGTCAGCTCCCACCCCTTCCGCAGCTCCATGACACGCCGGTGGGGTTCCATGCATTCATGGGTAGGCATGGACCATCATGTCCTTGGGAGCACAGACACCCACAACCTGTCAGGCTGTGATCCCCAGAGCCAGCGTGGAGCTGACTTGCCCAGCACCATCTCTGGGGCCCTGGGCACTGCCGCCTGGAGCTCCCCATCCTTCTCCCTGTACCTGCCCAGTAGGGACCAGCATTCACTCCCATTTCGGTCGTGTTTTTGTCGGCAAGGTGGTCTGCATGCTGACCTGACAGGACTCAGGTTAGACGTAGCCATAGCTCCCTATGGGACACGGGAGCTGCAAGGCAAGATGAATTCAGAGGGAGAAGGGAGGGTGGAGTCAAGTTCATCTTGGTCCAGCCCTGCCAAGTGCCAGGCACTCACACACACGCTCTCTCACTCAGTTCCTGCCACAGCTCCGTGAGGCAGGCACCGTTTATCCCCATTTCACTAAATGAGGATGCTGGGCTCAGAAGTTGAGGACTTGGCGCCCCATCTCAGAACTGGTTAGTGGTGGAGCAGGGTCCTAACCCTCCAGGTCTGGGAGTGGGGGGTCTGGGGCAGTTCTCACTAAACAGTAGCTCCCGGCCCTCCAGAGAGGAGGGGTCTTGGGGAGGGCGGCCGCAATGCAGCTGGCTTGTTTTCTTACTGTGAAGGCCTCCCGGGCTTGGGCTCAAGAGACAGCAGAGTCCTGGCTCTTCTTGCATTTCTTTCTAAGTGGGCTTGGACAGATCCCTTCCTCTGGTATTTATTCCCCCTACCTGTGAACCAAGCAACTCAAACTCCTGAAGACCATGTACCCTGCAGGCCTCCATCTCTCTTTTCTCCATCTGCAGAGTGCCCACTGCCTACTCTGGGCTGGTTAGGCCTCTCCTGGGACGTTGGGTGCCGTTTGCATGTGGGTGTGGAGCCCTCTCCCACCTCCAGCTTGTTCGTGTCTTCCTTCTCGGTGCTAACTGGCCTCTACCTTTGTCTCTGTCTACTCTATCTCTGCTCTTGGGTAGCTGACAGTAGGGAAAGTGTCCAGCGGAATAGGGGCTGCAGCTGAAGTTCTGGTCAATCTGTACATGAATGATCACAGACCTAAGACTCAGGCCATCTCTCCAGACCTGGTAAGGATGTACACCCCACAGCCTTCACCCACAGACACTGGCTCTGGCCTCCCAGGGAGGGTGCATGGGACGCAGAGAGGATTGCCTGGCCCCTCTTCTCATGGGACGAGAGGGGCTGAGACCGGGCTGGATCAGAGCAGAGGTTAGCGGGAGGCTGTTCTTCCTTTTAGACAAACCTCACTCAGCCCCCTTGTGGCTCATTTCACAAAGCAGAGCATCTTCCCTGCCGGCTGGGGCTCTAGAGAACTCAGTGCAAAGTCCAGGAGGGGCCGTCCGCAGAGGTGGACAACACTTACTGCCAATGTTTAGCATCCAATCTGGATTGGATTGAGAATTAAGTAATGGAGAAAACACCCTTTTCCTCTGAATTCTCCCCTTCTCCAGTGACTCCGCTCATTTTGGTTTCCTTTTGGTACACTCCCCTGGAATCACCCAGGTGTGCCCCTTCTGCCCTGGCCCTTGCCCTTGCCCTCTCCTCTCCCCTCTTGCATTTAGGAAGTTGACTGGCAGCCAACTTCAACACACAGAAAAGGACTGCCCCTTCTCTGCAGTTCTCTTGAACAGTTTTATTACCATGAGCTTTCCCTGCCTGACCTAGGTCACTGCAGGGAGACAAGGATGTGTAAAACATTCTTTCAGGGACCTCACTCTAGATGCAGGCAGTACGTAACCCCTGGGTCAGATTCCTGGAGACAGCATCGCTGGGCAGCATGTTTGTGAGGGATGCCCGCTCCATCAGACCAGGAGATGTCACTCTCACCCTGAAACCAGAATGGCCAGCCTGCCTGGGAGTACAGTTAACAGCTGCCCTTGCAGGGCTGGGGTCTGTGTACCTTCCCACCCTCATTCTCTGCTGAAGTGCCCGCAGTCAGCGCCTGCAGTGACAAAAGCAGCACCTAGCCTGTGAGGCCCCACGATGCAGGCCGGCATCTCTACAAGGCCAGCCTCACAGCTGAAGGTGCGGTGTACGCCCTAACACACTGCTCTTCTCTCCCGATGCCCTGTGTCTCCCAGGAGTCCATACGGAAGGCGTTTCCCCTGAACCTGGGTGGCAGCGACACCTGTTATTTCTGCAAGAAGCGCGTGTACGTGATGGAGCGGCTGAGCGCGGAGGGCCACTTCTTTCACCGGGAGTGTTTCCGCTGCAGCGTCTGTGCCACCACCTTGCGCCTGGCCGCCTATGCCTTCGACAGTGACGAAGGTAAACCCCCAGGGGCCAGGGCAGCACTCATCTCTGGCCTGGGCTTCAGTCCCTTTGGAGGCTCTGGGACAGGCAGCACTTCCCAGGGAGTTTTGGTGTCATCAGGAAAGCTCTTCAGGGAGCAGGGATCCCCTGCTAAAGAGAGAGGCCGCCTGTGGTGAGCAGGGGTCCTGAGGGAAGGGGAGCTGTCAGCACCAGGGGTGCATCAGCGTGGGGGGCACCTACCAGGCGACGAGTGCCTTATGAATGTTTTCTTACTCAGTCTCACCACCTTCAATTGCCCCTGTGTGGCTGAGAGAATCAAACCTGATAACCTATGTCACATGCTCGACACCACACCTGACATGTAATAGGGGTTCAGTAAATGATGGCATATTCGTGTTATTATGTATAAAGTACGCATTGTAAAAATGGCAGTAACCGCAACATGCCCTCTGATAAGTGGCCTGCCGGCGTCATCAGTGAAAGAATTGCACTCATTGGAATGAGTGATTATTTTCTAATTTCCAGCACTTGATGTTTGCACGGTCATGTAATGACAGCGCTTGTGATTCCATACCCTCAAACTAACTGCCTGGGTTCAAATCCAGACTATGCCACTTCTAGCCATATAACCTTGGGCCTGTTACGTAACCTCTTGGTCCCTCCGTTTCCTTACTTATAAAATGAGGATGATACTACTTAGCTCATAAGGTCGTTATGAGGGTTGCTGGGTTAATTCCCGGGATGATAGTGTCTGGTATATTGAGTCCTACACAAGATTTTTCTGCTGTTATCATTATTCCCATCACTATTGTCACTATTGTAACAGTGAGCAGAGAAGGCTTTTCTGGAAGGCACCCGGTAGTCCTGGGCAGTGGCCAGTGGCCCAGTGTGTGCCTCACTGAGTTTTCCTCTCCAACACTGCCACAGCCTGTTCTGCTCCTTTCCCACCCCCAGGGGTCCCAGAAGCAAGAGGAACTAGAAACAGAGCTGCTATTCTGGGCGGTCCATTTTGCAGCCTGGCAACTTGCCTTGGGAAGGGACTTGGCCTGGGGGATTATCTGAGGGTTTCAGCCCCATCCCGGGAGCCCCGCCTGTTGCTGCAGCCTGCCCCCCCGTCTGAGCCATTTCCTTAAGGCAGGTGATGGAAACCATTTCCCAAGTTTGCGCCTTCCTGGCCTTGTTTTCAGTAGCAGCGTTTTCTGACCTAGATGGTGGCAGGCACTTGGCTCATGTCCTGCTGTGTGGTTCTGGTTTACAGGAGAAAAACCTCTCTCACTCTCTCTCTCTCTCTCTCTCTCTCTCTCTCTCTCTCTCTCTCTCTCTCTCTCTCTCTGTGTGTGTGTGTGTGTGTGTGTGTGTGTCTCTTTACAGGCAAGTTTTTCTGCAAGCCTCATTTCATTCACTGTAAAACCAACAGTCAGCAACGGAAGAGACGGGCAGAGTTGAAGCAACAAAGAGAAGTACGTTTTGTCTTGAAAGTGGTGGTGAAACAGGGAAGGCCCCTGATAGGAGAAGGTGTTCAAGGGTTCCTGCAAGTTCAGCCAATGTTTCTGGCTTTGGGGGATTGAAACTCAGGTGAAGAGGGCTCTGCTCCCTGGCATGGAGGGTCCCTCTGCCTTAGTCTGTTCAGCTTGCCTCTGGGCTATGACCTGTCCCGGGGGAATGACTGCTGCTTCTCACGAGAAGCCCAGAAGAGCTTTCCCATGTGCCACGGATGGGGCTATATGCTTAGCCATGCAAAGCCATGTAGCCCCCGGTGCCTGGGGCCCCCATGACCACAGGGGCACTGTTAGCAGGGATGCCTGGTATAGAGCCAACCCTCTGTGGTTTCCAAGTCCTTTCCCCAGGCTCTTGGATGTCAGCAAAGTGACTGGCCCACTGAATTTGTGGATGGCTTATGATAGGGCCCCCTCGTACCTTCTCTATGGCTTGATTAATCACCCACCTCCAGCAAGACCCACAACTTCAGCTTTTTTCTAATTATACAAGTAATATAGGCTCAACATAGAAAAACGGGTAAATATAATAAACAAAAGTGTATAAAGAAGGAAAGTGAAATCACCCATCCCCACTCTATCCTGAGAAAATCATAATTAACATTTTGGAACATTTCCTTGCAGACTTTTTTCTATATGAGTACAGTTGATCCTTGAACAGTGTGGAGGTCAGGAGCTCTGACTCTCCACAGGGTCGAAAATCCGCATATAACTGATAGTCAGCCCACCGTATCGGCGGTTCCTCCACATCCGTAGATTCAACCAACCGTGGATCGGGTGGAACTGTAGTATTTACTATTGAAAAAACTCTGCATTTAGGTGGACCCATGCAGTTCAAACCTGCATTGTTCAAGGGTCAACTGCATGTTCTAACCCAGTGGGAATCCCATGTCTACAGTTTCATAGTCGTCTTTTCTCACTAACACTATATTAAGAACAGTTTCCCATGACATTAAAAATGCTTTTGGAGCCTAATTTTTGATGCCTGTAAAAGATGGTTGATAATTTATTTGCGTCCTATATTGTTGGACATTTATGTTGTTTACTATTTTTACCTTATAAATATTTTTACGGTGAATGTCTTTGTACCCACATCTTTCTCCATATTTCAAATAGTTTACTTAGGATCAGTCATGAGAAATGAGATTGCTGAGTCAAAGGGCGGGTATGTTTTGAAGGCTCCAAACAAAACTGACCCCTGTGATCAGTTTGCCACCCCCCAGGAAAGTCATGCCCATGTTCAGCCTGCCCTTCAGCAGTGCATGGGGGCGGAGATTTGGGGGAGGGGGACTGGTTGCAAATTGCAGGGTCTGCCACGTTCTCTATTTACTGGCTCTCTTCCTCTGCTTCATTGGAGGCGTCGTCTCTAAGCGTCATGGACTAAATGCCCTCACCTTGATGTCTTTCTCAGGAGGAGGGAATGTGGAAAGAGCAAGAAGCCTCTAGGCGAGACCCTCCCGCGGAAAGTTCTTGCGCTGCCGCCGCCATCGGCACGCCGGAAGGCAGCCCCCCAGGTACCCCCAATTCCTTCCTTAGGAAGGTGCTAAGCTGGCCCCTCAGGCTGCCGTGGGGCCTGCTTCACCTTCCCCGGAGGCTGCTTAACTGGATTCAGGGACTGCTGCGTGCTGCCAGTCTGCATATCAGGGACAATGCTTACAACTACTGCTACACGTACGAGCTCCTGAGCCTCGGGCTGCCCCTGCTCTGGGTGTTCTCCGAGGTCCTGGCTTCCATGTACCGGGAGACCGAGGAGTCCCTCGAGGGCATCCGCGACTGGCTGCTCAGATGCTTCCCGGCCAAGCTGCACTGAAGCCCAGCCCCAAAGTGCCTTAACATTTCCCGTGTAGATGGCAGCATGTGCAGCCAGCCCAGGCGCTGGCCAGGGAGCCCCACGCCCTTTAACCAGTTAGTTCAAAGCCAAAGAGTTTCCCGTCGGCCACCTGCACCTGGCCTGGTCGCAGTGAACATCTGCTCCCGGTGCCCAGGCCAGCACGACATGAAGGATATGTTTTTATACCTTTGTACTTTTATACCAAAGCGAGCCATATTTCTAGGTTTACATTTCAATTTTTAACTTTTAATAAGCCAAGAGAAAGCATCTTTTTCTATGAGTGTCAGTTTTTCTAGACACGGGTTTGACGTTTGTAACTGGTATTACAAACCCTTCCCACGTTGTGGTCAGTTGTAATCGCTGCTGCCTGCAACATGAATGATTTGGGCTTCTCTGTAAACCAGAACCAGTGCCTTTTGATTTATGTGCCTGGATACCACTTTTCAACAACGGACAGTTGTTTGTAACATGAAAGCATAATACTTTAGGAGAAAAAAATAGAAAGGGCAGAAGAGAATTAAACCTACAGAAGCACGTGGCAGTGTGTAGTCGCCTGTTGTCTGTCCTCCCAGAGGGCAGAGGACTGTTTTGCTCGCTTGTTTGGATGTAAACGAGTAGCGTAAAGGTTCCTCGCTCAGAACCCCATCACAGCCAAATGATGTAGAACCACAGGGTCTCAAGCAGATTGCTACAAATACACGTTCCCTTCCCGCTAATGAGCGCGGCAGCGAAAGCCCACTGGCCCCGACCACGTGGAGCTCCATCAAACTGTTGCAGTGTTGAAGAGGAGTTATGTCCGCTGGTGGCATTTTAAGCCCTCCTTAGGAGGTCCCCAGCCCAGACTGCAGTCCGAGCCAAGGCCACTCAGGGTCCACAGCCATGAGGCTGAGGGAAGAAATTGCCCTTTCGCATAACGTCCTTTGGGACCGAGGGCATTTGTTAGCACCTCAGGGTATTATTTCTGGGAAGTGCGGCTGCCCCGTGAGCGTGGCTTGCAGACGTCCCGGCTTCTTAGCCGCTCGGCTGCCATGCATATTTGGTCAAACAGTCAGAAGCCATTTATTTTCACGCTGTCCTAGCAAAGGAATGCGTCTGACCTCCAGGGGGAAGCTCCCCTGTGTCTTGACTGTCAGGGGAGGCTGGGAGTGGACGCTATTACTGACTCATGCAAAAGAAATACACCCTATTTAGGGCAAAACAGGCCTTGGGCCCACCTGCATTCTTCTCTCTGGGCATCTGGAAGAGGCCTCAGCTCTCCCGACTCCACTTGCCTGGACATGCACGGCTGCTGAGTCTGGCTGAACAGTGGAGATGGCTGATAGAGAAAGGCCTTCTGCAGTGTGTTCAGTGTATCTAGAGTGGCTGGGCCAGAGACGGCTCTCCGCGTGTTACACTAGAAAGATCCTCTAGGTTAAATAAGGATGGAGCCCGGTAGGTTAGGAGCCAGAGCTCTTGAGGCCTTTGAGATGCCAAGTTCTCTAGGGTGGGAAGAAGTGGGGAGGCATTTCTATAAACACTTCCCTAAGTCCTTGGGCAAATCAGGGACATGGCTGCGGCCAAGTTCGTGGGAACTGGCGCCTCTGTCCTTGTTGGAACTGTTCTCGTCCTATGACTTGCATTGTGTTTTTCCAAATTTCTGCTGGTATTTTAATGTTCCGCACGGTGGGAGGAGCCCTTGATTCATTTTATGTTTGATTCTGAAAGTCACGACATAAACACATGCACAGCTGTCATTGTTATTCCCGTCAGCTCAGGGCAGGGCGAGATGCTTTGTGGGATGCTCCGTGAAGCCAGTTAGGATCTCTGAGAATGTCACTTTTGGCCATAAGGAGACTGGTTTGAATTACTCTGGCGAGACAGGGCGTGCCTGTCAGAAGCCTGAGTTGTTTGTATGTTCTGAGACTTTGAACCTTCCTGGTGGGGCAGCACCAAAACACAAAGGTGGGTCCTGGAGGGGGGGGCGGATGTCTCTAAGCCTCCACAACATATTCAAGAATGAACGTGGGGCTCGAGAGTAAAATCGGGGCAGAGAGGATGTGGAGGGCTGTGGAGGACAGAGGAGTGTCAGCCAATTGCACGGATTCACTCTTGCAGATAAGTGGCTGCTCACTGCCAGCAAGGTTCATCCGTCCTAAGCAAACCGTAACTTGTTTGGGGAAGTTTCTCTTTTTTTAATGGTTGCCTCGTTTTCAATTCCCGTGCCTTCTTGTGTTGCCTTGTGCCCCGCAAGTAAATTCTCTTTTCTGTCTCTCTCTTTCCAACCTTACACTGTGGCCGTCAGTTCATTTCAGCCTTCCGGTGCTACACCCACTTCTTGGCTGACACAATTCTGCTCTGAGGTGACTGGTTTTCTTGCCAATTTTCAGAGAGTGGTACTAACCCCTGACCCGCTTTCCGTACCCCATGCCCCCGCCGTGGCCTTGGTTGAGCTAACTGCGAGTGTCTTGCATACTAATGCGCTCATTCAGTGGCATGGTTGGTGAACAGCATGGGGTGGTGTTCAGCTCAAAAGTGAAAGCCGTTTCTGATTCCATCCCTCTGAGCCAGCTGCCTGGTCCACCCCAAGTGCCTGCCCCGCCTCCCCTCTGCGGCCTGCGTGCATGCTTTTCTGGTTGCACGTACAAAGCCCCTCACCTTCCTGGGAGGGTTAACCCCGAATGTGAGACAGTACCATAGAGAGGGCGCTTCACCTTTGAAAAGAACTCTTTCACCTCTCAGCCTCTGAAAAAGCACATGCATACCAGCATCTTCAGTTGGTTCTAGTATAAAGGTTATCGATGAAAACCATAGGTGACTCTTTTCAGAAGGATTTTAAAAAAAAAATACTCCCAGGCTTCATCACAAGCTTGACCCAGACTCTGTATCTTGAACACACAATCACAATTTTCCTAGCAAATCCTTTCTCCACTGCAGCCCATACTTTACCTCCAAGGGCTTTGCTGTGGCTCTTCTGATCGCTCTGGGCTCGTAAAGCCCTGGATGATACAGAAGCTTCAACTAGAGCAGTCATTGTCACAGACCAGGGAAGCCTTTGAGAGATGACTCAGTTGGGCCCCAGGTCTGGAGCAGCGCATTTCAATGCCCCCACGAGCCTTTAGCTGGAGCAGCAGGACGCTCAGAGTGCTTTTAAAGAGAAACACCGCGCCAAGTACAGTGGGGCTGCTGAAGGCCAGGCCTCGCAGTCTCGGGCCGCAGGTGGTGTGCGTCCTGCATGCGGCCCAGAGCCATGCTGACCCTCGCCTGTCTGCACAGCCCCGCATGCTGCATGGCTCCCTCGTTGGTGCAGATCCTAGCCAGGACCAAGTCACCCTTCTTGTCTTATCTTCTCTTGCAGAGTCTCCCCCCTTTTTAGAATGTCAACCAAAGAGTGCCCTCCTCCCTCCAGCCTCCTCCCTAGCTAGCCTCCCCATATCATCACCACGCATGTTTGTGACCTTTGGTAGTCATTACAGTGCCACATGGAACGCTGTATTTTGCACACGGCGGACAATGTTTAGCTTTATTTATGGTATTTGATGCTGTAAATGAAAATAAATATGGTTCTTTATAAAGCTCATTGTTTCCTCTCTTCTTTGCCACGGAAGCTGCTCAAACCTCAAACACAGGGGTTGGTTGAAGGGGTCAGCCTTCCCTAAACGGAGTGGGGGGGGGCTTCACTTGTGGTGACATGGGACTTTCTGGGGCTGTGCTGGGTACTCTGAGAGGAAATATTACCCAGGGGTAATATTTGGAAAATATCACCCATGCTCCGGGGCCAGGCTTTGGGGACTGTTCCTTGAAAACTCGTCGTGCTCTCCCGCTGTAGGTGCTGGGCATGACTGGCTGAAGGTCAGAGTCACCTCGGCTGTCAGGAACAGGCTGTATTGACAGCTGCTTGCAGCCGTTTCCCACACACATCCAAGCAGTGGACCCGCAGGAGCGCTTTACTTGGGAACCTTGCTGTGACTTAGGTTCCCATGTGATAGAGGTTGGTCTTGAAAGTTTTGTGCTGGTCTAGCTGAGTGATGGGTGAAAGGTAAGGAGGAAGGACTGGACATTGGTTTCAGGATGGCAGTGAATGTGGCAGGTGTGCTCCTCCAGATGCAGAGCCATTTGTGATGCTAAGAGACCTGCCTTGCCCCCAAAGACTCAGGTCACTCAGTGTCTTAGGCTGCAAGGCTCTGCCCACAGGGCCAGTCTGAGGACAGCACCATGGCAGGCTCTGGCCAAATTCCACTTGTCTTTAAGGGAAGGATTTGAAGTTTTCACTCAACTAGTCTGGACAGTGTCAAAGAAATCTGGTCCTCAACCTCCCTAGGGTGGGATACGTCCCTTTGCCATGCTGGATGTGGCTGAGCTTCTGATGCTGGCATGAAAACTCATCTGTGAACTGCATGCGGGCCGTTGTATCTCTAAAGGGGCACTTCTGAGGCCCTGGGCCTCTGAGCACAGTTGCTGGTGCCTGGAACTGCCTCCAGAGCTGTCTGTGGTCATGACGAAGTGTCTGTACTCCTACCCAGGTGAGATACTCTTTCCCTTCCCTAAAAGGAAGGGTGTTAGGGACTGAGGTCAGGAGCTGGGTTAGACAAGTGACTCATTCCTTTATCCATTCATCTATTCAAGTGTTTGTTGAATGCCTGCCATGCCCTAGGCATATTCTAGGTCCTAGAGATGCAGCAGTGAACCACACAGAATTCCTGCCCCTCCCTGCATCCTAGCCTGCACGCATCTCGGTGTTGTCCTAGACTTGATGTGTTTTGCTTAGCTGTGCGTGCACTTATTTGTTCACTTGTTCATGTACACATTTGTTTACTCACCTAATATGTACTGAGCAGTAGTATGTTGGGAATATAGCAGGGAGTGAAACAGGCAAAAATCCTCATCCTCATGGAGCTTATAGTTTGGTTTTGATTTTTGATCTGAAGTTGGGTTAAAACAACATTTTCCAAAGTGTGACAATGGAACACTAGCTTCAAGAGGTGCTTTGTGAAAAAAGGGTTCTGTGGTCACAGAGTCTGAGAAGTGTTGTATACTAATCATGCCAGTCCTCCCAAATCTTGGCGATCCACAAGATTCATTAGCGTATTGAAGTCTGAGGAGTCCTCCAGTGAAGAAGCCTAATTAACTTTGCTGAAGTGGGCTTTCCCGTACCTCTTTGAAGTGAGTTTTTTGTTTGTTTAGGGGCAGTTTTTGTTTTGCATGTTACATTCTACATTAAGAGTTTGGTAGAATATTCTTTATCCAAAAACACTGGATGGAAGAATTAAAATAAAAAATGTAAATAATAGAATTAGGTATTAAATAGAATTAAGTACTGGTGAAATAATGGAGTGGTAACTTTCTAAACTTTAAAACCTCTGATGGAAAAAAATTACAGAGGAAAAACATAGCCCAAATCTGACTTACAAACATTTTTAAAACTTAACATATAAAAATAAAAATGAAAATATTCAACAGGCAGTCAGACTGGGGAAAAATCTGAATTCGATGTGATGACAAAGATGTTCATTGCTGTGGCATTTAGAAGGTTCCTGCAAAGCGATGGTCTCAGGTGCCTTGCACATGATATTTGTTGATTAAAGACCCCATAATAAATGGGCAAAGGTTATGCATGGACTGTTCACACTCAAGCAAATTTTAAAAGAAAACACTTAAACAACAGCATTTCCAAAAATGTTCTAACTTGGCTTTCAAAGGAATGTAAATTAATTATGCTGCACCCACTGAATAAGTAAAGGAATAGTGAAGTAGATTGTAAGAAAAAATATGAACTTAATCACTAGTATTAAGTGTAAAGTTACATGGGGACCATCTTTTCTGGAAAGCAATATGGCAACGAGTATTATGACCCATTAAAGGGATTCTGACCTTGGCCCAGTAATCACACCCCAGGAACTGATCCTAAAGAAATAATCCAGCCAAAGAAAGGAAATCCCTGCAACCTGAATATTGAGTAGAGTAAGGGGGTCAAGCAAAGCGGGTGGGGGTGAGCCGTTCTCCTCTATTTCTGAGAACTCATTCACTTTCAGAGCTTTTTCTTTCATCCCTTAAATAAGTAAAAGAAGTGACTGCCACTTTCACTGCCCCAAGGCGACTGTTTCCACGGGGCCAAAGGCTTTCTGTGCGGTCCCTCATTAGCTTTTCACCTCCTGGTGGCAACCTTGAGTTGGCACTGACATTAAAGTTCACTGATGCTAGAGGTGACCTAGAGCAGCATCTTCAACTGTTGAGGAGCCCAGGCCAGGAATCAGATGCTGCTCTCAGGAGACTCTTGGCACAGGGGAAGGCCCTGGACTTGGCCGAAGACCGGCTTTGGCCCCAGGACATCGTATTGACTCAGAGGCACCGGGCGAGTCCCTTCTGTGAACGGGGCTAACCGTGCCTCTGGCAGAGGGTTTGGGGAAGGCAGAGTCAGTGAGCCGAGTGTGCCCAGCAAGAGCTCTTGCTGAGTTCTGGGGAGTACCTTCCTGGTTTCGTGCAGCAGCGAGTGCCCTGAGGGAGGCATTCTAGGTCAGCTGGGGCTCAGAGTCTGACGGGACATCTTCTGGTTGGGGACTAAACAGGTCTCGATTCACATGGAGTGGCAACATCTATTGTTTTCTAGTTTTCTGGTCCCCCAGCTCTCTTGAAGGTGACTGGTTATCTCCCTTTAGACACGCTGGCCTCAGCTTGAGCCCCTTCTCTCCTGCCACCTGCTAGCAGCACTTCAGTTTTGCTGTAGTGAGTGCCTGAGTCTCAGCACAGGGAGCCTCCTCGAGCTCTGGCTCGGGCTACCTGCTCACCATCTCCACTTAGCTGTCTACTGAGAGGCTCCAACTTACACGTCCACCCCCAACTCCTGGTCTTCCCCGGAGACAGACACTGCCCTTGGCCTTTGCAGTCTCTGGGCACGGCAGTTCCATTCTTGTTGCTCAGCTCAGAGCCTTGGCTGGAGCCATTCTTGGCTCTTCTTTTCTTGGCCCCATGTCCAGTCCATCTGTGAATTCTAAGTACAGCCAGAGTCTGTCCACATCCCACCACCTCCATGCTACCGCCTGGCCCCAGCCACTGTCATCTCTTCTTGTGTTATTCCGGTAACCTCCTCTAAGCTCTCCTTCTAGAGAGTTCTCCTTACTCCATTCAACCTATTTTCAACACAACAGCTAGAGGAATCTTGTGAGAACTTAAGTCTGATCTCTCCTCTGCTCCAAACTCCAGCAGCTCCCCAGCTCACTTAGCGTGAAAGCCAAAGGCATACAGTGGGGACTCCTGGTAAGTGCAGTCGGGCAGGACAGCCATGCCCCAGTATGGCAGGCAGGCCTGGGGCCCAGGGCTACCTATCAATTTACTCATCGCCTGAAGACCCCCTAGAAACTGGCATTCCCAGTAGTACACTCTCAGAAGCCCCGGGATGGCAACTGTGCTGTCTTTAGGCACCTGTGCTTTTATCTTTTAAAGGGACATGCACTGCAAAGGACCTTGGTACTGGATAGACCTATGTCCCTCCTAGAGCAATTAGGTGGAGGGAACACCTGACACAGACCCCTTCCCAGGTCCCTCCTCCATCCTGCTGAGGGCTTGTCAGTGTCCCCTCACTCATCCACCTTGAAAGAGGGCAAGGAGACTGCACTATGCTTAGTACCCTGGACATCTGCCTATTTGCTCTCAGATACACTCCCTGCCCTTCCCCTGCTCCGCTCTGTATTAGAGAGGTGTAACCCTTGCAAAAGACATTTCCCAAGCTGTCTTGCGAACTGGTTTCCTACTAAGTTTGACCATTAGGACGCACGAGTGGGAGAGTGCAGGGTGGAATTGAGGGAGAAGCCAGGGTATTCCTCCTGTCCCTCTGCATCCTGGGCAGTGCTGTGTCTTTTTTGTGGTACCCGCCTCCTACTGCATGGCCCTGGCCTCTGGACTCATAGCACCAGCTCCTTCCGGTGTCCCCCTAGCCAGTGGCTTCCTGCCATTACTCATCTCTGGGTTGCCTCACGTTCCCCATTTGGCTTTTCAACTCATCCAATACCATCGTTATTAGCTTCCTGTATTAACTTTACTCTGTTGAACTCCCTGGCTTGGGTTCTATTTTCCTGACTGGTAAACTTAGTTCCATTGCTCTTGTTAAACTGTTTTCTTCCAAGAGAACTGTGGGCAAGACAGCAGAGGGAGCTTTTCCAAGCCCAGAGGCAAAAGTGGCTCTGGCAGTTAGGAGCTGTGTGACCCCGGACAAGTGAGATAACACCTCTGAGCTTCGGTTTCCTCATCTGTAAAATGGGCTTAAAAACTGTATATAGGAGAACATGTTTTGTTGTCTCCCTGGGTTCTGGGGGAGAGTGGAAGGGCCTCCGGACTTGGGGAGAAAACAGGAACAAGTTCACCAGCAGAAATGGGGCTCCATTCAAGGCCCTTCCTGGTTTGATGTCAAAGCAATCATTTCCCACTGGTTTGACCAGTTTCCCACTGGTTTTCCCCTGTCTGTACAGTCGCATGGACTTATTTTCTGTTCCCATGCAGTTGGCAGTGCTTTCCCACTTTGCTCTTGCTCCCAGGGGTCTGCCACCTCCCTTCCCTGTTCAAATCCTACGCATCCTCAAGCCCCATTAAAACGGTGCCTTCTACCCAAAGTCTTTATTGCTTGGAAGTCAGATCTCCCTCCCCTCCCACCTCGTCCTGGCCTCACTCTTTGTGGTCTACCTTCTAATGCAGATATTTGTCAACAGACCTTCTTTCCCCTGTGGGGCAGAAAGAGACCCTTGAAGGCAGAAGGAGACCCATGGCTGATTTATCTCCAAATCTCCAGCACAAGCCTGGATCAGAGGAGGGCACAGTAGCTTCTGCTGACCCTATAAGTATCTGTGCACAGAGCTCACAGGCACATACGCCTATACTCAGATATAAACCAGGTATAGAGCCGGGTCTCTGCTACAGCAATTCTGTGTAACAAGTCTCCCAAATCTTAGTAGCTTGTAACATCATTTTTCTTGCTCGTGGGTCTGTGGGTTGGCTGAGTGGCTCTGCTTCAGGCTGCAGGTGTAAGGGTGACCTGGGCTCTCATGGGATCGGCTAGACCATAGGTTGGCTCCAGATCTGTTCCATGTGCCCACAGTCGGGCACCTAGGCTGCTGAAGGGGCAGCAGCCATCTGGGACGAACTCTTCTCATGGCCAGCGAGCAGGAGTGTGAGTGGACTAGCCAGACAGCAAGGCCATTGAAAGCCGCTGCTCATGTCACACCCACTGATTTCCACTGGTCGAAGCAAGTCTCACGGCCAAGCCTCATGTCAACTGAGCAGGGAAGCTCACCCCATCTACTCCAGTGGGAAGGACCGCAAGGTCATAGGACAAACCACAACTCTGTTATGGGGAAGAAGTGAAGAACTGGGGACGTCTTCCAGTCCAAACTCCCAGAATCATGGCCACGTGCACTGCTGTCCATTTGTGGCTTGGTTGTGCTCACAGACATACAGACTGGTCCCCGTCCTTTGACGAAATGTCCGACCGAGTGCTGGTGTCTTAACCTCTCTGTTCACCTGTTTCCTCAGCAACAAAATGGGGATAATACTACTTTTCTCGGAAGCTTGTGTGGAATTTAATAGACTTATTACATGTTAAACACTTAAACAATCCTTGATAAAAGTAAGCTGCTGCCATTATAATAACGACACAGTCAAGCATCCAGTTATGATACCTGCTCCCAGATGCTCCTCCTCTGTCCACAGCCGCCCCAGTGCAGAAGGGTGCATACATGTCCTCGCAGCAAGCATGCCCTGTACCAGGGCTTGCAAACTGGCAAACCACTGGCTGCATCTGGCTGTAGACGTGTCGCGTTGGACCTGTGTGTATAGTATTTTAAAATGTGAGGCATTGCACATAAAAATCAAAATTTCTCGAGTTACCTTTGCAGATGATAAGTAAAGAGTAGATAACATCTCCCAGAAAGAGTGTGTGTGGTGAAAAAAATGAGAGGGCCCAGGTAGAAGCATGAAGAACCCGGGACTTAAGCGTTGGCTAGAAGTCGGGATGGCTGAGATGGAACGGTCAGCTAGGCAGGGAGAGTAAGCGCCCTGGGAGCAGGGAGGGCTCAGAGGGCAAGAGCTGCAGGAGGACCCCAAAGCCTTGTGAATTGGATTTAGCAACAACAGGGAGGGCACTAGGGACTTTGCTGGGGGCAGTTCGGGTAGTGGAGGCATAGGCAGGATCATAGGGGATTGAGGAGTGAGTGCTGGGAGGTGAGGAAGTGGAGAAAGTGCAGCAAAGTCTTCCCAGAAGATTGGCTGGGAAGGGGGAAGAAGAGTTGGCTGGGGAGTGGGGGGAGGGGGGAACTGGGATTAAAAATGGCCTTCTTAAAACCAGAGAGGTTTCAGCATATGTTAATACTGATGGAAAAGATCCAGTAGACAAAGAATTAATGACACAGGGAAGAGGAGATAATGGTCCTTAACCGGGGCAGGGGGGCGGGGGGGGGGCAGTGTAGGGGCGGTGTAGGAGGAGCCAAGTTCAAGTGCAATGTCAGCCTTAGAGAGGAGAAAGGACTCCTACCCCGCTGTGACCAGAGAGGGGGTCGTGGAGCCAGTTAGTGGCCAAGAGGGATCTGGGACTTGGGCTGCCTGTCTTGCTCATTTATTCATTCATTGATTCATTGATTCATTTAACAGGTATTTATTATTGAGCATCTACTCTTCACCAGGCACCATTCTAGCAAGAAATGAAAGGCGAAAATCACTGCTTTTATTCTAGGCATGGGAGAGAAATAACAAACAAAATAAATGGGAAAAGTGTATAGTTTATTAGAAGGTGCGATGTGCTATGAATAAAAATAAAGAGGAAAGGAAAGTGCTGAGGGTGTGGGTTGCAGTTTCAGGAGGACGGTCAGGGTCACCTCCTTGAGAAGGCAACAAAGGTTTGAAGGAGGCGGGTGAGCGAGCCCTGCCCTCTGGGGGCAGTGTCTCCAAGAAAGAGGCAAGAGCCTCTGAGCCGGGGCTGAGATGGGGGGCGTGCTGCGTGCGGCGGGACAGCACAGCGGTCACGTGGTCAGAGCAGAGAGCCGGGGACAGCACTGGGAGTTGAGGTCACAGGGGCCCTGGAGGATTGTGACAGGGGGTGGCGTGATCTGACTTACATGTGAACAGGCACTCGGCAGCTGTGTTGAGAATAGACTGAGGGGTGGAGCATGACCAGAGGGAAAGCAGGGAGGCCAGTAGAGGCCGTTTCTGTAACCCAGACAAGAGGTGATGGTGGCTGGGGCCAGGGTGGCAGCAGAAGAGGTGGTGACAGGTGCCTGGATTCCTGACGTATTTTCAAGGTAGAGCCAACTGGATTTGCTGATAGCTTGAGTGAAGAGTGAAAGAACTAAAGGAGTCAAGGATAACACTGAAGTGTTGCCTGGAGCAACCTGAAGGCCCAAGTTGCCATTTACCAAGATGGGAGGGCCATGCGGGAGGCAGGCTTGGGGAGAGGCAGAGATGGAGAATTCCATGGGCATGAGCGTGATGTGTCTACTGGACATCCACCTGGAGATGCCAAGTAAGCGGTGGCATATACGCGTCTAGATTCAGGGGAATGTCCAGGCTGGAGAGAGAGATGTGTGAGTCATTGTTGTCTAGGGTTATTTAAGGCTGAAACCAGATGAGATCATCAAGGACATGAGTGGAGATGAGAAGAGAAGAGGTTCAAAGACAGTCCTGGGACCTTCCAGTGCTCAGAGGTCACGGGGTGGGGCGGGGGCAACCAGTGAAAGAAACAAAGGGAGAAGGAGGTAGCCAGTGGGGAGGAGGGAGCCAGGTTGTGCTGTCCTGGAAGCTGAGAGAAGGGCTGTTTCTAGAAGGAAGGAGTGATCAGCGGGGTCAGAGGCTTCTGGTGTGTCAAGTAAGATGAGAAATGAGAAGTTACCACTGGGTTTAGTGACACATTGGACATTGTGATTCTGATAACAGCAATGCAGAGGCTGGTGGACCTGGGGTGGGACCTATGGACATTACAGACCCTCCTATACTCTTAAGTCAGACAGCGTGTACGTTCGTGCCCTGCACCCAAGACATGTGCTCTAAATGCTGGGGTGTCCGGTGGGCTAAGTGGTGGGGATCCAGTGATGGCACAGTGGATGAGGTCCATCTTAGAGTGTCCACCCAAGCCTCTGGAGGAAGGGCAGGCGCCCTTTGGGGCGGTCCATTCCCACCATCTCTCTAGACCCTCTTCTCCTCTCAACAGATGAACCAACCTCCCCCAAGAAGCCCAAGAGTGTCCCGGAGCTCGAGCACGGGGATGTGGCTGGCGGAGTCGCCTCCCCCCTGCCCTCTGAGTGGACGTCAGTGAGGATCAGCCCCGGGGAGGAAGTGGTTGGGCAGGACGTGCTGGCTGTGCGTGTCCTGGTCACCAGTGACGACAGCAGGTACGTTCCTGCTGCTGCAGGACGGGGGCAGGATGGGTTGGGCAAGGGGACAGCATTCGGGAACTGGTCTTACCCCCACTCACTTGCAGTGTGACCTCTCTGTGCCTCCATTTCCCCATCTGTAAGATGGGATAATCCGTAGGGAGTTGTCAGGATCGAAGAATTAACATGTCAAGGGTGTAGAACAACCCAAAGAAGCTTAAGTAACAAAGGCAAATATGTTGGATCTATAGCCATCCACGGAGAGGCCCGTATGTGGAACTCTTGGCTGCTGGGGGCCTCAGCCTACATCCACAGATTCATGTCCACATATCAAGATTTCAAGGTTGGGCTCCAACTGGTACTAACATTACATTAGGGCTAATCGATGAACTGGCCCGGGGTGCTGTTGTGAGTGGCAGGCTTGGGCAGGCTGATGGACAGATGGCCCACCAAAGCTCACAGATGGACAAGGGGCAGTGCCCTCACACAAAGAAGCATGCTGGACATAGAGAGGAAGAGAGAGAAAGAGAGAGAAATATACATATTCATGAAAATGTCACTAGCCAATAGGTTCTGTGCTTCCCCACCCCAGGACTGTGCTGAGCTGTCCCCACTACCTAGGACACCCCGCTTCCACTCCCACACCACCTGAATTCCTGATGGCTATTTCAGACCCAGGTTAAATATCCCCCCACGCATTCTTTTCTGTAGTCTTTTCCATTCCCTCATCTGTTCCCAAGGGAAGCAAGCAGTATTTAAATGCCTGACGTTTTAGGCCCAAGTCCTAATGATGAGCTCATTCTACCCCAGAGAGCTCAGGAGTCCTGCTCGGGGACGGTGAGGGTGAGAGGACCAGCCTTCGCATGAATACTTCATTGTACATCTCTGGGCCTCTTTCACCTGCTCTGATCTGAACTTGCCTGCATTCGCGTGCTAGGGCTGCCATGAAGAACCACAGACGGGTGGCTTAAACAGCAGAGATTTCTTTTCTCACGGTTCTAGAAGTTCAAGATCAAGGTGTCAGCAGGGTTGGTTCCTTCTGAGGACCATGAGGGAAGATTCTGTTCCAGGCCCCTCTCCTCAGCTTGTAGATGGTGGTCTTCTCGTTTATGTGGCATTTTCCTCGTACGTATGCCTGTGTCTAAATTTCCTTGTAAGGAAAATTGTAAGGACACCAGTCAGATTGGATTAGCGCCCACCCTAATGACCTCGTTTTAATCTAATTACCTCTTTAAAGACCCTGTTTCTCAAAGCAGTCACATTCTGAGGTACTAGGCGTTAGGACTTCATGTGAATTTGGGGGGCGGGGCATGGGTCAGCCCTTACAAAGCCAGAGACTGGGTGCCAGGCATAGAGGTAACTAACCTGTGGCCCTTGCCCTAGAACCCCTTTGCCTGCTGGAGGGCAGCGACGGGCAGGGCACAGTGCGGCCGGGATGGCAGGCTTCCTTGCTCACCTGCTCTTTCCTTCCTCCTCCCAGCTCGGACGAAGAGGTAGACCGTGGTGGCAGTGAGGCCTCCAGTGCAGAGCCCTGGGACGAAAGACCCCGGCGACAGGGACCCCGACCCTCACCCCTCCTGAAGCCCCTCGCCCAGCACAGCTCCCTGAGGGAGGCCCTGCCCAGGGCAGTCTCTCCACGTGGCCTCGAGGAGCCTGAAGCTGTGTGTGGTGAGCAGAGAGCCTGCCTGGGCGGGACAGACAGACGGGCTTGCGTGATCCTGGGACATGGGGGTGGAAGGGGGCAGGGGAGACAGGGACCCCCATGGACGGTTTTTCCTCATGGAGGACCACGTGACAGTAGGCCTGGCCCTCAGGCTCAGAGGCAGTGGAGCTGAGACCTTTGGGGGCCGGGGTACAAGGGGGGGTGAGGGGACTGGACCCAGGCCCAGCCTCCCTCTCCATGGGCAGCTTTGGAATCTCAAGTGGGAAGGAGGCGGAGGGGGCTGGCTGGCTATGTGTCACAGGCAGAGATAAGGGGGCCCCAGCACCCTCTTTCCTGGAGCAGCGTCCTCTGAATATCTGTGAGGGGCCCTCTGGCATTCCATAGCCCGTGAGGGAAAAGGAGGTGGGCTCAGCTGCTGTTGGACCACACACCTCTCTGAGCAGCACAGTTTCTCTAGTGCCACCAGGGGGCAGCACAGGGCCACTACCAGTGCTTGGTGACTTGTGGAATGCGCAGTAACAAATGCCGTATCACTGAGTGCCTGTATTGGCCAGGGCTTTCCCTGTACACGGCCCCATTTCATCCTCAGGATGACCATGTGAGGTAAGTAGCATGAAGCCCATTTTACAGGTGTTCAAATGGACTGAGTGTTTTCCCAAGGACTCACACAGCTTAGTAAGTGGTGTGGCCCAGTGCTGGATGCTGCACACCCAAAGAAGCCATTGTCTTTAGCATTCCGGCTTGTTTTAATAAAGGGCCTTGAACTGAATGTTTTGATTTAGTCAAGGGCAACTAGTGACCTGTGGGTGGGAAGAAACAGGCTAATAGCAGCTTGCCATCATCAGGACCAATGGCCTTAGCTGCCCGGGGAAAGCCGCAGCTCTACTTGTCCTGCGCTTCCCTCTGGTGGCCGAGAGCAGAACTGCCACATGAACCTAGAAATGTTCTTACGAGTGATGGTTTCACAGGAAGACCAGGGCTGGGGCCAGAATCCTGTAAACTCTGGATTTACCCTCTCATGTGAGCTGTTTTAAAAAGGACAAATTGCCATTAAAACACATTTGCTAAGTACCGTTTGTAGTGCTGTCCAGAGAGGCTTAGCACAGGCAGTGTACAGAGTCTTGGGTACTGCTGGCCTCTCCATCACCCTGGGCTCCAGCCTCCTCATTTATAGATACGAAGACTGCCCACCTTTCATCCCTTCCCTCCATTTCTCCTTTCTCCTCAAACTGTCAGAGGATTTTAGGCAACTTACAAGAAAGACATAAAACAAAATTGTGTGTCTATATATATGAAAGATAAAGCCTAAAGATATATACATGAAAGGGAAAACCAGTTTAGGAGGTATAGACCTCAGAGAGGCAAACCATGATCCTAAACAGTTGCTCTAGTGGAATCATAAATTTGATTCTGAGTTTTCTGGCAGCTAGAGTTCAAATGGAAACAGACAATTACTTCTGACTGTTCACAAGGAAAAAAAATACATTGGTTTGCAGCAGGTCTCAGAGCCGGTACCACTTTTCCTAATGCTTCACCCTATGGAAATCTTCCAGCTCATGTCAAATAGATGATATTGAGAGGTGTGTTTGGTCGTGTCTTGAACAATGGGGTCTGCAGAAAATGCAGCAATAGTTTTCCCAAGGCTGTTTCGTGCAGCATCCTTTGCTGGCAGGTGAGAGCATGACAGCAAAACATGACTCAGCTAGAGAACTTCTCCCAGGAGGATGGGGTTAGGTAGAGAGATCAAGGCCGTGTGGCTAAAGCATTTTGTTTCACAGTCCAGTTTAATTCCAGAATAAGAAACATAGTAGACAGAGAAGTGAATAGACCTCACGACTTTCAAGCAATCTTCTGTTGGTTTTGTCTTTATCCATCATGATTTCCATCACTGCCAAGCAGACCACATTGTAAGGCTACAATCGCTGGCATAGTCTAAGCTCTGTGTTTCATGTTGCTGGTTGTGGTGAGTCCATCACTTTACCAGATAGTGTAGGGTTGACATCATGTTGTGGGTGTCACGGAGCTTTGTTAATCACTATTTTCACCTGGATAAATGACTCGGAGCTTAGCCGAGGGCATGCCGAAAAAGACCAGGATGTTGCTTTAAAAAGATGCCTGGTTTGTACATCGTGCTCATAACAGCATTTTTCACAATTGCCGAAAGGAGAAGTGACCCAAATGTCCATCAACAGGTGAATGGATAAACAAATTGTGCTATATCCACACAATGGAATGTTATTCAGCATTAAAAAGGAATGAAGTTGTGACACATGCTACAACATGGATGAAACTTGAAGTTACTATGCTAAGTGAACTGTGAACTAAGCCAGGACAAGTATTGTATGATCCCACTTCTATGAGGCACCCAGAATAGTTAAAGTCACAGAGGCAGAAAGTATAGAAAAGTGATAACCAGGGGCTGGGGGAAGAGAGTGGATGGGGATT
The DNA here is from genome assembly GCF_964374135.1 of Grampus griseus. Lineage (NCBI taxonomy): Eukaryota > Metazoa > Chordata > Mammalia > Artiodactyla > Delphinidae > Grampus > Grampus griseus. The sequence continues at coordinate 67,373,097 of NC_139002.1, forward strand.
ATTGTTTAATGGGGACAGAGTTTCAGTGGGATGAAGAAGTTCCGGAGATGGATGGAATTACTGTTTGCACAACAACGTGAATGTACTTAATGCCATTCAACCCTATACTTAAAGGTGGTTACAATGGTGATTTTTATATTGTATATGTTTTACCACCTTTGAAAAGACTCCGGGACTGCCACAGCTCATCAAGGAACGTATCCCCTCCTCAAAGTTCTTTAGCATAGAGCATGCCCACCATGATGGTTTAAAACAGAAACTGAGCCCTGTGTAATAGAGGCCATAGAAAATGTTCAGTAATGCTCCCCTAAAACACCTAGTTTAGTGGTTCGTAAAAATCCTGCTTAAGAGGCAGATCCCTAGGTTCCCTCCTTCAGAGATTCAGATGCCTTGGGTCTAGAGTGGGGACCAGTATCTGCGTTTATGGAAGCACCCCAGATGCCTCCAGGCAGGAGGGCCACGTCCTGCGCTTTGGGAATCGCAGAAGAGCAGCTTCCTAGAGGCCTGCTTGAATGCATTAGTTATAAAATGCACGCCTAAACAACTAAACGAATTGATCTAGTGCACTGGGTTCTTGGACATAAACCAGTTACAGTTAGGAGGGAATCTGCCCTCAAATTATTCTGATTTAGAAAAATCGGTATTTATCCGTTTTTTTTCTGGCAATAATTTGATAACAGGATGGTCCAATGGCCTATGGAGGACATTTATTGTTAATAAAATGATGTCATCAGCACCCTGTGTCACAATACTTACCCTCTTACTCCTTTTGCAGAGAGTCATACACTAAGATCTCCAAAAGTACTCCCTTAAAACAAATATAAACACATTAAATAAATATACTATAAACTAAAAAGAAGGGAACAGCCCTGCTTTACTCTGCTCAAAATTACCGGATCAAATCATGACTACCCACTCTATTCCTATTGTGGTAAAAATGTGTGCATGGACGCCCTATAAACACCAGTGATGGAAAACCTCTCATGAATTTTAACCATTTCTAATAAATCCCATTCCACAAAGTTAAGAGCCGAGGAGAAGCAGTAAGAGCTTCTGGCACTCTTCTGTGTTTCTTGAGTAATTTCTCCATTAGGTGATGAAGAGGTTAACTCTGGTCTGCAGGAATCAGCTGTGCTTGTTCCTTATGTAAAACATCCATGACTTGCACTTGGCAGGGGGAAGTGGCCCTACATTGTACGTAGACTGTTCATGCTGCAGTGGGGAGACAGGGAGATGGCACCCTCACCTATCCACATAGGCTCCTCCCCCTCAAACCCGTGAGCTTGATTATGACTGCAGACCTGTGGGATGGGGAACCGCCAGACCAGACACAGCAGGAGCAAAGCTCTCCAAATTGATAAGGGAGGGGAGCCAAGGAGCTCAGGAGCTGAACGACCTCCTGCTGAGGAAAGGAAGCCCCCAGGTCGGGTGGACGCCTGTGCTCCACAGCCTGGCTGGTAAGAGCTGACAGCAGCTCTGAGCCCTGGCGGGGAGTGGAATCTAGGACTTCCTGCAGACAGAGGGCGGGCAGGGCCAGCTGTGTTCAAAGCTTCCCCACCCACTCTCCACGCCCACATCAGTCCTGCGGGCTTCCTTTCCTTCCACACCTCCTGGTCCCACGTGTGGGAGCCGTTCAGGTGTGCCTTGCCCCGTCTTTCTCTCCGGCCGTGATGGAACCACCACGGAGACCTGGAGCCTGAGGCCAAATCTGAGGGCCCAGTGTGGGAGCGGGGTACATTTACACCCCACTCGTAGGTCCCAAATGGCTAAGACCCATTTCTTCTGCCTGTGATGTTAATTTTGCTCAGCTGATTCTCAAGGCCCAGCTGGGCAAAGGGTCTTCATAACGCAGCCCACGGCATCCTGCAAATGTGTTTCCATCGGAAGCAGGCCAAGAGGAGGGGTTGTGGCCATGGAGTGTCCAGGAGTTCAGTTAAAACTTGTTCCCAAAGGGTTTTGGGGGCTCTGGGGGTAGAGAGAGGGTGGAGCTTTCTGAAGCTTCCAGGCTTCGATGAGAGCAGCTCTGGTTCATCTATGACACATTTGGGGCTTTGATGGGAGACTTCAGCTCCAAAGAGCTGCTCTGCTTAAAATGAACGTGTCGTATATGCTTGTGTATATACGGACATATGTATATACATGTATGCATATAAACATGCATGCACACATGCTTATTAACAATGGGTGAGTTAGAATGATGGCTCATAATTTGAGATATTTTCTGAAAGAGGGCAGTACCTGGCCCATAGCAGGGTCTCAAAACAATTTGATGAGTGAATGAATGAAAAGTTGGAAGTGTGTGTCATAGGGACAGGATGGTTCGGTCTGAGGAAAGGAAGGGGCTCAGTCAATTATGACCATTAGTCTACTAACTTTTGGTAACTGGGCCATAAGAAAAAACTCCCTGTTTATCCTACCCGTTTAACAGACTCTTCCTCCCTCCCCATCTTCTCTCCCTCTTTCTTTTTCCCACCACAGTTCTGCAGAGGGCCAACAGCTTCCAGTTTCCAACTCCCAGCAAATACCAGATCGGGAGAAGAAAATTCCAGTCGAGTGAGTCATGAGCTCCCTGGGGGGTGGGAGGGGGCAGGAGCTGTCTGATGAATTCCCAGGGGCAGCTGCTCTCACTCCTCACATGTCCTCTCTGAACTGGCCTCCTGGATGTGAGGGGCAAGGAAAGAAATGTACTGTGGGACTATTTCCACTGCTCACTAGAGGAGGCACTTTCCAAGGGATTTGCTACTTTTTCTGCTGCCTCCCCAGCTCCCCACTCTGGAGTCACAGGGCCTTAGAACTCTACAATTGCACTTGAAAGGGACCTTAGCAGCCATCCGCTCCAATCTTCTTGAAACGCAGATGAGGAAACTGAGACCTGAGGGCTCTATACACTTTGATTCAGTACACTGGAGTTGGGCTGGGGGCATCAGCTTGACTTCCTGCAGTAGTGGGCAAAGCAGTGAAGGAATCCGAAGACACACACACATCGCACACACGCACATACACAAACGCACAAATACACACCGCGCTGCTCCTTTTTCTGAGCAGGTTATGGTCCCGCATCCCAGGGAAGAGCAGGTGGGTGAGGACCAGGGCCCGCGGCGGGTGCCAAGGCAGTGGACTCCCACTAGGGGGCGCAGTGACCGCGTGCCCGGTTGCGCAGCGTCCCAGGGCCAGCATGTTCCTGGCGCTGCCCCAGTTACAGAGCAGAGATTCCATCTCTCCAATCCTGAGAGGGGGCAGGGGCTCTTCATCTGATCCCAAGTCCATCGCTGCCTTCCACCTCCTCCTGCCCCCATGCTCCCTCTCCGGACCTTGCTGTAGGAGGGGTAGACCCAGGAAAACCTGGGGTTAGATGAAGGCTTCTTAAAAGAAACACTGGAGATGGAATAGCGTGCTAATTTAGTTGACTCCTGCCTGCTGAGTCAACGCTGACTCCTGGCCAGTGAGTCATTCTCTGCAACCCCTAGACCTGCGGCCCTTTTCACTCGGGCCAGGCTGGGACAATGGGCACTTCTGGAACAGGACCAGGGCACACCTGAGTCGGCCACTTCACCTGGGGACCACCTAAAATGACTCTTGAACCATTGTGTGATCCCAGGCAGCGAAGGCGAGGGGAAGGAGGGAATCACCGTTTCCCGAAGGCCTGGGGCAGGCCTTTCCCACGCGTCTCATTTACTCCGCACCTCAGCCCCTCCCCAGTCATGGGAATTCTGCTTCTGTGGATGGGTCCATTTGGGTGCAGATTCCATCCAGTGCTTCCAGCCGACTTCACTGAGTGCCACCAGTGCAAGGGGCCCAGCCCCGCCCTCAAGAAGTTCCTGATCTGGAGTGAGAGCAGGGAGTCTGGCGGGGGACCCTCACAGCAGGGTGTGGGCGCTGGAGGAGGCACAGGAGAGAGGGGGCTGCTAACCAGCGGCCTGGTTTCTCAGCTGTGTCTTTAGTTACCCCAGGAGTATCAGGCGTGGGTTCTCAAGTGCATGTAAAAGCTGGTATGAGGGCAGGCCTTGAGTTTGAATCATTTCTATGGGCTTAGTGCCTAGCATGAGCCTGGTGCAGAAGGGGCACCCAGTCCTTGCTTGCAGAACGAATGAATAAGTGGATGAATGAATGCATGAATGAATGAACGAACAAATGAATGAACAAACTAAAGAACCAGGAACCAAGCTGGCTGAACTGAGTTGAACTCAGTGCAGGAACAAATAGAGAACGTGGGTTAGGCCTGAGCAGGCTGCAGCCCCTAGAGGGTGTTCCAAGACTTTGGGAGGATTTGAGTATTGCCTAAGCTCCAAGTTCTGGGGAGCTGCACCCTGGAATCCCAGTCTTTGTGAAAACCCTCAGAGCCATCTTTTTGGTCATCTTCATTTTGCCCAAAAGGAAACCCATTGGGCAAGGCTGGTCCTGTGGGAGGGAGCAGAGCTTGGGGCACACCAACTCCTCTATTCCTTCACTGCCCTGTTAAGGCTGGCTCTGGCCCCAGCCCCAGGCAAGAGGATGGAGGGGGCTGCGTGCCTGCCCTTATCGCCCTCACCCAGCTGACCATACTCACCGGAATGACCTCTAGGATCAAGGGAAAGGCCTCCATTGCCAGAGGGCCCAGAGAAGAGGCAGCTGACCCAGGAGGGATATGGGAGGAGCTGTAATCCAGACCCTGATCTGTTCATCGACCTCCTTTGCACAATGGGACTGGAAGGGCCAGTGGCACCCAGGACTGAGGTTCCTGCAGAGGGCAGGGCAGACCTGGCTGGACCATGCTGAGGTTTCAAGCAAAACAAGACAGGGCGAGAAGGACCTGAGTTGGTCAATGAGAACCAAGCCTGTGGGCCGTGAGTTAGAGGAATCCTGGCCAGGGTGGATGTGCAGCACCTCCTACCCCCCGGAACAGGTCAGCCGTTTAGCGGTGCCTTTATTGGACACCACTCACGTGCATGGGAGGAAAGGAAGGGGATGGAATGAATATTTAGCTAGCATGTGGCATTTACTTTGTGCTTTGCACTGGGCACCTCTTTTTATCCCATTTTATTTCTTTAGCTTCCGCATGAAACAGCACTAGGGTTCCCATTTTTCAGATGAAACTGAGGGGTTACGTAACTCAATGTGTCAGGTGGCTGGTGTGGGTGTGACAGGGGTGGGGGTCCCAGGCTCCCCTTTACCATCCTCTGAGGGAAGCCAAAGGCCTCAGGTGGGTGAAATTTCCCATCACCTGTCAGCTGGGCTCCGGCCTCCCCTTCCATTCCTAGGCACTGCCCACCTCCCAGGCAGTGGCTTGAATGGCAGGTGTTTTGCTTCCCCCACCTCCTCAAGCCCCCTGCCCCCAATTTCTATCCTGAAGACAGTCTTGAGGCTCACGTGTGGAGAGAGATCCCACTTGCTGGGTGGGGTTGGGGATTAGACACAGGAGAGGGGGGCAGCTCCCAGGTCATGACCTTGAGAACCCCAAGGCTTTCCTATCAGCTTGGCTCCCAAGGTGTCCTGGCTCTGTGTCGCAGGGTTCCCGGATCGCTCCTCGGGGGAACAAAAAGGCAGTCTGTGGAGCTGAGGGGACTTTGGGACAAGTTCAGGAGTTTGATTCAGGAGGTGGCAGAGAGAGGAGAATGAGGGGGCCAGGAAGAGGAGGAGAAGGAATTCAGCAGGAATTTGGCAAGCTGAGGACAGGAAGCAAGGCAACAACTGGCTCACAACTTTTCCCTTTTTAGGCTCGAACCATCTAATTGGGGGCTGAGAAGGGGGTTCGGGTGACAGGCAGGCCGGCCAGCCGCCCCCACCCCCCACCCAGCGTCAGCTCCTGGCAGCCAGTAGCCTTTGTCCCCAGCAGCTCCTTCCTGCCGCCCTCAGATCTGTTCCCCCAAGTTACCTTTTCCCCTGGAGCGCTTCCCTTGGGGAGCTTGCCGATGGTGTGTGTGGCCAGCTTTTCAGAGCCCGGGCCTGGGACGCAAGCTCTAACGTGCTTGCATTTGTAAGAGGAAAGCAGGACGGAGTACTGACAACCCCCTGTGTGGCTCCGCTGTGCACACGGGTCTGGAAGGAACTCCTCTTGGAGTGAGGCCTGGGTTTAGCCTGGCCTGGGTGGGTCCCAGAGGAGGAACCTCTCAGCCAAAGCTTTGGGGAAACTGAGGCCAGGGGATTGTGTTTAGAGACAAGCTGAAATCTGAAGGCTGGACACCTTGGAGGGAAAGGGAAGTGGGTCAGCTGAGCCGCCAGAAGCAGGAAGTCTGACAGGAGTGGGTCGTTAGAGACAGTGGTCCTGGGAAGTCTCTGTGGAACAGCCTTTATGTGCCAGGAAGGCTAACAGGAGAGCTGGCTGGGCTGAAGGGTCAGACATTGAGTGGGCAAATCCAGAAGTGAGGATGGTGTCTCCTGAATCCCTTTGAGGACCTATTATTGAAACGGTCCAAGAGGGAAACAAAATGCTCGAGAGTTTAGATTAAGGTTACTAGGGGGGCCTGTGTGCGCACGTGTGTGTGTGCACTCATGAGAGAGGGAATGAGATTGATCTTATAGGCGACATCTGTCGGAATTCTGCTGTAACTAGACTAATTGGGTTCAGCTCCCACAGTTCAGGATGAGGTTCGTCCTCGGCCCTGGCCACACTCCTTTCTCCCGTCGAGAAGGACAGCACATGCACTGGCTCTCATTTGTTCCCTGACCCACAGGAGCTTGGCACGAACTCCACTCCATATGCTTCAAATGATTTGATTATAACCTCCCTCCCTTGTGTTCTCTTAAAATCTCAAACTAACCATCTCGTCTGAGAGCCCCGTGATACACATGTGGGAGGAAGAGCCCGTTTCCTGGGCGGTGACTGCCTCTCCTGTCTATGCCCGTGGCGAATGGTCCAGCGTGCATCTTACGGGAAGAGGCCTCAGGTGGTTTATCGACTAAGTGATTTAATGCAGCCCCAGCTCCCCACCACGATGGCTCTAGGGCAAACCTTAGAGGTAGATGTCCGTTTCCCGGAAACAGCCTGGAGACCCCTGTTCTCACTCTCGGGGACATTCTCACGTGTGTGTGAGACACAGTGGTTCTTGGACTTTTCGTCCTGGGACCTACTTCCCCCGCAGGAGCCTGTTCAACACTCCTATGCCTGTTCTTCCAAGTCCCAAGCAGTGGGCTCCGGGGCCTCTGAATCCGTCTCTGGCATCTTCCTCCTTCTGACTCTATAGAGAGGAGCTTCACTGAAAACCTCCTCTTTTCCTGATAAAATAAGGAAGCTACAAGTCTGTAATGGAGAGCGTGTTCTGTCCTTGGTAGATATGACACCAGTGAACAACAAAAGACCTATGGCGCCTCCAAAGGAAGCTTCTCCTTCCCCTTCGCCTTCGCCTTCTCTGCCGTCTTCTTCTTCAGCTGGCGTCCCACACGCTCTGGATAGCTTCTCCCCGCCTCAGGTAAGTGCCCTCAGGGCCCTGCGCAGGTGGAGGACGACAAGCTGCCTGTACTCCTCCCACTTCCACACTGAGCTCTGGATTCCCAGCACCCTTGGGTCACCCCAGGTGCACAGCCAGGGCCAGAGGGATGCTCTGTCAGGAGTCCACCCCACACCTCTTCACTCGTCCATTCCACGAAAGTGCACCCTGCTCCTTCTCAGCCACGGAGGGCACAGCCACCCACTCGTTCAGCAGACTTTACAGGGCATGGGATCTGAGAGCTGCTAGGGCTTGTGCTCTGCCCTTGAGGGCCTCACAGAGGGGGTAGAGGAGCTGGCAGCTGTAGGATGGCAGGCACAGAACGCAGGGTACCTTTGGTAGCAGCTGAGGACCTTGGAAGCAACACCCCCTTGAATAGAAAATGGCATCACCGAGACAGTCATGGTTGGACTCTTTCCTTCAATATGGGTTTATCAAGCCTCTATTACCTGCCAGACCTTGTTCTAGGCTCTGGGAAGTAGAAGATCTAAGACAGAAAAGTACAGACTCTTGTGAAGCTCCCATGACCAGAGCTCTTGGCAGGGCACAGTCACTGCTTCTCCAGTCTTCTATATTCTCCCTTTGCCAAGGGCCAAGCTCCTGCATGCTAGACATGGCTGCTTTCTCAGTGGTGAGAGGCATGAGTCAGGTTTTGAAGGGTCACTGGAAGATCCTAAAGGCTATCCTGCCACCACAGCTCCAAGCCAGAAGGGTAGCTGTCTACCTTACCTTAATGGTCTCCAAAGAAGAAGCCTTGGTTTCTCGGTTGTTGGAGGAACATACCTATGGGTGGAATGTGCCCTTTAGTAGGGGCCATGGCTGAGCTTCCTTACGTGCCTGGCCACCCACAGGGACCAGGCCAGCCGTCCCCTCACTGGCCCAGGAGCTTGTCAGTGACTTTGCTTTCCTTTCTAGCTTCCTACCCACCTAATCTAAGGCTCAGGAAAGACTGGTCAGTGATATGGGGGCTCTGGGCCAATTCCAGCCCATCCCAAGGCAGCCACTTAGAAGGAAGAGTGGCCCTCTGAAATCATCGTAGGCAGAATTCTTTTTGACTTTGGGTATCCGAGAGAGGAAGGGAGGGGGCTATAGACTGAGATGTGCGTTCCTCATATAAATAAATGCTGGGAACTTCTAAAAATCACTGCTCCTTTTTGCCTGTCCCTTCCAGGTGACAGTTTGCAACCCTCCTTCTCAGGTCTCGAGAGGTCATTTCAGTCCTTCCACCCCAGGCTTTCTGAGGCAAGCCAGAACCCAAGGACCACCCAAGGAAATCCCCCTGCATATCCCTCATGGCCAGGTGCTGGAGCAGACAGAATACTGCCTGGTGAGGCCTGGTGGAGACGGCCTCGAAAGCTCGAGGCCATCCGGCCCTGCAGAGATGGCTTCTGATGGGAGTCAGGAAGCAGAGGCCCCTCCTGTGGGTACCAGAAGCACCCACAGAGGCCCACACCCCACTGGAGGGAAGGACAGGTGCTCGCCAGACCAACAGCTGTCTCCCAGGGCTGGAGAGGACCCTGGAGAAGGGAGTACCAGACCCAGGAGGGGAGAGGAGGGTAGGTCAGAGCTGGCAGAGGAGAAGAAGTCGGGCTTAAAGAAGCTGCTTCTCACTCGGGAGCAGAAGACTAGGTTGCTAGATTGGAATGACTCCAACCCTAAGAGCTTGCGCCTGGAAGCCAGGGTGCGACTTTCCCAGAAAAGCCCCGAGAATGGCCGAGGAGGAGGTGTGCTGAAACCAGTCCGCCCCTTGCTGCTCCCTCGGGCAGTGAGAGAGACCTTACCAGCCCAGAGAGAGGCTCAGGAGAAGATGAGGACCCCAGCTGAACGGACTCCCAGGGAGCAAAGCGTGGCCCCGCCCAAGTCCCCGCTGCGGCTCATAGCCAACGCCATCCGGAGGTCCCTGGAGCCGCTCCTCCCCAATTCCGACAATGGCAGAAAGGCCTGGGCCAAGCTAGAGTCAAAGACTTTGCCCACCAGCCCACCCCACGCTTGCACTCGCTCATTCAACCTTCGGAAAAGCAGCTCCAGTAAAGACTGGGACCAACGGTCCCCCAAGAGAGACATAGCGAGCAGGGCCTCAGCCTTCTTCTCCCTGGGCCCCCCAGCCGCCAGGGCTGCCCAGCCCTCAGCCCCGAGCCCTCCTGACCCTGCCCTCCGCACCCACAGTTTGCCCAACCAGTCATCCAAGACATTTCCTGCACTCGTGTCCCCACCCTGCAGCAAGATCGAAGATGTCCCCACCCTCCTGGAGAAAGTGAGTTTGCAAGAGACCGTCCCAGATGCTTCCAGGGATCCCAAGAAAAAGACCTCACTCTTTTCCTCCCTCAGACTCAAAGACAAATCTTTTGAGAGTTTCCTCCGAGAATCCAGACCAAGAAAGGACCTGCAAGACCTCTTCAGCAGCCCCAAGGGGAAGGTGCCGCCCGTGGGCAATGCCCAGCCCCCAGAGAAGCTGGTCAATGGCACCTGTCTGGGGCAGGGGGTCCCTCCTCCTTCTCCAGAGAAAGATGCAAGTAAGTGGCTCTCTCCTAACAAAAGTCTACCGTTCATGCCGGGCAATTAGTTATTGGGTTAACAAGCAGGCATCTTTCATCTCTTTTTGCTTCTCAAATTAAATTCTGACAAAAGTAGGAAAACTTGAATTTAGAAAATTTGAAAAAAGTCTGAAAAAATTAAATGTGAAATTACGTTCTAGAAAGTTTTGGAAGAGGCAAAGAATCAACCATAATTCCGCTACTTTCCCACTCATTGACCATATGAATATTTTTCACTATTATACATAAAATTTTATCTTTTAAAGCAACATTATATCATAGCTATTAAGCCAGTTACCTCATAGTCTACAGAAATGTGATATAATGGCTGTAGGATATTCTGTCTAGTGTTTATGTTATTATTTAATGAACTATTTTCTTATCGTTTAACACATATATATATGAATATATTTATATTTTATATATGGTATTGAATGAACATTTTTATGCATATAGCTTTTTCTCTTCTTTGAGTTATATTTTTTTAGGATAGGTTCTAAGAAATGGAATTACTAGTTGAAAAGTGTGAGTTTTTTAAGATTCTTAACTGACACTGACAAATTGTTTTTTAAAAGAGAATTGTACGGGTAAAGACTATATAGGTTCTTTCTGTGTTATTTCTTACAACGGCGTGTTGTAAATTTCAATTAAAACAAGGGGAAGGTACCAGTTTATATTTCACCATTAATGAGAGTACCCTTTTCACCACACTGTTACCTGCATTCAGTATCATATTTTTTCAGTGTTGCTATTTTACTAGTCAAGAAAATGGTGTCTCTTTTAAACTTGTATTTTTTTTATTACTAGGTTAAACACACGTATGTATATTTGGCTACCAATGGGACCTAAGGCTTTTTTATATTTAAATCCGATTATAATTTTTCAAATTACAAAATTAATTAATATATCAAGAGATCAGAATAATTCAACAATAAGGAAATATTTTTTAAAAGTAACAATCTCTCATATCCTTAGAGACAGTGTAAACACTTTTTTGTTGTTGCTATTTGTTTGATTGCTTTAAACAAACTGATTCTACCATCCCTATTGTTGAGAACTTTTTCTTTATTTCTTTAAACTTTAAAAACATTTAACTTTTATTTTGAAACTTCAGTTTTCAAGCAAAAAATTATTTCTCTCTTTTGGTGCTTTACTCAAAAAGCTATACAGATTAACGAGAGACTTTATTTTCAGCCAATTCAGGACTAGCATGGACAGGCTGGTGTATACCTACACCCTTTTTATTACATCATAAAGTTTAATCATGCTGTGCATTTTTTGATAGATAATACATTCACATGGCTCAAAATAAAAGGGTACAAAAGGCACAAAATGAATAGTCCTATCTCCCATCCCTGTCCCTGTCTGTCCCTGAGCCGTCCAGGTCCTATCCCTGATGACAGATACTATTATCAGGTTCTTGGGCATTCTTCCAGACAAAATTTATGAATATATGAGAAAATTTACATATCATATTCTTTCTTTTTTGAACAAATAATAACAAGCTAGCATATTGTACATACTTTTTTTGAACTTTTAATTTTATTTTGGAGATCATTCTGTGTTAGTACATAAAGAACTTTCTCCTTCATTTCATAGCTCCATGGTATTCCATTGTGCAGATGTACCATAATTTACGTAGCCAGTCAGTCCCCTGTGATGGAAAGCTTAAGTATTTCAAAATTTTGTTATTGCAAACAGTGCTACAATAATGAAGAACTTGGGCCATTTGGCATATGTGTGAATTTACCTCTGAGATAAATTCCTAGAAGTGGAAGTGCTGGAACACAGTACATGTGAATTGAGAATTTTGATAGATATTGCCAAATGGTCCTCCATCAAAGTGGTGCTGCTTCACCCTCCCCAGCAGCAAAGTATGAGAGTGCTATTTCTACACTGCAGTGCGCTACCCAACTTTAAAAAAAAATCTTTACCAGCCTGATTACAGATTGAGCATCTCTTCATACATTGAAGAGTCATTTGTATTTCCTTTTCTGTGAACTGTTGTTTCTGTCTTTATCTAGTTTTCTGTTGGGTTGTTGGTATTTTTCTTGATAATATGTAGGGACTCTTGTAAAAGGGAAACTTAGCTTTTTTCTTGTGATATAAATTACAAATACTTTTTCCAGCTTCTTGTTTGCGTTTAACTTTGTTTATGGTGATTTTTGCCACATAAAATTTTACTTTTATATAATAGTTTTAGCAATTTTCCATTTTATGGCTTCTGGGCTTTGTACAATATAATTCAGAAAGAACTTTTTCTAAGTTTATGGACAAAGTTTCTTATTTTTTTACATTTATATGTTTATATCAAGAAATTACCCTAGTATAAAATGTGAGCTATGGATCCAACCTTCTTTTTTTAGATGTCTCTTTGGTTATCCTAAAATAATTTAGTGAATATTCATCTTTTCTTCTCTTATGTGAGATGACATCTTTATCATAGATCAGATTCCTGTACTTGGACTGATTTCCACACCATCTATTATATTCTATTGAGTTGTCTGTTATGTATCAGTTCCATACTGTTTTGATTATTTTCCTTTATATATTTAAAAAATTCTGTATTTTACCATCTGGTAGGAAGAGTATTTCATTATTGATCTTCTCTTTCAAAACTTTCCTGGCTCTTCTTGCTTCTTTGATATTCTATATGGACTTAGCATTAGCTTGCCTATGTACCCCCAAAATGCTGTGAGTACTTTTATGGGATTAAGTTTACAAACTAACTCGGTGAGAATTTACAACCTTATGATATGAATTGCCTTTCCATTTGCCCATATCTTTTTTTGTGACCCTCTGGAATATTCTAAAGTTTATATCATACAGATCTTGCATATTTATTGTTAAGTTTATTACTAGATATGTTTGTTTTTGTTGCTGTTATAAATAAGATATTTTCCATTTTATCCTCCTACTGTTGTGTATATGAAATTTATTGATTTCTGTATAGTAATTTTTGACCCATCCATTTTTACTAAATTCTCTTTGCTTGTAAATGTTTTTCAATGACTTCTCCTAGGTCCTCCCCAAATATACAGTCATAACATCTACAAATAATGATAATTTTACCTCTTGTTTTTAAGTTGTGTAGCACTAACTTATTTTGTTTCCTAGTTTCTTTGGTTTCCACCATCTCTAGAACAATATTAAGGTAGTGATAATGGTTTCTATATTGTATTCTGAACTTTAATGAGAATGCATCTCATTAAATGTTTTCCCATTTAAGCATGGTGCTGGCTTCTGGGTTGACCCAGATATATTTTGAGAAAATACCCATCTAGTCCTGTTTTAAATCATGAATGGATGTTGAATTTTTTTAAATGTTAGCACAGTTTGAGATGACTGCATGATTTTTGCTCCATAGTTTAATTAATAGTATGAATTGTGTAATGGATTCGCTGATACTGAACCATCCTTGTATTGCTGAAATAAATACCACTCAGTCATGGTGTCTTATTATTTAATATACTTTTCTGTTCTGTTTGCTGATATTTTATTTAAGATTTTTGCATCAAATTCATAGTGAGATTAGCCTTTAGTTTACTTACATCCTATTTATATGACTTCTGTATGTGCTGATTAGAATAAGTTGGGGTAAATGTGTTTTCCTGATTTATTTTCCACGGAGGGCTGCCTTCATTTATATTCATTAGGAAGTGGTGTGACTTCCTTAGCTTGGAACAGAATGGGAGTGCAGAATGGAATTAGGTTAAAGCTGACCAGCTCTGAAAATAGTACCTGGACCCATCGCATAGAAGAGCTTTGTGTTTCTGAGGTGTTCTTAAGTCAGTATCCTAAGAATGTAAAGATTTTACCTACCCTATCAGATAAGGCCCATTAGTTTCCTTGTATTTCCCTGCCCTCGCCCAGCCTACCAATCACAAATACACACACACACACACACACACACACACACACACACAGAGCTCACTTAACTTCCTGCACACTTCCGTGCAATGGAGAGAGAAAACAGTATTGAAACGGAGAGTGAGAAACTTTCAAAATTTATTCAAATGGAAATACCTCAGATTTATGATCACTTGAATAAAGAGCCAGCTGAAATTTAATTTTTCTCATTTTTACAACACACCTTGCCAGGTAAATTATTGGTAAACATAAACTTCTCAGAGTCTTTTACTTGGGGGCATAAACTGACTTCAAGCACTTACCAGTGCCAATTTTATACCAACAATTTTAATGCTAATTATTGCTCCTCTATGTAGTTAAACAAAGCACCCTGAGAACCTCTCTTTTAAAATTTTTGTGTAAAATATTTATTGCAGTATAAAATACATGCACAAATATTAAGTACAAAACTGATGAATTTTTGCAAAGTGCACATTTGTGTAATCACCTTGGAGATCAAGATATAGAACACTACCAGCATTCAGAAGACTCCCTCATGCTTCCTCCCAAATATATGTGCCACCCAACAAAAGTGCGTACCATCTGACTTCTGTCATCTTAGATTATTTTTGCAATTTTTTGACTTTATAAATTTGAATCATTCAGTCTTGTGGTAGGCAAAATTCTGAGAGGACCCCATGCTGCCTGCCTCCCATGTTCTTGCCCTGTGTACTCTCGTCCTCTTGAGTATGGTGGAATGTGAATATGGTGGCTCTCACTCCTGTGCTTAGGGTATGGGGTTTTGCAATTGTAATTAAGTTCCAAGACAACTGAGTTTGAGTTCATCAAAAGGGAAATGGGTAGGCCTAACGTAATCGGGTGAGCCCTTAACAAGGACTGGGCCCTTCCCGAAGTCAGAAATTCAAAGCATGAGAAAAACATGGTCCTGCTGGCCTCAAAGGAGTTACCTGTCATGCAGTGAGAGAACTTATGAGCAGGAGGCTTCTAGGAGCTACAACCAGCTGACAGCCAGCAAGAAAACGGACCCCGTGTCCTACAACCACTAGAAACTGAATTCTGCCAACAATCTGAATGAGCTGGAAGAGAACCCTTAGCTGCAAATGAGACCCCAACCCAGTGGACACCTTGACTGCAGCTTTGGGAGACACTGAGCAGAGGACCCAGTGGAGCCAGGCCTGCACTTCTGACCTACATGACTATGAGATAATCAGTAGGTGCTATTGTAAGCTGCTATGGTGTTCACTGCTCCCACAACAATAGAAAACTAATACAAGTACGTGCTCTTTTGTGCCTGGCTTCTTTCACTAAACGTTAAGGGGGATGTATCCACGTCCATATGCGTAGCAGTGGTTTCCTCTTTTCCACCACCTCATTTTATTCGCTTGTATGAATATGACACTCTTTACTGGTGCATTCTGACGCTGGGCACTTAGGTTGTTTTCAGTTGTTTTTATTGTGAAGAATGCTGCTTTCAGCACCCTTATACATAGTGCTTCTGTTGGGTATTGTCAAAGATAAACAAAGCCAGATACTAGTTAAAGTGGTAAAGACAGAGTTTAATTAGTAATTTATTGTTACAGTAGGTAAGAGAGTTCAGTATGAACTGAACTCAGCTTCGATTTTGCCAGAGGTGGCTGGGTGTTTGAACGGGAGAATGAGGGAATAGGGAGAGGGGTGAGTGGGGTCTCAGTAGAGTCAGGGAAGTGAAAAGTTCTACACGGTCGGTTAGTGTAAATGCTGGTTAGGTCAGCTGGGTCTGTTAGCTGGCAGTGATTGAAGTTAGGATTCTATCCTCCCCCAGAAACTGGGAGACTGAGGCCCTATCCTTCCTGGTGATTGCATTTGAAAGGACTGGCTTTCTGGTCCTCCTGAGTGGTAGGAGATACATATACATCTCAAAGGGACGGAAGAAGCATTGACAGTTGTAAGCCCTTTTTAGTAAAGGCTCTAAGAAAGTGTGGTCAGGAGCCTATAGACAGGTGTTGGCTAAAACAAACAGTAAATTCATTTGTCAGTCTTGAGTTTTCTCAGGCAGGTACTTTAAGGGGGACTGGGTCATCCTAGGGATGTGGCCTTGAACTGTTAGAAACTGCCAGTGTTTAAGTCTTTCAGTGTAGGAAGAAGAGGGTGGGCTAAACTATTTGTGTTGAGAGCCTAGTTGCTACGGGCCAAGTTTGAGGTCTAGTCGAGGGGGCTCAGGTGAGCTTGGCTAGAGTATGGGCGAAGAGAGAATCTCTGTCAGTACGTACCTGGGAGTGAATTGCTAGGTCCTGGGGTTAGGCGTGATTGGTTTGCTTTAGTAGGTACTGTCAAATGGTTTTCCAAAGTGGTTGTGCCAATGTGTATACCCTCCAGCAGGAACCGAGAGCTCCCCTTGACCTACATCCTTGAGAACACTCCATAGTTTCAGTTTTGTTTTGTTTTGTTGATGTCACCATTTTTATGGGCGTGTGGTGGTATCTTATGGTTTTAATTGGCATTTACCTGATAATGATGTTGCACTACTGTTCACATGCTTATGTAGATATTTTCTTGTATGATATCTCTATTCAAGTCTTTTGTCCATACTTTCATTATGTAGTCAGCGCTTTCCTTATTGGTTTGTAATCTGTGTAGATTCTGGATATAAGTCCTTTGTCAGATATATGTATATATAAAACATCTTCTCCCACTCTTCCACTAACTTTTTCACTCTAAAGGTGTTTTTGATAAACAAAGGCACTTATTTTAATAAAGCCAAATTTATCAATATTTTCCCTTATTGTTGTTGATTTTTGCATCCTGTTTATGAGATCTTCCCTATCCTGAGGTCACAAAGATACTGTTGTGTGTTACCTTCTGGAATTGCACTGCCCAATAGGGTAGCCACTATTTCACACTTGAGATAGGGCTAGTGTGAGTAAGGAATTGAATTTTTAATTTTATTTATGTTAATGGATTTAAATTTTAAAACTGAAGCTGTATAAAATATTTTTCTATTCAACTCAACTTTTCTCTTTTGATAGGATTACATTTCACTTTAATTATTGAAAATGTATTGTCTAAACCAAGATGTGCTCATTCCAAGAAGCTCTCATTGTCTGGTTCACAAAATGCCCCTGGCCAGATGCTCAGCATCAAAGACATAAGGGCCTTGAAAGTTCTAACAAGCCAGAAAAGGGTTGATGTTCCCCTCCGTGGAAAGTAGCACTGGCCTTCAACAGCACAGACATTCCCGTTTGGTTAAGCCACAGCTTACTCTTGGGCTGGGAGTCCTTGTGGGGGAAAGTTGTAGATGTTTACAAATTCAAGCCCATGTTTAAAACCATTCAAGGGCTTCCCTGGTGGCACAGTGGTTAAGAATCCACCTGCCAATGCAGGGGACACGGGTTTGAGCCCTGGTCTGGGAAGATCCCACATGCTGCGAAGCAGCTAAGCCCATGCACCACAACTACTAAGCCTGTGCTCTGCAGCCCGTGGTCTGTAACAAGAAAAGCCACCGCAATGAGAAGCCCACTCACCGCAACAAAGAGTAGGCCCTGCTCACTGCAACTAGAGAAAGCCCGTGCACAGCAACAAAGACCCAACGCAGCCAAAAATAAATAAATAAATATTTTAAAATTTTAAAAAACCATACAAATACTTCCAAAATATTAAAGTTATATCTGAAAACCATTTGTATGGTTCTTTCCATAAATTTCAAAGGTCAGTAACTATTATTTTGGTGCATATAGCGGGCTGTACCAAGTAATCTCTCCCCTTTAGCATCCCGGCAAATCATCCCAGGTAAACTGGTTATTACTTCAGTCACTTATTTATCACCAGTGATGAGTTTCATTTTGGGAGTGCATGTAATTTTTATAAAATTTACCTTGTTTTCCACAAATCTTTTCCACAAATAAAGGAGCTATATATGAAAAAAAAAAAAACAAGAAACAAGATGTTCTGTAAGTATAAAATATGCACCAGATTCTGAAGACTTAGTTTGAATGAAATAATGTAAAAGATCTCATTAATATTTTTATATTTGATTACACATTGAAATGATAATATTTTTGAAATTTGAGCTAAACATATGATTAAGACTAATTTCATCTGTCTGTTTTTACATTTTTTAATGTGGCTACTAGAAAATTATAAATGACATACATGGCTCATGTTGGATTTCTATTGTACAACACTGTTATAGAAGCTTTATTATTTTATCTTTCATAATTAAGTCTATGACCAATGTAAGATAGATTTTTGTATATTCTGTGAGGTAGGGTGAGTGTTTATTTTTTTTCCATGTTGTTATCCAGTTGATTCAGCAGCATTTATTTAAAAAGCCATCTCTTTCCCCCACTTCATTGCAGTGACACTTTTGTCATTAATGAGGCAGGTTCATTTTTGAACCTTCTATTCATTTCCACTGGTTTGTCTGTCCTCGCACCTGAATCGCGCTGTTTTCATTATGTGGTTTTATAATAAATCTTCATAGTCTGAAGTAAATTCTCCACTTTGTTCTTCAAGATTGTTTGATATTCTTGGCCTTTTGCATTTCCATATGACTTACAGAATCAACTCATCAATTTCCACAAAAATATTTTCTGGGCATATGACTAGTATTGCATTGACTCCAGAGATAAATTTGGAGAAAATTAACATCTTTATAATAGTAAGTCTTCAAATCCCTGGACATGATACATTCCTAAAGACTTCTGCAATTTCTGTCGGTGTTTTGTAGTTGTAGTGATCTTGCACAATTTTCATTACATATATTCCCTGGTGTTCAACTTTTGTGTGTGCAGTTAAAATGATACAGTTTAAAATTGATTAATTTAGAGACATTTGATAGCTTTAGAATATTGTGTCTTCTGATCTGAGAACACACTATAACCCTCTATTTAGTCAGAGTTCATAAAAATTCTGGTTATAAGTCCTTTATCAGATATGTGTTTACAAATATTTTCTCCCAGCTAGTGGATTGTCTTTTCATTTTCGTCATCCAAAGAACAGCAGTTTTTAATTTGATGAAGTCAAATTAATTAATTTTTTTAATAATTTGAATTAGATTTAAGAAATCTTTCTAAACCCAAAGTTACTAAGGCTTTCTCCTATGTTTTCTCTCAGAAGTTTTACAGTTTTTAGCTTTTGGGCTTAAGTCTATAATCCAATTC
Organism: Grampus griseus; assembly: GCF_964374135.1. Classification (NCBI taxonomy): domain Eukaryota; kingdom Metazoa; phylum Chordata; class Mammalia; order Artiodactyla; family Delphinidae; genus Grampus; species Grampus griseus. Next base: position 67,392,042 of record NC_139002.1, read on the forward strand.
TAATTAATTTCTTATAGTAAGTAAAAGTCAAAGTTTTTTGCCCATACATATCCAATTTTTAAAGCACCACTTGTTAAAAAGTCTCTTCTTCCCCCACTGTGTTACAATGTCATCTTTACAGATAATCAGTTGACTATATACGTGTGGGTTTACCTCTGCTCTCTACTCTGTTCCATTGATCTGTATGTTTATCCTTATACTCTCTTGATTACTAGAGATTTAGAGTAAGTCTTGCAAACAGGTAGTGGGAGTCCTCAAATTTTGTTCTTAAAAGTTATTTTGGCTATTCTAGGTCTTTTGTGTTTCCATAAAAATTTTAAATTTAGCTAGTCAATTCCTACCAAATAAGCCTGCTGGAATTTTGATTGGGACTGTTTTTAGTCTCTAAATAATTTGGGAACAATTGATACCTACTGAGTCTTTCAGTCCATGGAGATGCAATATCTCTTAATTTATTTAGGTTTTCTTAGTTTTCAGTGTGTAGTTCCTGCGCATATTTTGTTAAATGTATCCCTTAAGAATTTCACAGTTTGTTGTGTTACTACTGTAAATGGAGTGGCTTTCTTAATTTTGATTTTCAGTTGCTCATTGTTAATATGTAGAAACGCAATTGACTTTTTCTATTGTCCTTGCTAACATCACTTATTATTCTAGTAGCTTTTTTGTGAGATTTTCTACGCAGATAATCATGTTGTCTGAAAATAAAGACGGTTTGACATCCTCCTTTCCAGTTTGTATACCTTTTATTTAACTTTCTTGTACTGCCTGGGACCCCCTATACAGTGCTAAATAGAAGTGGTAATAAATAGATCGTTATCTTTTTAACCCAATATCAGAAGGTTTATCTTTCTATTTGCTGTAGATTATTTTTATAGGTACTCTTTTTATTGGTTATAACATTATGTGCTTAACATGTACAGCATTATATTTTGACTCCTGTATACACTACTGTGTGCTCACAGCCAGAGTTTTAGTTCCCATCCATCACCATACAGTTGACCCTCTTTACCCGTTTTTCCCTCTGGTACCCTCTTCCCTCTGATAACCATTACTCTGTTCTCTGTATCCACATGTTTGTTTTTATTTGGTTTGATTTGATTTGTTCATTAATTAATTTATTTTTGTATTCCACATATAAGTGAACTCGTATGTATTTGTCTTTCTCCATCTTATTTCACTTAGCATAAAATCCTCAAGGTCCATCCATGTTGTCACAAATGGCAAGATGTCATCCTTTTTTATGGCTGAGTAGTATTCTCTCCTATACCACATCTCTATGAACGTAGCATAGTGATGAACGTAGCATAGTGTATATATCTGTGATGAATGTAGTATAATGATGAACATAGCATAGTGTGTATATCTTTTGAAATTAATGTTTTGTGCTCTTTGGATAAATACCCAGAAGTGGAATAACTGGATCATATGGTAGATCTATTCTTAATTTTTTGAGGAACCTTCACACTGTTTTCAACTGTGGCTGCACCAATTTATATTCCCACCAGCAGTATATGAGGGTTCCTTTTGTTAGATATGTAACTACTCGGATTTTCTATTTCTTCTTATGTCAGTTTTGTAAGTCATGTTTTTCCATAAATTTGTCCATTTAATCTAAATTTTCAAATTTATTGTCATAATATGGTTACTAGCTTCCTTTAGTACTCTGTAGGACTTTTTATGCCCAGTATTGGTAGGTGTGCTTTCTGTCTCTTTTCTCTCAGTCATTCTTCGTTGAAGTTATCAATTTTTTTTTGAAGTTATCAATTTTATTCATCTTTTTAAAGAAGAAAAATTTTGCTTTGTTAATTTTCTATTTTATTTCTGCTTTGTCTGTATTGTCTTTCATAATCTGTTCTTATCTTGAGTATTGTCTTCCTTTTTGGTTTCCTTAGGTTCATTTGGTGGTTCTTTTTCTAGTTTCTTGAAGTAGATCTTAGAGCATCAATTCTCAACTTTTCTCTTTTGCATAATGTATACATTTAAAGCTCTAAATTCCCCTCTAATCATCACTTTAGCTGCATTCTATTCATTTTGTTATACCATATTTTTTATCATCAGTTAATTTAAATTTATTTTTACTTCTTCTTTGATCTGTAGGTTGTTAGAAAGTATTGCTTAAGTTCTAATCATTTTGAAGTGTTCTACTTATATTTTTTATTAATTGATTTCTAGCTTAACCTTACTGTTGTCAGAAGATATACTATGTATGACTTCAGTTCTTTGAAATTTGTTGATACTTGCTTTATGGCTTGGCATATCACCAATTTAGTGAATGTTCCATGTGCTCTGAAAAAAAATTATATTCTCTAGTTATTGAGGATGTTGTTTTATATCCGTCAATTAGGTCAAATATATTAGTCGTGTTTGCTCAAATCTTCTATATTCTTACAGGTTGTCACCTGTACTTCTGACCAACTGGTTATAAGTAGAGGTTCCCCCAGTTCCTTCCTTGGGTTCAATAATTTGCTAGTCTGGTGTAGAACTCAGGGAAACACCTACTTACACTTATTAGTTTATTATAATGGATATGATAAAGGATACAGATGAATAGCCTGATGAAGAAATACATAGGGTGAAGTCTGGAAGGGTCCCAAGCACAGGAGCTTCTGTCTCCATGGAGCTGGGGTGCAACACGCTCCCAGCACATGGATGTGTTCACCAATCTGGGAGCTCTCTAAACCCTGTACTTCAGGGATTTTTATGGAGGCTTCATCACATAGGTATGATCGATTATTAACTCACTTTCCAGCCCCTCTCCCCTCTTCAGAGGATGGAGGGGTAGGGATGATAGTTCCAAGCTTCTAATCATGGCTTGGTCTTTCTAGTGACCAGTCCCCATCCACAAGCCCACCAAGAGCCACCTCATTAGAACAAAAGAAACTCCTATCACCTGGGAAATTCCAAGGGTTTTAGGACCTTTTTGTCAGGAATTGGGGTCAAAGATCAAATATTAGCAGAAGCCAGGGGCAGAGACCAATACAGAAAGTCCCTGATTTACACTGGTTCAATCTGAAATTTTTTGACTTTATGGTAATGCAAAAGCAATATGCATTCATTAGAAACCATACTTCACATTTTGAATTTTGATCTTTTCCCAGGCAAGCAATATGTGGTACCATACTCTCCAGAGAGCCACAGCTCGCAGTCAGCCAGGAGACCTGGCTGGTAAATAACCGATACACTTACAGCCTGTATTCTGTACTCAAACAACCATTCTGTTTTTCACTTTCAGTGTAGTATTCAATAATCTATCAATACATGAGCTAGTCTACCCTTTGTTATAATTAGGCTTTGTTTTAGAAGATTTTTTCCAACTGTAGGCAATGTAAGTGTTCTGAGCACATTTAGGCATGCTAGGCTAAGTTACATTTAGTATGTTAGATGTATTAAATGAGTTTTCAACTTACAATATTTTCAACTTAGGATGGGTTTATCGGGATGTGACCCCATTGTAAGCTGAGGAAGATCTGTCGGTATATTTCTTATTATTTCACACTATCTTACATTTAACAGTCAATTGTCTTTTAAAGAAATTAAGAACCACAAAGAAAAATTATTTTATATTTATCATTTCTGAGCCTCTTCATTCCATCTGGTGTATTCCTTCTGCTACAGAACTTTTTAAGACTTTTTTATATCCATGTCAGCTAACAACAAATTATCCTAACTTCTTTCTCCTAAAAAAAACAATAAAACAAAAAAACCAAAAACCTTTATTTTTGCTTCATTTTTTTTTTAAAAAACAAGGCAGGTAAGGAGAATTTTTTTTAAATATTTATTTATTATTTTATTTATTTATTTTGTCTGTGCTGAATCTTAGTTGCTGCACACAGGATCTTCATTGAGGCATGCAGATTTCTTAGTTGTGGCCTTCGAACTCTTAGTTGCAGTGTGCATGCGGGATCTAGTTCCCCAACCAGGGATCAAACCTGGGTCCCCTGCATTGGGAGTGTGGAGTCTTACCCACTGGACCACCAGGGAAGCCCCTTTTGCTTCATTTTGAATGGGTCGTTTCACTGGACATAGAATCATAAGTTGACAGATTTTTTTGTTCTTTCAGCATTTTAATGATGTTCTGTTGTCTCTTGGCATGTTTAGGTTCTGACAAGATGTCCATGGACATTCTTATCTTTGTTTCTTTGTATGAAATGTATCATTTTTCTCTGTCTGCTTTTAAGATTTTATCTGTATCTCTGGTTTTTGGCAATTTCATTATCGGGAGGCTTGCTATGATTTTCTTTGTGTTTACCCTGCTTGTGGGTTTTTGAGCTTCTTGAAGCTGTGGATTTACAATTTTCATTAAATTTGCATGATTTTCAGCAATCTTATGTCAACTACGTTTTCTGTTCCTGTCATTCTCCCTCTGTCTCCTGGCACTCCAATCACATGTATTTTAGACCACTTGATATTGTCCCACGGGTCACTGAGGTTCTATTCATTTTTTCAGTCTCTTTTTCTCTGTGCTTCATTTTAGATAGTTTTTATTTTATTGCTATTATTTAATTTCACTGAATATTTTCCTCTGCAGTATTTAGTCTGTTGTTAAACTGATCCAGTGAAATTTTCGTTTCAGATTTTGTAGTTTTCATCTTTATAGGTTCCATTTGGTTCTTTTAAAAATATTTTTTGTTTCTGTCCTTATTCTGTTCATGTTTTCTTTTTAAATTCTTGAGCACATTTAGAATAACTCTTTTTAAATCTTTGCTAATTTCATCATTTCTGAGTCTGCTTTTATTGATTGATTTTTCTCTTGATTATCAGACTCATTGTCCTGCTTTTCTATGTATCTAGTAACTGTTTACTGGCTGCTAGATTTTGTAAATATTACATTTTAGAGTGTCTAGATTTTGTTTCCTCATTTCAAGAGTGTTATATAGGCATTAAAGAATGTTTGGCAGGCAGTAGAGTAACTTGCAGATCAATTTGTTTCTTACAAGGCTGGTTTTTAAGCTTATTCAGTTATGTCTATAATGACCTTTACCCTAGAGCTAATTTATCCCTGTTACTCAAGTGCGATTCTTCTGTCGTCTCCACTCTAATGCCCCCAACATTTGCTCTACCCTATTTGGGTAAAACTTGAACATTTTCCAGTCTTGTGAAAGCTTTAGAGATTATTTACCCTATAACTTTCCAGCAGTTGTCGGCCCAACCTCGTGCAATTTCTCTCTATGCATCTATAATTTATCATTAAGCAAGAGACTCAAGTTGACTTTTTTTTTTCTGTACGCGGGCCTCTCACTGTTGTGGCCTCTCCCGTCGCGGAGCACAGGCTCCGGACACGCAGGCTCAGTGGCCATAGCTCACGGGCCCAGCCGCTCTGCGGCATGTGGGATCTTCCCGGACCGGGGCACGAACCTGTGTCCCCTGCATCGGCAGGCGGACTCTCAACCACTGCGCCACCAAGGAAGCCCCTCAAGTTGACTTTTATGCTTATTTCTGAAGTCTGTTTTCTACATAGCTCCTTCCTCTCAAGTACTCTTCCCCACATATTCCAACTGCCTCAGCCTACTCAAATGGTGACCTCTGTCTTCTCAACTCAATGAATCTGCTATGCTCTGTTTAGGTTCCTCCTACCTGCACTGTGTTCTGGAAAGTGCCTGTAGGCAGAAAGCTACTGTGATTGTAGGGCTTACCTCATGTAAGCTCTGTTCCCACCTTTATCACAGTTCTGTACTGCCTCTTGTCCAGTGTCTGGAAACAGTTGCTTCATATATTTCATCCTGACTTCTAGTGCTTTGTGGTGGGAGATCAATCCCAGAATCAGTCACTCCATTATAGCCAGAGTAGAACAATGCTGCAAATTTTTTAAGCTTGCAAATGAAAAGTAAAGTAGAATGAATGGTTCTATGATGGAAGAGAGTAAAGGGGAAGAGATTCAGGGGTAACTATTTAACTTCATGTAACTTTGCCAGAAGTTTAAGAAATGCATTATATCTGGGAACATTTTCTCCTCAACTTCAAAATAAAATTCAGTGGAAATATTAAATTTATTTTTGATAGAAAAAGTTTCAAATTTAGATTATTATACTTCCTCCATAAAATGACGGTTGATTAGGCAGTTTTACTAATATTGCAGTATTGTTTGTTGGGACCAATGATGATGATGAAGCAATGGCTGCTGCTTCATCGTCTGGGAGAGGCAGCTGATGATGACGACGACATTTATTTAAGCACCTGCAATGAACCAGGCACTGTGTTAGGCTCTTTATATTGATTACGTTTACTCTTCTACAACAGTTCTGCAAGTTAGACATCATGATCCCCAGAAACTGAGGAGGTGAAGTTAGTTCCTCAAGCTCACACACTAAGAAGGGAATACTCAGTGACTAAAGTACTCAGCGGTGATTTAGTGGCTGGGACTGGGAAACAGTCTCAGCTTCCCACTAACAATGCCTCCACCGTTATTATGCAGCTCCCGATTTTCTCTTCACCTGAGCGTTCGCATCTGGCAAATTAAAGTGGAAAACAGTTAACTCTCTCCCCAGAGAGGCTGTGTTATTATATAGATGTTTTGCATTATTTTACTTTGAATAACAGCATATGTAAATGTGTTCCTGGAAGTTAAAATTACCCTTAATTTTTAAAACTTGGCTTCTCCCACTGGGGTGAATAGTTGAAAATTACGGGGAAGAAAAGGCAGGCTGGAGAGAATGCTAGTCAGCTTGGAATTGCCTCTCCTCCTCCCTCCCCACCCAACACATATTTCTCTTTAGATAGAAGCTGATGCGGCAGAGTAAAGGTTAGTAAATCTCCTATCGTGGAGTCCTAGCTGGTTCTGATAGCCGGTGTTCAGGGTGCGTTAATCCAGATATTAATCATTAACTCTGCATCAGGTTGATGTGTAGGGGCAGATGTTCTTGCTGAGAAGAACAAAAGTCTCCTGTGGCACCTGGAACACTCTATCACACGTGGTCCCCAGTCAGATCACAAAGAGATCTGAGCGAACACAGGCACTTTGCTGCCTCTAACCATCTACCTCTCGTTCAGGGGTTGGCATCTCCCCTCGACTTCAGCTCTCCCGTGGGCCCTGAATTGTTGAGCCCTCCCTATCTTAAACCGCCTTTCCTGGCATTTGAATCATCACTTCGATGATGTGATAATATCTGCAAGTTGGGAAAATAAAATTGGCATTTGTTTAGCCATAATTAATGAAATATTTATGTTGCATGAGACTATGTGATAAAACCTTAGGCTTAGAGTCCTTTTGCTTCTGATTACATTTGGGATTTTTTTTTTTCTATGACCAGACATTCTGACGCCAGCCCTTTTACACTGAGCAGATGTCATGTAGTAAAAATGGGTGCCAGATGCTGTGAGCCGCAGAAGGGCGATTTGTTTAAGAGCTGGCTCCGACTTTTTTGCATTCAATTACTCTGCAGAACGAACCTTACACAAGCATTTAGGTAACTCAGCTAACTTCAGACACGAATTTTACTAACAGATTTCATCTCTGAATGCATTCCTAGCAACACACCATACAAATGGTGTTTAAGGAATTAATTGATTTCTGCATAATACCTTTTTTTTTTCACATGAAAAGAGAGCTGCAAAGCTCTTGGCAGGGACCCAGAAATGTAATTAACGTAGAGGGCCAAATTTTCAGTTGCCCTTAGGTGCTGCCGCCTCACGCTCATGGCAGGTGCAGTGAGGGGAGGGCAGGGAGGAAGAGAATGGGGGTAGCAGGGAGGAAGGAGAGGTGGCTTCGGGTCATGACGCAGGAGAAGAAGCTAGGAGTTCAGTGAGTTCTTCTGTTTCCATTTCAGGTCCCAAGCACGTCCCCATCAGAGCACAGGTGACAGGGACTGCCTCTTCCACCTCTTCCACCACCACCTCCTCTGCAGATGAAGAATTCGATCCTCAGCCTTCCTTGCGGTCAAAGGTAACAACACTTGGCAAACCAAAGGGGGCCTTGGCTTGCGGGGGCCGTTTACCATCCAGATTTCAGACCCAATGTGGGCTCCAGCTGCAGCAGTTTCATTAGGAGGATCACGTTTCATTGCATCTGACAGCAACCGCTCTTTTTACCTGGAACACCCTAAGAATTACCTTTTTATATATATTTTTAACTTTTAGGAACTTGCCTTTCTCAGAGATGTCAAAGTGGGAAGGGGGAAAAAACAGACATATTTACTTGAAACCATTTGGTGACTGCAGCTCTTAAAGTGGTGATCCAACAAGCAAACCATCGAAAAAATTAAAACAAGCAGATGTGTATTTCCCGAGGGGTAGCACAGCTTCATTTAAGAAGCACTAGAGGCAGATTGCATGGAAAACGTTATGTTTATTCTAATCAGAAATGCGAAATGAACCATGCAGTTGCATGTAGGCTCTGAGGATCCCCACTGACTAGCCGTGTGCTGGCGGGGGAATGGCAGTTCTTCTCTCTGCTTAATGAACATTCATTTCTGGAGAACCCTTTAAATGACTCCCATACCCATGGATTAAAAAACACAAACGTCATTATATGTCTTTAAATGTGTCTGTATGTTACATACACGGAGGCACGCATCCCATGACCAAATCCCACCATTGTTTTCTTTATCCTCTGGGGCTGGAAGAGCTGAATGGCTGGACATCATATGCTTCCTGGGCGGACAGAAGCAGTTCACTGCTCTGGCAGTGTTTATTTTTTGGAGCAGTAAGGATCTGCGGAGAAAAAGAGAGAAGCAAATTTATTTACTTAAACTCAACTTTTCCATATCTAGCACTAGGAGCTTTGGCATCACCTCAAGTCATTCAGGGGTTCCAGCTCCCCACGGCTCACCTTGGAGCAAGTAAGTCAGGAGGGAGCTGGGACATGCTGGGGAGAGAGAGAATGAGAACGAGAGAATACTTAGAGATTTCTGGTTTCTAACCATGGGTGGCCATGATTAGTTAGACACTCAGTACCAGTGAATTCTGTGTGTCGTGTTGATTTCTGGGATTTCCTTACAGACCCTCTCACCCCCTTGAGTGACCCTGAGTTAATTCTGTATTCAAATGAGGCAGAAGCCCCAGCATCAGCCATTCTGCCACTCATGGGGACCAAAAGAATGGAGTGGCTGAAAGCCATCGAAATGGCAAGACCATGATACCTAGGGCAAGCCTTGCGAATAGCTCCTTGTCTCCTGCTGGACCAGAACAGAGCCAGTCATCACATTACACATCTGCTGCAGTGTGGTAAACCTTGCCCGCTTCACCTGGCTTCCAACACGCCCACTCTTCAGGCAGGGAAGCTGGCAAAAAGGTTCCTTCTTTATGACTTCCCAAGGGCTCACACTGAAGGAACGAGGGAAGTGTTTTCCCTTCTTTTTCTTTATCTCTTCTGCCCCATACAGGTGTGTCCCCAGCCACATGGCACAGAGCCCACTCAGCTCAAGTGAACCTTTGCAAAGGAAACTGGAGACAGGATATGCAGCCTCGCCTCTTTGCTTTGCCCCCTCCCCTCAAGTTAATGCCTGGATCTGAGAGAGGGAGACAGGCAGCTTGTCTTCAGTCCTGCCAGATTTCTCCCTTTCTCTGTCCTTCATCTTTTTCTTCCTTAGCCCTTAGACGTTTTCCTTTCTTCTCTGCATCGTCATCACCATTACTGAGGATGTGAGAACCGTGCCTGGTGCAGTGTAAGGCTATATGAGCGTTTGTTAATAAATCATCCTTCTTTTTTTTTTTGTCCACATCTTTTAATAAAAGGCAGTAAAGGACTTTCTTTCCCTGTCTAGGTTCTGCTTTGCTGACTCTTGATAAAGCAGTCGGGTTTGGCAGCTTTGCTGCTGGGAAGTGCTAAGACAGCGCAATGCTGTCAAGGCATCCCTCACTGAAATTGTTTGAATGGTCTTAATTTAGGGGGAAAGTTTGATATTTCTTTAAAGCAGAGGTCCTTGATGCATCTGCACCGAATTTGGTACAGGAAAGGCAGAATAAACTAGATAGAAATGTGGACACTGGATTCAGGTTACCTGGGCTTAGCTCCTGGCTCTACCAGTTCCTGATTGTGTCATCTTGGGCAAGTTCTTTAACTTCTCTGAGCTTTGATTTCCTTACCTGTGAAATAAGTGTAATTTGTGGAATAAATAAGATGATGCATGTGAAGTAATCAGTACAGTGTCTGGCACATAGCACTCAACAAATGCTGACAATTATTATGTAGATTAGTATAGTGGAAGCTCAAGAGATATCTGCCAAATACCACCACACCCCTCCCCACCCAGCCTTCCCAGAAAGATCCTGGCTGCTTAAAGGAGGAGTTCCCTCACCCAAATGGCCTGGGACCTCTGCAGTGGTTGACAGTCAATCTGGAAGTTGTCCTCTAGCAATAGAGATGTGATATAGAATAAGTTTGAGTGCTGAGAGCCAAAATTTCCTTCCAAGGATGAAAGAAAGGATGAAGATCTTTAGGATTCTACATCCTACAGAGAATTTTAGAAAAACCAAGTTTCGTCATTGAGCTAAATGTTTTCACCAATGATCTGTAAACATTCTGAACCCTGAAAGCTAGATGCTTTCCTAAGGAGAGTGATGGAATGGGTGGCAGAGCGCCAAGGACCCATAAAGCCCTGGAAAGGCACTTGCTTTTAAGGTAAAATCTCTGACCTCTATTATGGACCTGGAGTCAGGCCTGTTAGGTCTATTCCCCACTTGGGGATTTATAGTCCTTTTAATGGGCAAACATTCAGCTCAACCACAGCTACTGAATGCCCAGGCACCAGGCTAGATGTAACAAGTTTTTAATTCCATATTTATTTCTGCCAGCATTAGAAAGACGTCTCTCGCATGTTCTCATTCTCATCCTAATATAGAAAATTGATGTGTATGCTCTGAGAAGGCAAACATAATAAAACCGGCCCAAGTTGGACATTTATTTTGTATATGTAAGATGTATACATACATACGTTATACATACTACGTACATACACACACATATGAAAAATAGTAGATTTTAGTAAGAAATTATAATCATGCTAATTTGTATAATAATAATATAATGATCATACTGGTAACGGTAAAAATCATAGTATTTACTGAATATCTATCCCATATCTTTTTTAAGTATTCTGCAAAGGACTTGACCCACCTTATCCCATTTAATCCTTATCACATCCCTACAAGGTAGGCATTAAATCATTCTCATCACTCTGAAGAGGACGCTGAAGTTCAGGAAGTTGTATGACATAGCGAAGCTCACACGGCTCAGCTGGGGTTTGAATGCCAGCTTTGCATGGCTCCTGGGCCCAGTGCTCAAACGTTATTCTCTGCTGCTTCTCCAATCAGAAGAGTCTCCTGAAACTTGCAATATGTGGAGCTGGCCACACCACTACTTCTCCTTTCTCTGCTGTCTAAAACCTGGAAGAGACACCGTCAAGATCTGGACCGCTATTTTAAATGCCTCAATTTTGAATGTTCTGTATTCTACTAGCCCAGGCACACAGAGAACCCAGTGGTACTAATGACGTATTTGTACAAGCAAAGTGAAGTAGGGAAGGCAATCTTATGCCTAGATACAGAACATTTCCATCACTGCAGAAAGTTCTGTTGACATTGTTGTTCTAGAAGCTAAGCAGTGGTTTGGTTGGAGAGGGCAGAGTCTGTGACAGTATTTTGTACATTTCAATTTCATTTTTCAAGACATATTTTTTTCTTCTTGGTTTTTGTAGGAGAGGAAGACACTAAGAAGAAGAAGGAGGCTAGAAAAAGCAACAAAACAATTGGTTAAGCAAGAAGAATTGAAAAGACTTCACAAAGCTCAGGTCAGAAAACAAACTTGAGCTGAGTGAGTGGGTCTGGGATCCTGGGGATCTGGATGTGGAAGCCTCTGGAAATCTGTATTGCACTGGGGAAAGACAGGTCTCTCTTCTCTGAGCAACCGGGCTTGTGGCTATTCTAAAGGCTCTGACTCAATCCCTGATGGGACTCTGGGGCCTGGAGGGCCCAGGTGTTGAGTTGGCCCACTCCCAGCTGCCTCTCCATCTGCAGACGCGTGTCCTGCAAAGTGAGCTGGAACAGCAGCCAACACACGGCCTTGGGAACAATCCCAGGCCCTTAGTGCCACACACGAGTGGCCTTAGTTTTGTCCTCTGTGAGGACACAACCTTCCCCTGACTTTCTGACAGTGTCTTTGCTGAGCTGACAACTACTGGGGCAGTCTCTATTCCAAGGTTAGTTGAACACACAAGCATCTAGCATTCTGCTACAGATTCCCTGGCCTGATTGTTTACTCCAAACATTTCTGCCCAAGTTGATCTGCCCACCTGCAAAATGAAGCAGAAAGTCAAGGCACACCCCCTCTCCCTGAGGACCCCAAACCTAGCCTTGAGGGACAGTTGGGTTTTAGGACAGAAGGCCTTAAAATGACCACTCATGTTAATGCAGCGTACCCTACCCTTCTTCCAGTTGTTCGCTTTATCAGGCCGGGTAGTCCTGTAATTTGTTTCTGACAAAAGCAGGAAGTCACTTACTCCAGCCTCCTTTACTCTTCTCAGTGACTGACTTGGGAGCCACCCCCTTCACTTAGTGGATGGGAAAACTTCCCATAAATTCCCTCTGTCCATTCTCAACTTCTGAAACAGGCTTTCTTGAAACATTTCAACTTTTCCTTCTGAGAACATGAGAAGTCTTTATGAAATGGATTGGCAAACTCAGCAATTTCCCCTCCTTCTATTTTTACTCCAGACAGTAGGCAGTGATAACAGAAGAATTACGATGGCCTTTTGAGGCCTAATCTGCTAGCACCCATACCAGTCCTGTATAATCTTTGAGATTTTCATCCTTAGTTTCTAAAGAATGACCACCGTATCAATCAGCTTGAGCTGCCATAATGACATACCACAGACTGGGTGGCTTAAACCACAGAAATTTATTCTTTCACAGCCCTGGAGGCTGGAAGTCCAAGATCAAGGTGCCTGCAGGATTGGTTTCTGGTGAGGACTCTCTTCCTGGCTTGTAGACAGCTGCCTTCTTGCTGTGTCTTCACATGACCTTTTTTTCTGTGTGCATTCAGAGAAAGAGAGAGAATTTTGGCATCTTTTCCTTTTCTTATAAGGACACTAGTCCTGTTGGATTAGGGCCCACTGGTATGACCTCACTTAACCTTATTTACCTCCTTAAGGGCCCTATCTCCAAACACAGTCTCTTTAGGGATTAGGACATCAACATATGAATTTGGCGGGGTGGGGGGGGCACTACTCAGTCCATAACAATTATAGAGCCATAATTGCAAAGTAATCAGTAATAAAGTCATTTAAATGTTTCCCTTCCTTTAGCAATTCTACACAGTGCCAGCAAGAGACAGATCTATAAAGATATAATTGTCTTTAAAAGAGAGACAGAGAGGAAGAGGGCATAAAATTACAAGTAGTTTTAGATAGAATTCCCATCTATTTCAGATTTTATGTTTGGGGCTTAAACACTCTCAGCTGAGACAAGAAGCCAGGTGGCTGCTCCGTCCCCACCCCTCCCCACTGCTACCCTTGCTGGGGCCTCTTCACGGGTTGCAGATGCCTCAGCGATTGTACTTTGAATCCAGGGGAGACTTAGAAGGATGTGGAGTTAAGGAGGAAGAGGTGTGAGACAGAGCTAGAGGAAGGTAGGAAAGGAAGAACACACACATTCTACCTGCCCAGACAGCTGCCACTTCCTTGAACACACCTGGTCTGCCAGGTGCAAAGTCTGTTCTGTCAAGAGATGTGCCTTTTGGCAGCGTGTGTTTGAAAGCAGAGAAAATGGACGGGGATGAACAGAATGTACAGAGGAAAGGTTTTCCCTTCATTTTCCTTCCTAAGATACAAGCGAGAAATAGCTGGTAGGGAAAATAAACATGTAAAGGCAAACGCAGTCATGATCCCAAGCCTTGCTAGGTGCCCTGATGGTTAGGTTAAGGTTATGGAGGGGTGCCTTAATGGGATAAACATTTCTGTCTCGTCTTAATAAACTGCTAGTAATAAGCCACAGTGCACTTCCACAGACAATAAAGAGCCCCCGTGGTGCAGTGAAAGAATAGGTTGCCGATTTGTAGCTGAGGACAAGAGCAGGACAAACCAGGAGAGGGACACCCAGAGCCCCAGGAGCTGGCCCGCGTCTGCTGCTTCAGAACAGCTTCTTGGGAGGTGTCTGCTGGTTCTTCCTGGGAGAAGAAACGTGCCCTGTGTTTGCCCCTGGAGACCCTGTCCTACTCTGGGTAGGGACTGTAGCTCTGATGGCTATGCCATCACCATGGTCAGAGGCCGAGGCTCCGAGGGGTCCAGGAACTACGAGGACCACCCACCCAGTGCAGCAGCCTCTGCCTGAGAGCGTGTCTGTGTGACTGGCCTGGTCAAAGGGGAGTGTTTTCATGTCTCCTTGGGGGCAAATTGAGCTTACACACAGACTCCTTGCTTTGTGTTTTCATACTTAAAGAAAGGAAATGTCAAGTTCTAGTTATTTTGGGAATTCATGGGTTCTTACCCAGTTAATTGAGGAGGTGGCATCACGAGGGAAAGGGCTTCTTCCTCTTGGAAAGTAGGTGGCAGAATTGGCGCCCTTGCATGACTCTGCACGTTGAAAGTACCTGCGTGACGTATGATCCTGGCATTGCAGGCCATCCAGAGGCAGCTGGAAGAGGTGGAGGAGTGGCAGAGGGCTTCCGAGATCCAGGGCGTGAGGCTAGAGAAGGCGCTGAGAGGAGAAGCAGGTAGGCATCCCCGCGGGCGGATCTGGAGAAGCGGGCTCGGGCCCGTGTCTCTGGTCTGAAAACAGTGCTGGTCTAACCATCTGGGCAAAACAGTGAGACCTTGTCACCCACTGTGGAACTGTCAACACGGACCTGCGGTGCTCAATCCACAACTGCTTCCCACTTTCAAAATCAAACTGGTTGTCCAGTTTGAAATTCCCAGGGCATCAGTCAGCCTGTGGGCCTTGGATTTCTGGTCTGTCCAGTCTCTCTTCTGCTAGTGTGAATGTTCTTTGCAATTCAGGGATTAAGATAAATTCAGGAGAAACAGTTGGGTGTTCAAGCAATGTTGGTAGTGATTCAAAGCCTGGACTTGGAGTCAAAGTCTTGGTTTCTCCCTTTACCACCTGTAGCTCCCTTTATCAGCTGTAGGGCCTTGGACCAGTCACGTTCTAAACCTTTATGAACTTCCGTTTTCTCCTCTAAAATGTGAATAATAGTGGTTTCCTATCTTGTAGAGCTGAAATAACGATTAAAGGAGATACATATATACATGATGAAATATATATATGATGAAATTAAATTAGCACATTACCTGGCACAAGGCAAAGCAATAAATAGTAACTGTTCTACTGGTAGCTTCAGATTCTTAGATGCAAACAGAATTCATCTGGTGAAGGTCTGCTTTGTATTGGACATTAAGACAGTAGGTCTCTAACGATAAGTATGACATTTCCTGCCTTTGAGAAGTTTATGGTCCATTGAGGGACACAGACATGTGAATAAACCACAACACAGGGGGACGAGGGCTGTGATGGGAACAAGCGTTAGGGTGGAATGAGGACGGAATCACGAGGTTCCTAACTGATCTCGTTGGGGAAGGGGGGTGGTCAGGCTAATCACCTGGAGGGGGTGATCTGTTAAGACAAGAACTGGAGAAGGAACAGGAGGTTACCAGGGAGGTGAGGAGGCCATTCTGGCAGAGGGAAGAGCACCTGCAAAGACCAAAAGTAAAAAGACCTGAAATGCCATAACGAATAAGGAACCAGCAGAGAGTTTTGAGTGAGGAATGAAACTGAAAGAAATCTATGTGTTTGTGGAAACCATCCAGCAGTGATGTTGCTAGTGAATTGAGGTCAATGGGGGGTATTGTCTCTTTTATAAAATTGAAGCCCAGTTGATTTACAATATTGTGTTAGTTTCAGGTATACAGCAAAGAGATTCAGTGATATATATGTGTGTGTATATTGGGGGTATTGTCTCTTTAATTTCTGATGTGATGTCTTTAGCCTTTTGTATTTGGGATATAAAATGTGAGAAAGCAGACCCTGAAAACACATATCTCTGTGTGTGGTCACGTAAACAACATAGGGAAAGGTTAGGGCTTCAGTTCTCTTAAAAGTTCAGTTATTCGAGAATAATGGTACCAGCAGGGGCAGACCCAGATTTTGTGAGGCCCGAAGCTCATACAAAGTCCTGCAGGCAAACCTGTGGGGCAGCTCCCAGAGCCCTGCAAGGGCCGGTCCACGTGAGAGGCCCTGTGGTTTCAGCTTCTGTAGCTGTGTAGTTGTTGTCTCTCTGGAAACGTCGGAGTCTGACTTTACCCCTCTGTGCCTCAGCTTCTGTGTTTCTGAAGTGGGAGTGATAATTATACTTGTTCCTTGGATTTGTGGTGAGGATTGGCTAAAACAATGTATGTGGGAGCCCTAGCACAGTGCCTGGCATGGGAGAGAATGTTAATAAATATTTGTTCCTTTTCTTACAATACTCGGTGTATTTCCTTGCAAAGAGAACCCAAATCCACCCATCAGAAGTAGGGTTCTTAACAAAAGTGGTAACTGTTTCTCACTGCTTGGAGTCCCTGCCTACCTGTACAGCCATTGTCAGGGCTTTCAACACAATGAAATGTTTGGTCATATTCCCAATCAAGAAGGCTTGGCACTTGTCTTTAGGAGTCCGCTGACTTCAGTGAGAGCCTTAGAAGTGAAAAGGATCAACCAGCAAAGCTAGGACATGTTTCATTTTGCTGGGGAGGCAGTATGGCACGGTAGGGTTAGTAAAATTGTAAGCGTCAAGGAGCCCTGTGTTCAAATTCTGTTCCACTGCATTTAGGCTGTGTGGTTTTGGGAGAATCCCTTAACCTCTCTGCTCCCAGATTCCTTATGTGAAAAATGGAGCTCATAATCCTCACATTACCAGGCCATTTTGAGAATTAAGTGTATTGGTGGACCAGGAGTCTCCCAAGAGTGCCTACCACATTGTAGGCATTTAATAAACGGCTACTGATACTATTTTACAAAATGTTAAATATCCATTCACACTTTTTAAAGAATTGACTCTCTGATGTTTATTGCTTGAAATTTAAAGTCTGGAAACCAAATTTTTAAAGCTTCTGAAAATCTCCCTCACCCTCAGTATAAAAAAAGGCTATTTGCAGTTATCAGCTAAAGAAACTCGGCCAGCTTATGGTGTTTTCAAAGGTGTATTTGCCGGGCCAGAAGATGGATTCTGTTCATTCCCTCTATATCCTTGGTAATGTAATTCCCCTGTTAAGTTTATGGGCCTTTTTCTCCTTGATTGTCCTTATGTGGGTGACAGATGCAGATTAACAAGGGGCAGGAGACTGAAAGAGTCAAGTCACAGAGGGCGGCCCCAAAGGAAACCAAACAGAAGATTTGCAAACCAGGCATTGAAATTAATACACTCGAACTTGTAATAACATTTGTGCAATAATAATATTCCTTTGCGGTTTAATATCCTACTCAGCCCCTTTAAGAGCTTGCCCTGGTGCTTAATGAATGACCGATGCTTATTAGGTTAAGTTGTATTTGAGCTGGCCTGGGCTGCTCTGGTTCAAGTGATTTAATGGGAATTATTTAATAAGTATTATTAGGATAATTAGAAAATGATCACAGTTAGGCAATAATATTGAACTATAAAGGTTGTGAATAACCAGATTTAGAGACAGGCCTGAAAACGTGAGTCGTCTGCGACAGTTATACAAGTCTCCTCTGATAATGATGTGCGCCAGCCTGAAAGGGTCTTTTGTTCCTAGGAGTTATTCATTAGGCGAGCATTGAATTAGAGGAACACGCGGGGGTGCAGGACGGAGGGCAGTGATGGCTGATGAGCAAAATGAGGCTTTGATGAGCTCCCAATTGTCGTGACAACAATTCCTGCTTTCTCTTTTTCCAACAGTCAGAAATAAGCTCTCTCACCCCCAGGAAGGGTTTTTCCCCGTTTTGTCAAGGCAAGGGAAACAAAGAAAAACAAAAGTCCAACAACCCACCCCAGATGACAAGTCATTATGTTCTGTAGGGTGTGTGTGTGTGTGTGTGTGTGTGTGTGTGTGTGTGTATGTGTGTGTGTGAGAGAGATGGACGTCCTTGACAAAGGAAATGGATTCTCCTGGTGGTCCTAGCTGCCCAGAGTAAAGGACCATGATATGCAGCGGCCTGATTGCTCTGAGCCTCACCGTCTATGAAGAGGTCAAGTCGAGCTTTGCAGCCACTTAGACTCTTCTTGGTTACCTTCTGGTTTTGTTGGTTGTCAGTGTAGTGGTCAGTGTTATGTGCGATGGAACACCACAGTTTAGCAAGAGACCACCATTCAAATTTAGTAGATAACGGAATCTCTGCTTGCTTTCAATACCTGGAGACAGGTAAAATCTGGTGAAAACTGAGATCAGCTTTGAGGGAGAACAGATTAGTCCCCAGGGGAATGTAACGGAATATTCCTCCCTTACAGCTTTACCAACTTTGAGGATGGTTTACCTGCATCCCTGCATTGAGCTTCTTGCTTTTTTGTTTTAGAGCCCGATGGCTTTTCCTTCACACAGATAAGGGGTTTACAAAGAAATAGCAGGGTGTCTGAGGCTGCCAGCAGGTGGCAGCAGGAGCACACATTATGACAAAAGAAATTGCAATGAACTAGGCAGGAAGAGGGAAGTAGTTTGGCTTACACTCTGTGGTTTTTATCTTGACTGCCGCTGAGGAACAGAAGAAACAATAATTTCCTGGATAATAAAGCAACAAGGTGCCCTGAAAATAACACAGATATTAGAATCAGACACTCCTGAGTTTGACTCTGAAGTTGGTAGCTAAGCAACCAAGGAATTTGGATGGATTTGCTACACTCTGTGTGCTGAAAGTAAACAGTGATGTTCAGTGCATCAGAGCAAGGGAGTTTTTACTCACGACACAGCAAACAGCAGGAGCAGCAGTGTGGTACAAGTTGCCCTGTATCTAAGTGCCAGGGTGTAGCCTGGTAGGCCCTGATGACAGCTGTGCACACAGTCGATTGTCAGAGTAGGGGAACTCAGCAGCTTTTATGGCAAGCAGTAAATAAGCCAGCCCCCTCTCCCAGGAAGCAAGTAGTCTACTTGGCTGGCTGCAGGAGTGGCTCAGGGACACAGGATGGTTAGGCCTCGCTATTTGGCACACTCAGCAAAGACATGCAGGGATGCTCAAGGTTTATGTCAGATTACCTCACTCAACAAATGTCAATAATCCATTTATTATGTATTTACCTCTGTTTTTAGCCTCAGTAGCCACCTGGTCTAGCAGTGGCCTTATAACAGAGATGGGCCCAGTGAGGGTGAGACTAAGATTCTCTTCCTGAAGAAGCCTTGGGTCCTCTCTCCATTGCATGGATTCTAGGGTCATTGAGGCTTCAAAGCTGTGTGCCCTAGACAATTGCTTTACACAAAAAAATTCCCATGACAGCAGCAAGAAATATGTTTTATATCACAAGTTAGTACATATAAATATATAATTGAATAAAATGTTTCAAGAGATAATATTGAATTTTGCTACATATAAAAGACTACTACTTTCTATTCTGTCACATTTTTAGTGCTTGTTGTGACCCATAAAATTAATTTTGCAACCCTCGGTTTTAAAAAACACTGTCGTAATAATTTTACCTGAAAAAAATATTTTAAACTAAATACCCAACCCAACTGGCCACCTCATCCAAGGATACAGAATGTGATTCCTAAGAAGTGTGGAGCAGTGGAATGGTGGACTAAATACTATAAAAGCCCATTCACTGCAACAAGATACTTTTGAAAACATTGCTAGGCTCTTAAGTAAGTGAGAGAAATCTCTCAGGGCCAAAAGAGAGAAAAGAAGGTATGCTGAAGCCTACATGTTCCAGGAGGGAAGCAAACACAAAAACAGAAATCCAGTGCTGCCTTGGGTCTAACAAAAAGTAGGGGAGCTAACCTTGAGATTCCCATATTAAGCCAGGTCTCTAGCACTCCAAAACCAATTATAGATCCTATATGGAAGAAACCATGCCTCAGTTTAGGCTCTCAGGATTCAGACAGATTAAGTTCAGTAAACCATGAGCTTATAATAATAATTTTAAAAATCACCCAAAACACAAGGAAGTGAGCCACTAAGAATGAGGTTCAAGCAAAATCAACAAATTTAAATGGCCAAGAACTTCAACTATAATTATCAAATACAGAATATACTATGTCTCTGTGGGAAACATTTAAAGAAATAGAAGATTACATACAAAAATTAGCAAGCAGAAAAATAAAAGTGAACAGGCAACACCACCTTAACCTTAACCAATCATAACCATAATCAAACTAACATCATGAGCTTCCTGCTGTGATGTACTAAGAAAGATACATGTTCACTTATGCAGCACCTCAGCCAGAAACGCTTACCTTGAATTTAACCATAAAAATACAATCAGGCAAATTCAAATTGAGAGACAATCTGCAAAATAAGTGAGAAAAGTCAATGTCATTTAAAAAAAAGGGAAGGAGGAATCTAGGGAACTGTTCTAGATGAAAAGAGACTAAAGAAACAACTAAATATTATGCTTAATCCTTTAGATTTAAATTTTTTCAAATAAAAACTAATGATCGGAGATTTATTTTAAAAAAACAATCAAATAAATAGAGAGTTTAGAACTGAAAACTATATTCATTGAAGCTAAAACTTCAGCGAATACACTAAACAGTAGCTTAGACACAGCAGAAGAGAGAATTAGTGAATTGGACAATGTATCTCAAGAAATCAACCGTAAAATAGCACATGAATAGAAGGAGATGGAAAGAAGGAAAGAGTAGCTTATAGACATAGAGGATAGAATGAGAAGGTCTGGTATATGTTTAATTGAAGTCTCAGAAGGAGAGAATAGAGAAAATTAAGGTTGAGTATTATTTGAAGAGATAATGGTTGAGATAATGGTTGAGGTACTGAGCAAAGCATTTAGAACAGGGTCTGGCACCAAATCCATGGTTTATAAGTGCTAGCTTTATTTTTTCCAAAGTGGATGAAAGGCATAAATCTACAGATACATGGAGCCCGAGATAGAGAAATCAGGATAAATTTAAAATAATCCACACTTACCTAGGTACAATGATGTGAAAATGTAGGATACCAAAGACAGATATTAAAATGGATAAAGAGAACAAATAATTCACTTAAAAAAGGAACAAAATTTTTACTAACAGCTCTCTTAACAGCAATAATGGATGTTAGAAGACAGTGGAATAATAATTTCAAAAGGCTGAAAAAAAAAAAACCTTCAAGCTAGAACAGTACACCCAGAAAAACTACATTTAGAGAGCAAGTGCACAATAAAGAAACATTCAGTTTAAAAAAAAGATTTAACTATCTACAAACAAAATTCTAGCAAATATACTTAAAGGGAAAAAAATAGATAAATGTAGGAGGACAATCTGAAATAGTCAAGAAGAAATGGTGAATGCAAAAAATAATAGACATGTAAGTAAAACAAATAAACATTGTCAGTATAAAATAATATGGGTTTTTTTCAAAGATAGAACTAAAATACCAGACTAAAATGGACATAAGTTGGGAGTTGAATGATTAGAAGTGAAGTGTTCCAGGGTCCTAATGTTGTCTAAAAGGAGTCTAAAACACTGATTAAGTTGACTTTGTTAGGGTATTAAAAATTACCTATTTAAAATTTAAGTGTAATTATGAAAAGAATAGAAAAAAAATGTATAACTTCAAATCAGCTAGGGAGGGCTTTCCTGGTGGCGCAGTGGTTGAGAGTCCGCCAGCCGATGCAGGGGACACGGGTTCGTGCCCTGGTCCGGGAGGATCCCACATGCTGCAGAGCGGCTGGGCCCGTGAGCCATGGCCGCTGAGCCTGCGCATCTGGAGCCGGTGCTCCGCAATGGGAGAGGCCACAACAGTGAGAGGCCCATGTACCGCAAAAAAAAAAAAAAAAAAAAAAATCAGCTAGGGAAAACAAAGGGAGAAAAAATAAGAAAAAATAATCAACCAAACAAAGCCCCCCACTCAATTCTAAATAGAAGTTTAAAAGCATTTTAAAAAAGATAAAAAGCACAAAGAAAGATGGTAGAAACAAATCTAAATATCTCAATAATAGTAGTGAAAGTTAACAAACAACAATACCCAATTATATGCTATTTAGCAGGCACATATAAAACATAACTAAATACAAGGTTTAAAGTAAAAAAAAAAAAAAATTGGCAAGTATATACTAGCAAAATAAAGCTAGGGTAATTAAAAGCATATACCTTTAATACCAAAATCATGATTAGCAATAAACAGGGTCACTACATAATTTTAAAATGATCAACTCACCAAGAGGATATGACAGTTTTAAATGTTGTATGTATTAACCGTAATAGACTCAAAATACATAAAACAAAAAAATGATAAAACGTCAGGGAGAAATTTCTACTATCATGGCAGGAGATTTTAGTACATCTCTCAATTAATGAGAGTCAAACGAAACATTACTATAAATTTGAACATTGCACTTAATAACTTTAATTTAATGGACATGCACCCCCAAATTAGAGAATGTATATTTTTTTCAAGTTTACATGATGATTTACAAAACTTGACCATATTAGTTCATAAAGTAAATCTCAGAGAAGCCATATTATACAGGCCACATTCTATACTACAATGTAATTAACTTAGAAATCAGTAACCAAAATGTATTTTTTAAAACCATGCATTTGGAAAGTAAAAATATACATTTCTCATGGATCAAAAAAACATCAAATTGATATTTTAAAAAATACTTGGAAATTTAAAATGTACTAAATATGAAAAGGAAAACCATAGATCAAAACTCATGAGATGCAGTGAAAATGGTCCTTAGAGGTATCGCCTTAAATACTGTTATTAGGAAAGAAGAAAGGCTTAAAATTAATGAGCTTAGTGTCCAACTTCATTTAGAAAATGAAAAACAAAATAAACCTAAAGAAAGAAGATAATAAATATATGAGCAGATATAAATAAAATAGAGAATAAAGATAAAACAGAGAGGATCAAGCAAGCCAAATGTTGGTTCACTGGAAAAGTTAATAAAAGACTAAAGCCTATCCTCTTAAATTGGTTTTTTAAAGTAAGAGAGAAGAAATAAATTAGGAATGAAAAGGGCAGACACAACCACAGATATAACAAAGATTCAAAAAGATAAAAGAATATAATGAACATTTAATCCAATTAATTTTAAAATTTGGCAATCTAAGGGTGACTTAACAATCATCATGTTAACAAACTAAAAGGGAAAACCACGTGGGCTTTTCAATAGAAGAAGAAAATATCATTTGACAAAATTCAACACTCATTTAGGATAAAAACTCTTACCAAAAAAAGAACTTTTTATTTTGCCTTCTTGAAGCTTAATTTTTTTTATTATATAAGTTTTGATGTACAGCATTATATTTGATATCTGTATACACTATAGAGTTGTTACCACCACAAGTCTAGTTACCACCCATCACCATACAGTTGATTCCCTTCACCCATTTCACCCACCCCCTAACCCCTTCCTCTCAGAAAACGCTACTCTGATCTCTGTATCTATGACCTTGTTTTTGTTTTATTTTGTTTGTTCTTTTTTTTTTTAAATTCCACATATGAGTGAAATCATATGGTGTTTATCCTTCTCTGTGTGATCTTATTTCACTTAGCATAATACCTTCCAGGTCTATCCGTGTTGTCACAAACAGCAGGATTTCATTCTTCTTTTGGCCAAGTAATATTCCATTGTGTACATATACCACATTTTCTTTATGCATTCATCTATTAGTGGACACTTAGGTTGTTTCCATATCTTGTCTATTGTAAATAATGAGGCAATGAACATAAGGCTGCATATATCTTTTCAATTTGGTGTTCTTAGGATAAATACCCAGAAGTAAAATTACTGGGTCAGAACTTTCTTAATTTGAAGGATATCTTCCAAAACTCTGTAGCAAATACCATTGTTTAATGGTAAAATATCAGAAGCATTTCTTTTAAAATCTGTGAAAAAAGAGGATGCCTGCCATCACCTCTTCTATTCAGTATTGCACAGGAGACCCTACCCAGTACAGTAAGAAAAGGATAAAATGGCACAAGGTTTGGAAAGGAAGAAACAAACTTTTGTCATTTCCAGATGATAGAATTAACCACATGGAAATCCAAAGGAATGTACAGATAATTTTTTAAAATAATAAGAGCCTATATCATGTAATTGGAAATAAGATCAAAGTAGAAAAATCAATTGCATTTCCATATCTCAGCATTGGTTTCTAAAAAATGATATAACAAAGAAGATATTGCTTACATTAGCATAAAAACAGAAGGTGCCTAGGAATAAATCTAACAAAAAAAATGTGCACAACCTTTATGGAGCCAACTTTAATACTTTACTGAAAGCCACCAAAACACCCAAACATGAGACTCCCCTTGTGGTCCAGTGGCTGGGACTCCACACGTCCACTGCAGGGGGCGCGGATTCGATCCCTGGTCAGGGAACTAAGGTACAGCATGCTGCATGGCGTGGCCAAAACGTTAAAAAACAAACAAAAACACAAACATAATCTTATATATATGAAAACTTGATATAAGCCAGCAGTATCACTGCAGTTCACAGAAAGTAAGTGATTCTGGGACAACTGGTTTTCCATATAGGAAAGAAATAAAATTGAACCTTATCGTTAACCATATAGTTTGGAAAATATATTTGCAACAAATGTAATCAATGTCATAAAAATTAAAGACTTTAATGTGAAAATGGCACTTGAAAAGTTAAGAATCTTTTTGACCTCAATTTGGTAGTCTATAGACCCCATAAAGGAAAGGAAAAGATAAGCCACTAATTTGGAAAATACATTCGCAACAAATATAACCAAAAAAGAAGAGCCACTAATTTGGAAAATATATTTGCAACAAATATAACAAATTTTCAGTATTCCAGAATATGTAAAGAATTCTTAAAGATCAATGAGACAGGCAAATAACTCCATATAAAAATAGACAAATGGCATAAATATACATTTCACAGAAGAATACTCATTAGTAATTAGGAAAATGCAAATTAAGACTACAGTGAGAAACTATTTTAAAAATTACCAAAACTTATAAAATCTAATACTAAGTATTTGGCAAGGGTGAGGAACAAAGGGAGCTCTTATTCAATGTTAGTGGGAGTGTAAACAGCCACAGCTCTTTGGAAAACAATTTGGCTTTATGCTGTAAAGCTGAACGTTCGCATACCTACTGCTCAAGAATTTCATTCCTAAGTATATATTCCAGAGAAACTCTTGCCCACAAGGATCAGAAGACATATACAAGAATGTTCATAGCAGCATCATTCATAGTAGCAAACCGCTAAGAACAACCTAGATATCCATTAACAGGAAAATGGATAAATTGTAGAACAGTTAACTGTGGCACACACAACTGAATATTACATATACAGCGGTGAAAATGAATGAGCAGCATAGAGGCATTTTAGAAACATATAGAAAGAATTTAAAACAAGCAAGTTGCAGAGACCACATATAGTATGATATCATTTCAATAAAATTCAAAGCAAGAAAAACTTTATGATGAATAGATATGTAGCTAAAAGCAAAACAAAACAAAAAGCTGTTTAATAAAGAAAGGACTAGAATTTTTGTTTTTCAGCTGCAGCCTCTGGCTCCCAGAATGGGGTCATGAGCTACCTTCCAGCATCCTGGCTTTGCCAAGACTGAATCAGGCCAGACCCCCAGTGCAGCTTTCTAAATTATCACCATCATGTGTAAGGAGCCTGTGGGAAGTCAACGTACCCAGAGTACTGGGTACAGAAGGCCTGGCTAGAGATTTAAATGAAATAGGCCCGTGGATGAGCACAGGATCTAAGAGCCGACCAGAGGCCAGAGAACAAGAGGCAGGGGCTGAAACCCAACCAGTCTGAGGCAGATGCTTGCACACTGCTACTGAGGATCCTGGCTGTAATCACTCTACTGCCGGTTCATGCTCCAGAACATCACTGAGGGTGTTGAGGGCATTGAGAGAATTGCAGCAAAAACCAAATTAGGACTTCTCATAGATTCTATGGGGGCAGGAAATCATGTCTAAAGAATTAGATAGTTGTGAACCAGAAAGCAACACAAGACCCAACATGGAAAAACAACACACCAATACACAATCAGAGAAGCATTCAGCGTTACCGACAAAAGGAAATGGTTAAAAAGCCACGACTTTAAAGAACGGATTGTTCATTTAGTCTGTTATTGGCCATTGAGAACAAAGTTATGGACCATTAAGTGCCATTCCCTCTAATGTAAGCAGGGACTAAGTGCTGTCAGGCTAGGTGATTTGAACTTGATTATGGGGGTTATAGAAGAATTTCAGTAGGGAGTGACAACGTTTGCTTTGCTTTTTTGAGAGCTCACTTAGGGACAAGTGGGTTGATTTACATGACTCCATTTATAACAAGTTTTTTGTTTGTTTGTTTGCGGTACGTGGGCCTCTCACTGTTGTGGCCTCTTCCGTTGCGGAGCACAGGCTCCGGACACACAGGCTCAGCGGCCATGGCTCACGGGCCCAGCTGCTCCGCGGCATGTGGGATCTTCCCGGACCGGGGCACGAACCCGTGTCCCCTGCATCGGCAGGCGGACTCCCAACCACTGCGCCACCAGGGAAGCCCTAACAAGTTGTTTTGTGTTGAGTTTTGACTACTTTATTTCACTTAAGCAAGTGGAATCCTTGCATTTTGCCTAGGAAAGAACATGATGTGAGGACACAGGAGCAAAGGAAGAACCAGTCGACTGTGGTCACAAGCAGGGGTGGCAGCGAGGGTTAGGTAACTGGGCTATTCTATTCACAGCCAGAGGCTGCTCGCTTTCTGGCCGTGCCATTCTAGCTGCATCCTGGTTCCCAGATGTAGCAGTCACATCCCTGCCCTAGAAGGGCTTGCAGCTCACCAGCAACCATGGGACCAGCTGGAGACATGGTTGAGTACACAGTCTGTGTAGGCACAGAGTCTCTAGTCTTCTTCCCAAGCAAGTGCTGACGATCCAGCCAGCCATATGACCCTTCCGTTTACATGGAGACAAAAAATATATATAATTATTTAAGAGCTTTTATTAATCTCAAGTGAAGTTACCAGATAAAGTTTAGCCACATGTAATCAAGTCGGGGATTACACTCTAGTTGAGGTTTAAAGATATACAGCAAATACTCCACATGGAACTATAGAACTTGACACTGGAAGAAACAACAGCGTGGTAATGACAATGGTACAGTTTATTGAATGTTCACTATGTACCAGGCACCATGCTCAGCATTTTGCATGCATCATCTCATTTAATCTTCATAACCGATTTAGGAGGCAGCGACTATGATCACCCCCATTTTTCAAGAGAGGAGACTGAGGCAGAGAGATGTGAGGTTACTTGATCAAGGTCACACATTTGTAAGTGGGAGAGAAGGTCTGATCGATCTCAAAGGCCATGCCCACTGCCACTACACTCTGCTGCATCTGCGGTGAGGGGCAATGCTGCTTGAGACTTCAGTAGGACCTGCAAGGAAGCTCTCTGGTGGGTAGCAGTGAGGTGATGGAAATCTCAGTACATTGCTGAGGTTGAGAGCAAGGCAAGCCTGGGATAGGCACAAGCTGCCTGCATCCAATGCTTTGGGAAAGCAGATTCCCTAGAAATCTGCACTTGATTCCATGTTCAGAGATCCCCAAAAGTGATTTTGACTACTGAGGAAAGGAAGAGTCTAAAAAATAAACTGTAGGCTATAAAGTTGAAAATTATTGTGCTCAAAAAAGTAAATTAAATTGATTGATTCAGTTCAACCTGTGTTTGTTGAGTACAGCATCAATACAAATCAATGAGGCTGCACAGGGAACTCTCTGAGGGACCAGATTTTAGAAGGACACACAAGAAAGATTGAAGAAGGGACATGCAAGGCAGGATAAAAGTCTGGCTTGAACCTGTAGGTATAATGTAGCAAAGAGGCTGAGTCTGAAAAGCAACAACAAAAAGTACTCTAAAGACGGCAAAACAGTGCTGTTTCTTTTGGATTAAAAACAAGGCAAGGATAGACCCAGCACTGAAGCAGATGGTGTAATATTACATGATTGGGGAGAGGCAGGGTTTTCTACTCTCCACTTTTGTTTTCTTAATCAAGGAAAATGGTCCTCAATCTAGAAACGTTAAGCAAATATCTAGATGAGGAAATTGAATCTGGATAGGTGAGAAAAATGGGAGAGCAATGAATTCAGGTTTCTGAGCCCGGGTGAAAGATGATACGTACATACAGAGAGTAGTGTCTTTGATGTGGCCTTACTAAATCAGAATTCGTTGATTGACTGAGTTAACCCCCTGGTGTTGAAATAAGTTGCAGATATACCTCAGTCTTTGAAGACTCAGGAAGAATTCCTGGACCAAAAAACTAGTGATGAGTACATTTTCTACTTTCATATGAGAAAGAAACATGAGTCCTGATCCTTGTCAAAATTCTAGAAAGGATTGTTAAAGAAATTGTGAATATTGAGAAAGAAATTTAGAGATTACTAAGGAATCACTGGTGTTTACTTAGAAGCTTTGGAAAACAAATGTCATTTCCTTTTCTGGGTGGTGGTGTGAAGTTTGTCATGCCAATGGACAAAGCAGGCTTTGTGAAGCTTGGTTTCAGGAAATTATTTTGTTATTAAAGTTTCTTATAAGAGCCTAGTGGACAAGATACAGAAATGTGGACTGGATGGTACCAGTTGGGTGCCATGCATTTAAAGTTTATAGAACAGGCTCACCCAAAGGTCTCTAATGGGCTAGATGGCTCTGTTCTTGGTCTAGTCCTATCTGACGTTTTGTTTTTCAATATAGCGTAAAGGTACAGGATGCCCTTTTTTATCAATTCCACAGAAATCCCGAATCTAGGAGAAATGTGTCAGATGGAGAAAACATCCCAAAGATTTCCCCTTGATGGAACAAAATAAACAAGATGATCATTAACAAGACACACATAAAGTCTTGAATTAGGTCTAGAAAAAGATCAGTTGCACAAGTAGAACATAAAGTCCTCAGACTTCACCACCCCTGCTGTGGAAAGACCAGATTCCACTGCAAGTTAGGAAGAGCCAGGTGAAGACACTGCTGCTAAAAGGACTTCTGCAATCCCAGGGCACAGGGTGAAGGTGCAAGGGTGTCTCTCCGCTCTGGGTTGTTTGATTCTGGACTCTCCTTAAGATGTGTCCTGGGAAATTAGAGGGCAAACAGAGTGGGTAGCTCTTTTATGACAAAATGATAGATGACCTGGAGGTACTGACGAAATAAGAACACTTCAGTGTATCATGAGACCTGCCTTCAAATATCTGAATGTCTTTCATAAAAATGTAGTTTCCTGTTCTCTAGTTTCCTGGAGAGGGCACAATTGGACTCACTGGCTTGCAGCCAACCCGTCAAAGATCAAAAGAAAGAAGTTTTCAATACTTAAGAGTACACAGCCCTGCAGTGGGCTTCTTGGACAGCGGGGAATTCTACCATCCTTGGAGAATTATAGTAGAATCTGGGGTGGGAGGGAGGTAGAGGGAATTCCTATGTGCCTCCATGACTGGGAGAGATGACCCCTAAGTGTTCTCCCATCATGTATATGATTTGAATAATGACTGTTACCATTTATTGAGCTTAAACTAAGTGGCAGGGCTGGGCTAAGGTCTTTGTGTGTGCGATCCCACTGCAGTTTTTTTTTTTTTTTTTGCGGTACACGGGCCTCTCACTGTTGTGGCCTCTCCCGTTGCGGAGCACAGGCTCTGGACGTGCAGGCTCAGCGGCCATGTCTCATGGGCCCAGCCGCTCCGTGGCATGTGGGATCTTCCCAGACCGGGGCATGAACCCGTGTCCCCTGCATCGGCAGGTGGGCTCTCAACCACTGCGCCACCAGGGAAGCCCTCCACTGCATCTTTATAACAAATGAGGAGACTGAGGCTCAGGGAGGCTATTAAGAGCTTAAGCCCACACAGTGATAGGTCAGAGAATGGAATTTTGATCCCAAGCCTGAGTTTAAAGTATAGGCTCTTAATTTCTATGTTATATATGATCTCCAGTCTATATACTTCATTCTTTCATTCAGCAACTATGCCCTGGAATGCCTTGTTCTTCACCTCCTCCTGCCTCTCTCATCCACCTAAGCTGAGCTCACCTACTGTCTCCTCTCTGAGGTTTCCGCACTTCCTCCACACAAGATGAATTGCTTCCCTCCTGTGTTGCATGGCAGGGGGCACATTGTATCCTATTTTCCTGTGCAGTGTTGGTTTTCCTACTGGACTGTAAGCTCCCAGTTTCCTGAACAGCTGGAACCAGTGCTTATTCATCCCTGTCCCTCAGCACCACAAACAATGCTCAGAAGATGGTGGTACTCAACAGGTTTATAAGTTAGTCCATTCATCCATCCAGTCATTCATTCAAGAAACCTAAGAAAGAATAACATCTTCTTTCTTTCTTTTTTTTATTGGAGTATAATTGCTTTACAATGTTGTGTTAGTTTCTGCTGTACAATGAAGTGAATCAGCTACATGTATACATATATCCCCTCCCTCTTGGACCTCCCTCCCACCCCACCCCACCATCCTACCCATCTAGATCATCACAGAGCACCAAGCTGAGCTTCCTGTGCTTTATAGCTTATTCCCACTGGCTATCTATAAGGAGGCAAGAACTTACAATGGAGAAAAGACAGCCTCTTCAATAAGTGGTACTGGGAAAACTGGATGGCTACATGTAAAAGAATGAAATTAGAACACTCCCTAACACCATACACAAAAATAGACTCAAAATGGATTAAAGACCTAAATGTAAGACCGGACACTATAAAACTCTTAGAGGAAAACAAGGAAAAACATTCTTTGACATAAACCACAGCAAGATCTTTTTTGACCCACCTCCTAGAAAAATGAAAATAAAAACAAAAATGAACAAATGGGACCTAATGAAATAAACTTTGCACAGGAAAGGAAACCATAAACAAGATGAAAAGACAACCTTCAGAATGGGAGAAAATATTTGCAAACGAAGCAACAAAGAACTCATCTCCAAAATATACAAATGGCTCATGGAGTTCAATATTAAAAAAACAAACAACCCAATTTAAAAATGGGCAGAAGACCTAAATAGACATTTCTCCAAAGAAGATGTACAGATGGCCAAGAGGCATAAGAAAAGCTGCTCAACATCACTAATTATTAGAGAAATGCAAATCAAACCTACAATGAGGTATCACCTCACACCAGTCAGAATGGCCATCATCAAAAAATCTGCACACAATAAATGCTGGAGAGGGTATGGAGAGAAGGGAACCTTTTCGCACTGTTGGTGGGAATGTAAATTGATACAGCCACCATGGAGAACAGTATGGAGGTTCCTTAAAAAACTAAAAATAGAACTAACATATGACCCAGCAATACTACTACTGGGCATATACCCTGAGAAAACCATAATTCAAAAGAATACATATACCCCAATATTCATTGCAGCACTATTTACAATAGCCAGGACATGGAAACAACCTAAATGTCCAACAACAGATGAATGGATGAAGAAGATGTGGTAAATATATACAATGGAATGTTACTCAGCCATAAAAAGGAATGAAACTGGGTCATTTGTAGAGATGTGGATGGACCTAGAGTCTGTCATACAGAGTGAAGTAAGCCAGAAAGAGAAAAACAAATATCGTATATTAACACATATATGTGGAATTTAGAAAAATGGTACAGATGAACCTATTTGCAGGGCAGGAATAGAGGCGTAGACGGTAGAGAATGGACATGTGGACACAGAGGGGGAAGGGGAGGGTGGGACGAATTGGGAGATTAGGATGGACATACATACACTGCCATTCGTAAAATAGATAGCTAGTGGGAACAAGCTATAAAGCACAGGAAGCTCAACTTGGTGCTCTGCAACATCTTATTTATCTCTCTCCCCCTTTTAATCCCTCCTGCATGAAACTCCAGGTATCATTCTCCTACTCAACCACCTTCAGTGTCCCTTTGTATCTACAGCATTAAGTACAAGAGCCTTAGCATGGCTAAGGGGCCTCTATTATATGTAGATTTTCATACCCTCAAAGGTCTCATCATCCTCCCCTCCATGTCCCCTTAGGCCTTCCTGATCTCTCTCTCCACCATCTTCTATCCTATCCCCTAGTCTTTGATCATATTGTTCCCTCTTCTTGGAATATCCTCTCCCACCCTCATTATTTCCTCTCAAAGTGTTATCCATTCTTCAACGTCCCAGTTCAAACATCGCCTCCTCCGGGGAAGCCCACCCTCACACCCTGACCAGGAAAAGCCTCCCTTCTCTGTATTCCCAGTCCTTTTTTGCTGCTTTGTTGTTGTGACAGTTTTCTAATATTCTACTTTATTTTAGCTTGTTGGTCCATCTGATCCAAAAGATTATCTAACAATAATACCCTTTTCAGCAGGAACTATGCCTTACTATCTCCAGAATTCTTGTGATACGTGGCATTATCTATCACTGTATCCCCAGTACCTAAGGCAATACCTGACATCTGTTCCATAAATAGGTGTTATTGAATGGATGGATGAATGGATGAATGAATTCATCAGAAGTTCTGCATTGTAGCATCCGTTTGCACATTAACTAAATATATAATTTGTGACATTTCATATCAATTGCTCTGGACCCCAGTTTCCATATCAATAAAAGGGTGTTCAAGGAGTCAGGGAGAAAGGGTACTCATTTTTATGGATGACTTTGCTGTGTGCAAGGCAATGTGCTAGGGGCGTTATTTACCTTACAGGCCTAAGGGAGGGAGGGAGGGATGAGGATAGGGGAGGAGTATACAAGCAGTGAAGAGTATGGGCTTAGGATAAGGCTTCCTTGAACTCAAGCCCTAGCTCTGCTACTTACTAAATGTGAGCTTGGGCAAGTTATTCTAATCTTTTAAACCTCTGTTTCTTCAGCCATCAAGTGGTTGAAGAAACCACTTGATAATAAGAGAACCTACTGGTGAGTTTGTTGTGAGGAGTTGAATATAAGGTACTTAGCCCATCGACTGGCACGTAACCCTGAATTATAAACAGCAGCTCATTATTATTATTCTATTACTTGTGTGTCTTCTTGTTCAGTTTACCCCATGAAGAAGCAGAGCCCTTGAGAGGTTAAACTACTTGCCCAAGGTCACATCTTCTGTCTGCCCTGTTTCCCTCTCCACCTACGGGACCCTGCAGGATAAATCCTTCGAGAATGGCCATGAGCTCTGCAACACAGCCTGTGTTCCCATTTCAGGGTGAAATACTAGAAAGCCACCCCATGTTGCTGCTTCTCAAACATGCCCAGATTTTAGCATTTTATTATCTAAACATTTAGCATCTAACACTGAATATCTAAAAGCAGGGTCAATCTTCTCATGGTTATTCTTCTGTTTAATAAAGGAAGAAAGGTCATAATCTAAGTTATAAGAGTGAACAGATATAACTTTTTCCCTATGAGATTCAAAGCTAATACCTTTTTCTCCCCCATCATTTGGCTTTGTGCAAAAATTCAAAATGCCAATTACTGCTCCTCTGCGACTAAATGAAGTGTGAGCTTCCCTGCCCCATAAAGGGAGCCACACCCTACCTGGACACTCAGTAGGCATTTGATTCAGAAGAAGAGGAGGAGATAGTAACCATCAGGGTTACTAGGGTTTTCTGTGATGGAGGATGTGATGCACAAATGTGTAGAAGTTTTTTTTTTCTTTAAATAAATTATTTTATTTTATTTATTTATTGTTTCTGGCTGCGTTGAGTCTTCGTTGCTGCACGTGGGCTCTCTCTGGTTGCAGTGAGCGGGGGCTATTCTTCGTTGAGGTTCGCGGGCTTCTCATTGTGGTGGCTTCTCTTGTTGTGGAGAATGGGCTCTAGGTGCTGCATGGCCTTCAGTAGCTGTGGCTCATAGGCTCAGTAGTTGTGGCTCGTGGCTCTAGAGCACAGGCTCAGTCGTTGTGGCTCACGGGCTTAGCTACTCCGTGGCCTGTGGGATCTTCCTGGACCAGGGATCTAACCCGTGTCCCCTGCACTGGCAGGCAGATTCTCAACCACTGCGCCACCAGGGAAGCCCTGCATAGAAGTTTTATGGAGGACATACAGGTAGGCAGGAGAGGGATCATTAGTGGCAGGCCGTTGTCAAGGGTTTTTGGCTCATGGAGCTGAAGTATTCATGCCCTACATGTCCAGGAGGACCTCCCCCAGAGCACGCACAGGTGGGTTTTATTTGTCATGTCCATGATCTCGAGGCATCAACAAGCCGTCAGCGGGCTGCGCCTGCAGAGCCCTTTTTGCTACAAACACGGCCCCCTGAAGTAGCTCCAAAGCAGTTTGATCATGGGAAGAGAAATGCCAATCTAACCCATTTGCCGTTGATTTCTTAAGCAGATTCAGGCACACAGGATGAAGCACAGCTTTTGCAGGAATGGTTTAAGCTGGTTCTGGAGAAGAATAAATTAATGCGATATGAGTCGGAGTTACTGATCATGTAAGTAAGGCAACACAGATAACAGCGAGGCCTAAAAGCAAAGAGGGCGGGAGTGGGGTGGCCCACCCTCCTGGGTTGACGTCTCAGGATTTTTTCTTCTTGTGCATACAGAATTGTGATTGAGACAAATTGACATTTGATGTCTTGCATATCATGCTGGCATTAGTGCAGAGAATCTCCAATTGTCTGTTCTCTGCTGTGGAGTCCTATGGCTAAAATGATTTCAGGTAATGGGTCTGGAGCTGGAGGGCATTTGGATAAGACACTTTCAATCCATCCCTGTCCCCCACACCAGGGGGGACCCACTTGCAGTCACACACCTGCAGTGGGGAAGCATGTGTCTGGCTTCTGTGTGTGAATCATGGGAAGGGCTTGCTGAAATCGCCTGACCACTTCCTTGTGGCTTTAATGGATTGAAGGTGGAGATCGGTCTGGCTGTCCTCTGAATGAGAGGTTGCAGTCTGGCTGGGAGATCGGAAAGTAGAGATGGATCTTCCCGTACTCTGAAAATGTTGAAGGTCATTCTACCTGTCACCATTCTGGAGGGAAAGGAAGTAACATTTAATATAAACTGACTAAGCACCACAAGTTGTACTGGGTGCTTTCACTTACGCTGTCTTATTTCATTTTCACCCCAACCTTGAGAGTTAATTTTGGGAGTCTTTGAAGGGGTCTAATAAAATTCTTTTCCTCTTCTCTGCCTGGGTTCTGAGCCGGGTGAGAAATAAGACAATTGGGTCAATAGTTGACCCAGAATATCAAAATAAAGTGTTTATTACTGATTATGGCTAGCTCGGCTAAATATGAGAGCCCAAGTGGGCTTGCTAACTATATTCATTTCCTAGGGCTGGACTAATATATTATCACAAACGGGGTGGCTTACAATAAGAGAAATGTATTCTCTCTCAGTTCTGGAAGACAGTCTGAAATCGAGGTGTCAGGAAGGCCATGCTCCCTTCGCGGCCTCTGGGGGAGAATTCTTCCTTGCCTCTTCCAGCGTCAGGTGTCTCCAGGCATCCCTTGGCTTGTGACCGCATCACTCCAATCTCTCCCTCCGTCTTCATGCAGCCTTCTTTCTCTGTGTGTCCATGTCTTCTCTTCTGTCTCTTGTAAGGACACTTGTCGCTGGGTTTAGAGCCCACTGGCATAATCCAGGATATTCTTATCTCAAGGTTCTTAACTTAATTACATCCACAAAGACCCTTTTTCAGATAAGGTCACTTTCAAAGGTTCCAGGGGTTAGGATGTGGACATATCTTTTGGGAGTTCACCATGCAACTTACTATACTACCCAACCCCAGAATTAGACACACTCATCTGTCACAAAAGGTAGCGAATCACTTGCTTCTTAGGGGTAAGGCTTTTACCCTAGACCAGTGGGTCTCACCTGGGGGCAATTTCCATCTCACTTCCTCCTTCCAGGGATATTTGGCAATGTCTGAAGACATTTTTGTCTATCGCAACTGGGAGGTGCTAGTGATATCTAGTGCGGAGAGGCCAAGGGTGCTACTGAACATTCTACAACGCACAGGGCACCCTGCTTCCCTCACCAACAAAGCATTACCCAGCCCAAAATGTCAGTAGTGTCAAGATTGAGAAATCTTGCCCTAGACCCATAGCAAGGCTCAGAGTAACAGAGAACACATGTTTGCTGCAGGCAGGCTGATCCCCAGGGAGAAAGGGTGTGAGCTGAGTTCCCCTAGTCTGTTCTTCCCAAATTCACCTTCCCTGGGGTGAGAGTGAGCATAAGCATGAAAGTGGAGAGAAGAAGCCAGGAATTATACTCCTTGAGCTCCACTGACATGAAGGAAATGCCAGGAATGGGGAAGAAGGGCTCATCTGTAGCAATTACTTTTATTATTACTATCTTTTAAAATTGATGTACATGCTGAGACTCAAAACAACTAAGTAATTTGTCCATCTCCGCCTGACTACAAAGCCCTTTTTATACAACTGTATCGTCTGCCTTTGGTCCAGGTGTGAATTATAAAGTTCATTGACAAAAAAGTATCAAGCACATTCCATGTGCTAGGAAATGTGCTGGGTACTGCGGAAGTAGAGATGAGTCAGGCCATAGTCCCTATCTTCGAGGATCTCATGGTTTCAGGGGAGACAGACACGCAAGCACACAGCATGAGAGGAATGAGAAAACATAGCAAGCGCCCCATGGAGGTTTGTAGGAGGAGCAGTCAGTGCACAGGCCCTGCCGGCAAAGGTCAGGTGGGTGGTGACAGCTCAGTGACTGTGGTCACTCCTTGGTACGCTGTCAGAGGGAACTTTCTCCTCCACCAGAGGCCAAGGAGGAGAACTCGGATGTGTGAGCTAGACAAAGGCAGGTGGGAGCTCTGGTAAAGGATAGGTTTTAGTTTGGAGAAAGACCTGCCTGAACTAGGAGAAACGTCTTACACTGGTGTGTCATTTTGGGTCCCTTGGGAAAGCAGGTGCCACGACAGAATTAGAAGTACAAGAGGTGTATTGGGAGAAAGGAGAAAGGGAGTGGGAGTGAGAGGGAAGTCTTCAGACCCCATGCAGTCCTGACATCTGTAAAAGGAGAGGGGAGGGAATGAGAATTGGCAGGAGGAACCTCAGACCGCAGTGCAGCCCTGAGCCAGGCGAAGGGAGCCCCAGAAGCAAAGCCTGCCCGTCCGAGGAGTCTGAAGTGGGGCAGAAATGGCCCAGCTCCAGCACCGCCACTGTGCTCGCTCGCTGGCTGGAGCTGCTCAGGGACAGTGTGGCCTCAGCACAGCAGTGAAGTGGATTCTGCCACAGCAGTCAGCTCACTACACACTACACTCCTTCCAGAGTTCTCTCTTAAAGGAAGATCTGAGTGGTGCGTTTCCACTGGCTACCAGAGTGGGCCAAGGGAAGTTGAGTGTCAATAACAAAAGGGAGAGTATTGAACAAAGCATGGACCTTGGCCCACGTAATAGTAGAAGTAGTAAAAATGACAGCGACAACAGGGTATAGTAAGTGACCCAAAGCTATAGCAGATACACATGCAGCCTGCAGGTGGCGCTGCAAGGGAAGGCCCCCCCCCCCCCCCCCCCCCGCCACGTCAAACCCAGGGACCTAGACTCAGCGCTCACCCTCTTCAGTGTCTCTGTAGCATTGGACAGCCTTGATCTCTCTCTTCTCTCCTGAAACTTTCCTCTCTTGGCTTCTGTGACGCTGCATTTCTTGTTTACCCTTCCAACCTTTTGCTCGCTTCTTCCCTGGCCCTACCTCTTTTGTTTGGCTTCTAAATGTAGGTGTTCCCAAGGTCCTGTCTTCAAACCTTTTTTTCCTCTATAGCAGGGGTCCCCAACCCCCGGGCTTTGGATCGGTACTGGTCCATGGCCTGTTAGGAACCGGGCTGCACTGCACAGCAGGAGGTGAACAGTGGGCGAGCGAGCAAAGCTTCATCTGCCGCTCCCCATCACTCCCCATCGCTCCCCATCGCTCCCCATTGCTCCCCACCGCTCCCCATCGCTCGCATTACTGCCTGAACCTTCCCCCGCTCCCCCGGCCCCCACTCCCATCTGTGGAAAACTTGTCTTCCACGAAACTGGTCCCTGGTGCCAAAAAGTTTGGGACCCGCTGCTCTGTAGCCTCCCTTTTAGAGATTACGTGGCTTCATCTATCACCTCTGACTCCTGCCTCATCCATTTGTGGTCCTCATTTCTCCTGAGAACGCCAGACCTGCACTCCCAAAGGTTTGCAGAACCTCCACATTACCACATGGCCCAGCTTGTGGGAAGCTTACACACATACTCTGACACACATGGGCTATCCCCAGCCATGGAAAGGTCATGAAGTTCTGTCTGAGCTTCACCGAAAGCTAACTTCACTTCTTGACTTTGCTGTTCTGTCGGTGGACACACTGAGTCCCCGGCGCTCCAGCTTTACTCCTCCAGAACATCGCTGACTCTTCTTCTCACGTCAGTTACAACCAGATGGGTAGCTGTCTAGTATTCTGCCTCCACCCGGACAGAATGTCTCACTCCTCTTTCCTCCTTGTTCTCTTGTTTACCACAGTCAGCGATCTGGCAGTTGTTAGAGGTGACACTTGAAGTCACGTTGCCCCTAAAAGAGAGGAGAGCTTCGGATTGTCATTGCTTCTACTGTTCTAGTCATTTCTTCACAATCCAGTCCTGGGTGGCCTTCCAAAAGCTTGCTGAGAGCACATTACAACTCCCCATCATCTCTCGAGTCCAGCATATCTCAGCAGCAGTAGCAGCAGCAAAACTTTCAGTTTTGAGATATTCCAAGACCCCAGTGGTTTTTTTTTTTTTGCGTTACGTGGGCCTCTCACTGTTGTGGCCTCCCCCATTGTGGACCACAGGCTCCGGACGCGCAGGCCCAGCAGCCATGGCTCACGGGCCCAGCCGCTCCGCGGCATGTGGGATCTTCCAGGACCGGGGCACGAACCCATGTCCCCTGCATCGGCAGGCGGACCCTCAACCACTGAGCCACCAGGGAAGCCCCCAAGACCCCAGTTTTAATAAGGAAAAAAGAATGCAGTCACTACGGTCAATGGGTTTGTTAGTCAATATTTCTACACAGATCTCCAGTATTTACGAAGTTTGAACATTCTCTCATCCCCAGGGCCCGAGAACTAGAATTAGAAGATCATCAAAGCAGACTGGAGCAGAAATTAAGAGAAAAAATGCTCAAGGAGGGTGAGTATGGTGATATGTCTGGGGCCTTTGTTAAAGACGTTTTCCCCCATGAAGACACGTGACCAGAACATGCTGCACATTGCAGAGTGGAGCGCTCTTCCTGCCTTGTGTCACCAGCCTGGAAGTCAGAGGGGGCACAAAGCCAGCCTTCCTCTGCCCCCACCAGAGCACAGCAAGTCCTTCTTAGCTTCATTCACTGGGGCCGTGAGAGCAGCATTTAGCTCCATCCCATGTGCTAATAGGAACAAAGTCATTTAGTCACGCATTCATTCACTTATCCATCCATTCATTTAACAAATATTTGTTGAGAATCTAGAGTGGGCCTGGCAGATGGAGAAGAGCAGCCCTGCCCTGTGGCCTCACTCAGGAGACTGACACCCAGACCAGTAGTTATGACACAGTGAGATGAGGGTCATGACTTACGTGCTTTGGGAGCACAGAGGAAGGCAGGCCTGGTTCTGCCAGGCACTGGGGAATGGAAAGGAAGCATCCTTCCCACCACGGGCTGGGCCAGGGCATCACACATGAGAAAATTATTTCCACCATGAAGGAGGGAGAGTTGAAATAAACTTAATTGACACCATATACTGATTTATGCATTCATAGGCTCCAGCCTGCGAGGCATATTCACTCTGTTCTGTGCCTGTATGTTTGGGGGGCCAGATCCGTGCATGGCTTTCCTACATTTAGACCTACGTCTGAAAGAGCAAGTTAAATCATTTCTGTATACCTCATGGACCGAACATTGCACCTACCTATGGGTTACCTGCTTCAGAGCAAGCCCTTAGTAAATATGAGACATTTTCATCATGATCATTCTTATTTAGGTATTTTATCCCCATTTTACAGATTAGAAAACCGAGTCTCTGAGAACTTAAAAAGCATGCTCAACGTAAATGATGGGTCTAAGACTTGGGAACAGATCATCACAGACTTGGGGGTCTCCTGTTCTTTTTCACATAGTAGTGTTTGTAGATTGTTTCTTTATAGCAGTAGAAAACTATTTCTAACAAAATCCTTAGAGAACTGCTCTGTACAGAATGGATAAAAGTGGCATACATCATCTTTTATTCGTCCGAAGGGGCTCAGATGGTTCCATCATTGACAAACCAAAACTGAGAGAGGAATTTTAATTTTTTTGTGTTGATAATCAAATAAGGGGCATGAATACTGAAGTGTACCTAAATTAACAAACCATACTGTATAACTAATATCTCACTTACACATCTCATAAAAATTTTAATTTGCTCCATATCAGGGTGGTAAAATACATACCACCAAAGACTCTATTAGTCACTTCTGAATCTTTTTTTTTTTTTAATTCTTACTAAAGAATGATGGTCATACATCTTCTCACTCTTCTGGGGTGTACAAAAAAATATGGCTTCTTCATTTTGCCTTGTCATCTTGCACGAAACCTTCATACCACTAGTTATCAAGAAGAAAAGGAAGGCAGGAAGGAAGGGAGGAAGGAAGGAAGGAAGGAAGGGAGGGAGGGAGGGAGGGGGGAGGGGAGGGGGAGGGGGAGGGAGGGAGGGAGGGAGGAAAGGGAACTTTTTTTATCCCTCTCTGGTAAACTTAGTCTGCTGCAATAATTTAGGCTGATGCCATCCCTCTAGGAAATGCTCAGTCTTTGGGGGATGAAAATGTTCAGTCTTGCAGATTGCCACCCCTTGCATCTGCTTGATTCTTAAGGTGACCTCCAGGTAATGGCGAGAGGCGGGTTTGTGTGACTTCACAGCACTGGAAGTCTGTGTGGGTTTCTCTGACTCATTGACTCCCACATAGCTGTCTCCTGTCATCAGGCCGCCACTGTCTCTGCTGGCATTTGCAGCCAAGGTGTGTGGCTGGCCTGACCCATAGCCTGGCCATTCTCTCAGCGTGCCTGGAGCCTCACTCCTGGCCTCGCCCAGCCTCACCTCAGCACATCCTCCACTCAGCCTGGCCAGACAGTCTCCACTGTGAGGCCACTCCATCCCTCATCATGGGGAGCCCCATGGCAGGCCCAGTGGCCGTCTACCTTTGCACCTCTGGGGCAAGTGGACATTTCTAGGCTCTACCAATGTGTGCCACACACAGCAGATCAAGATCTGGGGAGCCACACCCAGACCCCTCTTCTCTGCTCAGCCATGAAGTTCTACCTGTCCCACGTTTACACACAGGGCGCCTTTCCAGCTGGCCTCTTCCCAGAGTTCCAAGCAAGGGGCAGGGCAAGAGTCCCTCAGCCCCCCAGTGCTCCCATCAAATGATGTGACATTCCCTGCCTCTTTGGGGGCTTCCAAGGCCCAGAACGGAGAGACTGGAGCCCAGGGCCCTCACCTTTATCTTCTCCGGCCTCTCTCTCCTCCCTCCCATCAAACATGAGCTGCAAAGAGATGGTGCCTCTTTATTTCCCTTTTGTCATATGTACCTTATTCCTGACACTGTTCTCAGAAGTCAGCCTGATGCAAGAGACAGTGGTACCATCTCTGCTCTGGTATCCGGCCCACCACCTAGTCCCAGTGTGTTAAGTAGGAAGAGCTAACAGAATTTATAGAGTCTTCTCCCAAGGCAATAATCTGGTTGACAAGATTTAAAATCTGCCTTTAAAATCCTATTTTGAGTGTCAGAAAGTCATTACTACCTGTTTCTTACTCTTTTCCTTCCTTTTATAAAAATCTTGTCTCCCTGAGGCAATCGAATGTCTCGGGCCAATTAGGAAGAAGGTCATGTACTCAGGGAGAAGCATAGTCACAGTGTGGAAACATCCTCCTAGCGGCCAGCCATAACCTCACTTGGCTGCCGCCTGGTCTCTATTCAAAGGCTGCAATTCGTCATTAACTACAAATGAAAAAAGGATTCTCATCATTGAAATAGCTTCCACTGACGCGGATGGTTTACTGAGAAACTTTTCTCACAGATCGCTTTGCTCAGACATGTTCAGGGGAAACTGCCTTTGTGTTGCCTTGTTGGTTTCTTTTTTGTGAGGGGAGGGCGGGTTGGAGGGCTTGGCAGGACTTGGCTGGTATTAACTTCTTTTTCTCACAAAGGGGTTTTCCCCGTCACTTTATATAGAGTCTCAAGATGAAAACCGAGCTGACAGCAGCACAAAGCACCCACCTTTCTAATCTGTGACTTGGAGGGCAGGTCCCTGGTGTTAAATTCATTTCCTTGTTTTCTCCATGGAAATTAAAGGGCAGAACAAGTCCAGAACAGTCAAGAATGCCCATGCCAAAAGTTCTCCTGGGGTCAAATCTTACCTGAAGTCCAATGTGGGTGTTTTAGTTTGTTCTTATTTTTTACTTATTTTTGTTTGTTTGTTTGTTTCTGTAGAGAGCCAGAAAGATGAGAATGATCTGAATGAGGAGCAAGAAATACTCACCGAGATGATGCAAGTAATTGAGCAAAGGGACAAACTGGTGGATTCCTTAGAGGAACAACGCGTACAAGAAAAGGCTGAAGACCAGCGCTTTGAAAGCTTCATATTCTCCAGGGGCTGTCAGCTGAGCAGGACATGAGGCAGCCCCACAGGGGGCAAGCCGGGACCCAGATCAGGCCAAGCACCCTTCACTCTCTTCTTCCGTTCACAGGATATGTCAGGCCTGGAACGTAACTTATACCATGCTGCGATATATATATATATATATATATATATATATATATATTTTTTTTTTTTTTTTTTTTGCGGTACGCGGGCCTCTCACTGTCATGGCCTCTCCCGTTGCGGAGCACAGGCTCCGGACGCGCAGGCTCAGCGGCCATGGCTCACGGGCCCAGCTGCTCCGCGGCACGTGGGATCCTCCCGGACCGGGGCACGAACCCGTGTCCCCTGCATCAGCAGGCGGACTCCCAACCACTGCGCCACCAGGGAAGCCCCCCTGCAATATTTTTAAAAGAATTTAAGATCCTCTCATATGTACTCCAGCTGCCCAAGATCCTTCCAGAGATTA
Organism: Grampus griseus; assembly: GCF_964374135.1. Taxonomy (NCBI): domain Eukaryota; kingdom Metazoa; phylum Chordata; class Mammalia; order Artiodactyla; family Delphinidae; genus Grampus; species Grampus griseus. The sequence continues at coordinate 67,435,023 of NC_139002.1, forward strand.
TAATGAAGAAAATACAAAGACTCTTTTGAAATTGGCAGTCAACTTCAGTGGGTCTCTTAAATTGGAGGTGACCGTGGCAGATGACTAGCATTGTTTTCTGTAGAAAGTGACACAGAGTTAGATTTTCCTGCTGCTTTCATCATTTTCCCTTCCCAAATTCATTGAGTTACACATCTAAAGATTTTTAAGAAGCTGCCTTTTCATTAATATATCCATATTTGCCTTTTTTTGCATGGATGACCGGTTTCCAAATGTCAGAAAGAAGCAGCCGCAGTTTAAAGATTAGGTTAATATTTAAATTGTGTTTCCAGAGAAAGAGAAGAAACCTTGAGATTACTGATTACATAAAGCAAATAATTCATATAGCAGGTGTTAATTCAATCCAGGGTGAATTTAATTTACCAGGTGTAGTTATAAGCCTTAATATAATATACATAAGCAATGAGAGTTTAATAGAACATTTGAGCCTTAATTTTATTTAAAAAAACAAGAAGGAAAAAAGGAAATAAAACTTTGACTTCATACCAGCAGGACTGTTAGTTAACACCAAATGCTGTTGGCTTAGAAAAGCTTTTTTTTTCCCCCAGAGCACTCTCCTTATTGCCGCTGCAACATAGTGTAAAACGTTTCTAGAAAATGAATAATTTTGAAGCACTTTTTTTGTAACTATTGGTAATGGCAAAAAGTATTATAAAACTCTTTCATTTGTTGATAAAATATTGGTGAGGTTGATGCTGCTACTAAAAACGAACATTCTAGTGATCCAGGTGAGGGGTGCTCCTCAGTGGTGGCCTTAGGTCTAAACATCTCTGACACTGTCTCCAGGGATTGCCCAGGAAATCCATGACAAGACAAGGCCACCTCTGCCTTCAAGGTGGAGTGGGGAGCAGTGGTCCCATTTACCAAATCCCAAAGTGGGTAATGGATTCTTTGATGACATTTTCAATGTGAAAAGAAAGCTGGGAGATGGAGTTTGTGCACTGACATGGGATTCCTGGGACATCTTGACTGTTCATAGGGGAACCAAAGAAAAGATTTTAAATGGTGATTTGTTGTCGTAAAGTATTTGATTGTTTTCCCTCAGTGGGATTCTTTGAGGAGTCAGTCCATCATTGACACGAGACAGACTGAAGAACTCTTTGTTGTATGTTTGGCCTGTCATTTCTACAAGTGTTTAAATGTATTGGTGGACAAATGGTGCTTTGCAACTGCCTGGAGAGCTAACTTACCTCAGTATAAGTTAACCCATAAACCACTTTTGTCTGAGATGCTGTCCGTGCACACCAATCTGGTCAGCTGAGAAGCCGGAAATTAGAAGTGCGCTTGGATTTCCTGAGTCAGCCCACATTTTGGGTGGTATTAAAACACAACCTTTCCATGCATATACCAAGTTCCAAAGGTTGTAGTTCTTTTTCTTTCTTCTCTCCTTCCTTTTTCTTTTTCTTTTCTTTTTTCTTTTAATAATCAGGTCTTCTAGTGCCTGAATTCTATTATTAGGAAATACATACAAGCATCTATTTCTCTCTCTCTGAAAACTGTGCCACTTTATCTATTTTTATTTATTTGTGTATTTGGTGGAAATGGCTAATAGGATTTCCTCATTATTCTGGTTTTCCTGTGTTATAATTTGGAGAAGACCTATTAGCACTAAGCTATTGGTATATAAGCTATTTAATATGCAAATAACCCAGAGGTTTGGGGCAATAAGTTGTATAGTATTAAAGATTTATGGAGATGGTCAAGATAATATTTTCTGCCATCAGGCATTCAGAGGTAAGACTACAGACGCGTAGGAATGTTAATTCATTTTAAGAAAGATACACAACTTCAGTTTTCCTTCTAGAATGGGTAGAATTATTCAAGCCCGGTCACCATTTGCTGCTTGCATACGTTTAACAGATGATGCTCAGATGTGTAGTGTCTGGGTTGTTTTTGTGCAAAAGGATTAATTGCCACTTATTTTAATTTGTTCTATTTTGGTTTAAAAGAAAGATTCTCCCAAGAGGGCCAAGAAAGAAGGTGGTTCTTGGCCCCAGTATTCTGTTGATAGATGAGAGAAGCAGTTTGCTCACTTTCTCTTCCAAAGATTATGTTCTGCGGTTTAAGGCTGAGTCTTATCTGGCCAAGTTAAAACACAGACCTCATATTTAACAGCCTTCTACTTACACGGGCTTTCGGTTTTCCCAGTACTTAAAAACCATTTTTTTTTAAAAAAAAAACATTTTAATGATCATTTCCAAAAGGATACAAATATTGTGGCTGTTGAACTATGTTAAATGATTGCAATAGAGAAAGTTCTAAGACCCTCAAAAGGTAAAACATTGTACCATTTGAAGACAGTTTCTGTGTATACGGTATGGGTAGGATTATGATGAAAACAGACAGAGCCTTCACTTTCCCATAAAATAACACTTGTGATCAAGGCTGAGCCATTTAGGACTCTGAATGAGACAGAAAGCCCCAGCCTCAGGTCACATTTCGTAGTCTCACACAGCTTCTAAGTTAAACCAAAAGGCTCACAATGAAAACTTCAGAATTTTACGTAAGCTGGACCAAGAGGACCGTTCTTAAACTTGCTCTCCCAAACCATTCATTTATTTATGTGTTTAATAAACATCTTCCAAATACCTGTGGGATTCAGCAACCCTGTGCTAGATGTAAGGATACAGAAAGAACATTATTCCTCCACCCGCAAGTAAATACAAAGATAAACAAGTACCATTCCCAAAGAAATAAAAAAAATAAAATAAAGAGCCATTTTTATTATAATCATCAACCTATTCTTCTCACATTTATCTCAAGCACAAAGACTTATCTCCCCAACTATTTGTGGTGCTTCTTTGGCAATAAAAAGACAAGTTCATGTTTCTAAAACTGTGAAAAATAACCTCAGCTTATACTGTTTCATTTAAACCTGGACTTCGGCAGTGTTAGGCTGCTTGGAATCAAGGGATGTTGAGATGCAGCATATTAATTGCAACTGAGAAAGGAAGTGGCAGGTGTTTGCAGCTCTGACGAGCTGCAATGAAATTGATGTTTCCTGCATTCTGGAGGCAGATGACGATTCAGCAGTGTCTGCCTTCCCAGGAAGCAGATTTACAGGCTTTTCCTTCCAAACTGAAAACGGCAGCATGTCTCACCCAGGCAGTTGATGAGAGAACTCCCACAGCAGGGCAGAGGTGGCAGGGGGCAGCTGGGGCTGCCACATGAACCGAGAGAGTGGCAGTCATTGGATGTAGCAAGCTCAAATGTAGGAGTTTATTGTAATAAGAAGGTCCACGTACAGGGGAGCGTGTACTGTTTCACCTACTGTTTATCTTCTAACCTCACTGCTGAGTGGCTTGTGAAAGATTAATTTGCTTCAGCAATTGGGAACTATTCACGTGGATTGAAATGTGTTACATGTGCACTGCTATAAATACCGAAATGAACCCAAAACAAATGGTTTTCTGTAGAAAGAATCCAAACATGCGGGTTTGGTCTGGCACCTCTGAGGGCAGCGTCCGTTTCATTTCTTTATTCCAGTGAAAGGACGTGAGCAAAGCTTTGATTTCATGTAGGAGTCTGTGAAGTATCATTGGATGCTTTATTCCCACTGGGGCACCTGGCAGGACTTACCTGGATGTGAGTGGGAGGAGAAGTGAAGAAGGCTTGCCTCAGGTGTATTCTCTCAACAAAGAAAGCTGTTCTCAGAGCTGGGGAGGGGGAGAGAGGGGGCCACTCCTGTCCCAGCTCCCATTTCTCTTACCCGGTACAACCCGGTTTTGTATTTCATTCATGCAACAGGAATACTCCCCTCTGCACAGAGCTGGCCCCTTCCTTCAACTCACACCCTTTCAGGACTGAAGTTTTTGGTTTATTTGTTTGTTTCTGTTCTTAATCCCGGCATTGCAAATTCATGAAACGTGAGCACATGATTCACCAGAATTGCCGCATCAGGTGAGTCAAGTGTCTGTTCCCCATCATTTCACACTGAGTTCCCGCATTGTTTGGAAGCGCTTGTCTGCTGGTGGAATATTTGAAATGATTCATTTTTTACATTGACCGTCAACAGAAAGTAAACATAAATGCAGATGAGAGCTCCTGTTTCACAAGCGCTCACATGCCAAGGGAAAAACCAGCCACCTTCCATGGCATTCTGCAAGTTTTCCTTGCGCCCATGCTGGGGCTCACTTGCCCACAGAGCTACTCTCACCACCCCTCAGCCTTCAGGGCAGGATGGGTAATTTGACACTCACTCCCTCTCCCAGCTCCTTTCTAGAAACAAAAAAAGCAAGACCTATGCTGTCACAGCTCCCCTGAGGAGCCCTCTGACCCTGATAACGGTAATAGATCCTGTGAATGCAGCTCACCTCACCTGCCAGGTGCTGTAGTAAGCTCTGGAGGTGCATTATTCCATTTAATTCTGAAAACAAAATCCTTAAGATAAACATTGCCCCATTTTGAGATGATGAGACGGAGACACCAGAGGCCCAGGAACTCACCTGGTAGTCCAGGTACAAAGTGGTGAAACTGGGGCTGGGCCCAGATGCTGGCCTCTAGAGCCCAGGCCCTTGACGCCAGGCCGTACGACCTCTCTCTGTGTCCCCACCCACACTTGTGCCTTGTGCTTACCTGTTCCTTCCCTTCCTTTCCTAGATCTGTTCTCATTGCCACCCTCTCCCAACAAGCCAGTGCCCAGCCCTGCTCAGGGAAATCTGGCATTAAAAGCCCAAGCTGCCACTTTGAAGTGTTTTTTTTTCCTTCTATTCTACATCTATATATACTCAAACACAAAAACAATCGTTTAAACAGTTAAATTACCTAACCTCCACCACTGCTCACAAAAATCTCACAGTAACCATGATACTCTAGGAACAGGCATCTTGTTTTATCCTGGGGGATCAGGTACTGCCGACGCACTGCTGTGGACCCACCCCCCAAGGGGACTTTTTGCCCGAAATTGCACTATACAATCCAATCCCCAGTCCCAAGGGTAGGGGGCTGAGAGCACAGGGCCAAAGGGATGGGAGAGGAAGGACCAGGGAGTGTGTTGGGAACCAGCTGAGAGCGAGCTGGCTTCTGCAGGTGCTTACAGAGAGTGCGCAGAGGTGGAGAGGGGAGCAATACAGGGCTCACTGGGAAACAGCACTCGGGGGCCTGTGTGACACTGAAATAACCTGATGCAGGGCATCAGTTCCCCGTACACCAGAGGCACAAGAATTCAGTCCCCTGCCTATCGCCAGAATAGCAGAAAATGGTTCCCTAAGAATTTGGGGGAAATGTGTGTATGTGTGTGTGTGTGTGTGTCTCAAGAAAAAATCAAGTATAATTATTCATGGTAAGCTGAGCATGAGTCACTAACTCAGGGCTCAGATTCCAGCTCTGACACTGCTCACTGGATGGCATTGAACAACTCAGCTGTGCCTCAGTGTCTTCATCTGTGAAGTGGGGCTGATCCTCTCTCCCTCCCTTCTCTCTCCCTGCCTCCCTCCCCTCCTCCCTACCTTGCAGGTTCCTTGCGAGAGTGAGTCTGCCCTACATAGGCTCCAATTTTAAAATGGAAATGGCTAGCCTATAACTTTAGAGTCGGGATGGCCATGGTGAATCTCAAACTGTTCAAATCCCGACAGCAGAAACAGAAAACAACACCTCAGGTCTCAGCAGAACGGAAAAGAATGGGCAGTTTCCACAGGAGGAGATATAAGCAGTAAACAAGACCAAGAAATGCACTTCTCAGAGCATCGTCACCTACCTTTTGGGACTCTCTGAGTTGGCCTCTGCTGATCAAATACCCAGCCTCTTACAGATCTTTTTGGCCAATGGTTCTTCAAGGACACCTTGAAGACACTCTCTGGCCCTGGTGATTCGGTTGCATCTCCCCATCAGATGTAGTACTTCTAACCTTCCTCCCTAAAAGGAAACATTTAAGTATGAAAAGCCGTAATATCTTCCCCAGCAAAGATGAAAGCAGAGACAGACTCTCGCTCCTCCAGACCACACAAGCCTGGAGGTGGGTGTGGGAAGAAGATGGATTACGACGGATTACATCCGTGACAAAGAAGACCTTGCTCCCCTGATTACCTGCCCTGGGAAGGGGTAGGGGAGACCTTGGGAATTATCTCGGTGGTCTGTGACACGACCACACCAACAGAATCACTGGAACCCCAGGTACTCTTACGTGGCTGAGTCTGAAGTGGGTGACAACTGCCCCTTTCTATCCTTAAAATCTTCACCCCTGCTGCTGATTCTTTGGAGGGTTCTCCAGTCCTCTGCTAAATAACTCAAGTAGGAGCCACTGATTTTAGTGGCTTCAACTCTACATGTAGGTGACGCTCAGCTATCATGCTCAGGTGAGGAAATCCCCCTACTAATGTTTACAGTTCATTCCTAGGCACCTGAAGAATAGGTAAGCAGGTCACCTGTCTCTGAGAACTTGGGACACATTCCGCCACGGCTGGATCAGAGGCCATTTGAATAGCATCATCTGTGGGAGCCTCAAAACCATCCCCACCCTCAGTCCACCATGTCACAAACCAAGGCTGAGGTCTACCGATGTTCCCCCTGGCCCAATGCCTTCCCTGCTCACCTAGAGAAGCCCTTGCCCACCCCTGCCCTCAGCAAGTAGGACCCCTGAAGGACATGCCCACTGGCAGCCTGGTCTTCGAAGGCCACTGCTAATATCCCAGAGTTCCTGAGGGGAATGTGCAATAGGAATTCTCACTTAAGGCTCTGAGTCCAGAACCATTTCATTTCACACATTCCTTTCATCCCATGAGCATACCTTGCTTTCAGTGATTAAAGAGGTCTCCAAGAGGCTCTGTCTAGCTTCTCTCTGCATCCCCTGATCCCGCTGCTTTGATGTAGTCAAACAACCTCCAATGACTGATTGGGATCCAGACCCTTTGTAAAACCCTCTTCATGATCTGCAGGTGCCTCCCATATTGTCCCTTAGATGGTATATCAGTTTCCTAGGGCTGCTGTAACAAAGCACCACAAACTGGGTGGCTTAAAACAACAGAAATTTACTCTCACACAGTTCTGGAGGCCAGAAGTCCAAAATGAAGGTGACTTCCAGGCAATGCTTCCTCTCAAGCCCCTGGGGAGGGTATTTTCTGGTCTCTTCCAGCCTTTGGTGGCCCCAGGCATTCCTTGGCTGTGACAGCACAGTTCCAGTGGGCCTCTTCCTCCCATGTGTTTTCACATCATCTTTCCTCTGTGCATGTCAGGGTCTAAATTCCATCCTCTCCTAACTGGTCTTACTGTATTAGATGCCCACCTAGTATGACCTAACATGCTTTTTTTTTTTTTTTTTTTTTTTGCGGTACGCGGGCCTCTCACTGTTGTGGCCTCTCCCGTTGCGGAGCACAGGTCTGGACGCACAGGCTTAGCGGCCATGGCTCACGGGCCCAGCCGCTCCGTGGCATGTGGGATCTTCCCGGACTGGGGCACGAACCCGTGTCCCCTGCATCGGCAGGCGGACTCTCAACCACTGCGCCACCAGGGAAGCCTCCTAACATGCTATTTTAACATAACTAGTTACATCTGCAGTGACTCCACTTCCAAATAACGTCATATTGTAAGGTTCTAGGGGTTAGGACTTCAACCTGTCTTTTTTAGGGGACACAATTCAACCCATAACATATGGTATTCGCAGTTGGGGAATGTGAAGCTTTCCCCAGTGAAAGCCTCTTCCAGTTTGAATTTTACCTTAATTTGATTTGAGTTGTTGCTTAGTTTACCTCTATCCTGGGTTTTTAACCTACACAGCAAAAAAGGAACACAGCAAAATAGAATGCAAAAGACATGTTGCCTTAAATATGACAGATATAAACACAATTTACGAAATCTGTCCGAATGGAACACACACACTCCAATTATCTCTCCATTATCTTAGTAGTTACTCTTTTACTGTTCTTTTAATGGTTACCCTAGAGGTTGCAACATGATTCCTCGATTTATCAAAGTCCAGTATAAATTGTTACTTTTACTTCTTCACAGATAATGCCTGGATCTTAGAACTTAACTTCATTTACTCACTTCCCAATTTAAATGCTTTTGCTTTTGTGCATTTTAATTTGATTTATGTATTTTTAAACCCTGTAAGACATTATTATTGTCATTTTATGTAGTTAACATTCTTTTAGCTGCACCCATATATTTATCCTTTTATTTGTTCTTTCTTCTTCCATCTGGAACAATTTTCCTTCTGCCATCCACTTTAGTATTTCCTTTTGTTTGGATCTGCTATTTATTAATAATTTTTCTCAGTTGTGTGGTTTTTTTTTTTTAACTGAAAATGCCTTTCTTTTCTCTTTGTCTACTAGAGTGAAATCTTTTGGAGTCCCCAACCAAAGCGAGGGGGCCTTACTAGAGGCCCCCAGTTTGGTGCCACCTGAACGTTTGTCTTTCTACCCTTGTGAGGTTGGCAACTGCCCTGCTCAACCTCTTCAGCTGCTGCCTCTGAAATTGGCAGGTGCCTCTAGGGGGAAAGTAGTCCCAGTGACCGGCTCACCTCTCTGGGTTTCCTCCTTCTCCTAGATCTTGGCCCTGTAAGTTCCGTCAGCTTTCCAGTGCTCTCAAACAGATTCAGTTTACATTTTGTCCAGCTTTTCCAGCTGTTCTCAGTGGGAGGCTTGGCCTGTATCGCATAGTATGATGGTCTGAGAAGCTGAACATCCAATTCCCATCTACCGTTAGGAGGACTCCTAGAAGCTGTCATATAACACTTTTGCTTACATCTCATTGGTTGAAATTTAATCATGTACTCACACCTAGCAGGGAAATATAGTCTTTATTCTGAAGGACTATAATCCTAGCTGAAAACTGTAGATTCTATGACTCTTTGGCAGAACAGATTCTAAAGGCTATAGTATTATTCTCTCGGTTATTTGCTATGTGATCTGAAGCAAGTTTAAACTCTCCAAATTTCAAGTTATTCATCTATGTAATGGAGGTAATGATAATATCATATGAGTCTCAAAAGAGATACTAATAATGAATATTTATTGAACTAAGACTTGTTATCTGCTGGGCACTGAGCTGAGTAGTTTGTTTATACTAACTCTCTTGATCGTCCCAATAAGCTTATGAGGAGAGAACTCATTTTGATGAGAAAACTGAGGCACCGAGAGGTTAAATTATACAGATATTTGGCTGCTGAATGGCAATTTGAACCCCAGACCTTCACCATGACACGGTCCTACCTTGTAAATCACAAAGTCCTACATGTTGAAATTGCTGAGGGGACCAGAATGGGAACAATGCTGGGTGGCTGAGGGCTGCACGTGCTTAGCTAGAAAAATGGTCCTCTAAGGGAAGGTCTGGGGACAGAACTGTCCTAGTTTGAGTGGATTTTTGAGTGATGTGGGCCACTGGTCATCAGTTTCACCTTACTCAAGGGTTACATGATCAGAACAGCTCATAAGTTAAACATGGGAGTCGGAGAAGGAGACCATAGAGGTAAAGGGGACCCTACAGAGCATGCAATCCCATGGCTTCATTTAAAAAAATCAGTCATTTTTGTGCTAAGTGTGTAAATTTTTATTGAAGTACAATATACTTACAGAAAATTGCTCAAATTAGTAAGTAAACACTCCATGAATTTTCAAAGTAAATACACCCATGTAATCAGCACCCGGATCAAGAAACAGAACATCACCAGCTCCAGTAGCCTCTCTCATACCTTCCCCCCTCCCTGTTCTAGTCACTACCCCTCCCAAGCCTAATCATTTTCATGACTCTAACATCAGAGACTAGTTTTGCCTGTTTTTTGAACTTTATATGAATAGAATGATACAGCATAGGCTCTTTTGTGTCTGAATTTTTTTTCACTCAACATATTGTGAAGGACATTCCTATTGCTTCTGGAGTTGCAAACTGTTCATTCTCATCGCTGTATAACATTACGTTGTGTGACTATCCCAATTTACCTATCAATTCAACTGTTAATAGGCATTTGAATGGTGCTGCTATGAATCTTCTAGAACATGTATACAGGTACACAAATGTACTCATTCTGTTGGGTATAACCTAGATTGAAACTGTCGATCATAAGATAAGTGGGATGTTCAGTTAGTAGGAACTACCTTGGTTTCACTTTATTGATGATGGAAATGAAAGTACAGGAAGGACAGATATTTGCCCAAGGTCATCTAGCCACTGAGCTAGGACTGGAATCTGAGTTATTCTCTCCCAGGACAGTTTGCTTAGGTATACATTTCGAAGAGAGACTGGCCTAGAGAGTCAGCAGAGTCTCACAGCAACACACATGTAACTTATGAGGCTGTCCTTATCATGTAACGCCTGGGTAAGATGAAACCAATGACCAAGCATGAGAGGGGCAGCTGGTCAGTGGGGCCATGATTGTAAGTATCAATTTAGATTAGAGGGAGCTGGCGCAGGTTCTTCTTTGCATCTTATCAATGAACAGCCTGCAGTGTGTGTCCCTGATTAAGTTAGATTTAGATTCTGTCTTCTTCAATGCCAGGCCCCATGCAAGGTGCTTTCCAATATATTATGTCATTTAACCTTTGAACAAAAACCCGATCAATTCATATCCATAAGGACTATAAAAGCATAATATCAAAAGAGAGTGTATAAAAATCTGTAAGCAAACCAGAGCAAGTTAGAACAGTGCTTTTCAAACGATCTATGGTGAAGGTCCAATCCATCGTAGATCAATATTTTTGTAAAATACAATATAAAAGAATAAATATAAAATTGCACTGTTAAATTGTATAAAAGTTTCTAAACACTCTAGTTTCTATATTTAGATCATCAAGGACTAACAGCAGTTTGCAGACAATACTGGTTTTCAGACTACACTTTGAATAGCACTGATTTATAATTCAGCATCCATTCCACTTGGCCTTTCAAGAGAGATTGATAATTATCTAAGAGGCAGAAAAGTTTGAATAACAAGACATCTGCATAATTCTGAGACCTTGGAATCCATTCATACCCATACAGGTTACTGTCACCTTAACGGGACTTTACCAGTCCCCTGTCTTTAACAACATAACTTCAACTATTCAAAAAAACTCTTGCGGGGTTCCTTGGTGGTGCAGTGGTTGAGAGTCCGCCTGCCGATGCAGGGGACGCGGGTTTGTGCCCCGGTCCGGGAAGATCCCACATGCCGCGGAGCGGCTGGGCCCGTGAGCCATGGCCGCTGAGCCTGCGCGTCCGGAGCCTGTGCTCCACAACAGGAGAGACCACAACAGTGAGAGGCCCGCGTACCACAAAAAAAAACTCTTGCATAGAAAGATGAAAGTTACAAATAACTTTATTGTTCAAGAACCTCCCCCCAAATCTCATTGAAATGAACATAAAACACTTAAACTTTTCAATAGATAACATTAAAGACTATTTACCCTCCAAGACTCTTTGAAAATCTTGCCCTGTGTCCACCAATCCTAACCTAGTATATTACAATCCTTAGCCAAAGTTAATCAAGCACTAACCCCACTGAAAGACCTGCCTTAAACCAGATTCCAAAACCTTAGAAATATCCCTGTTGTGCTCTACCCTAGTCCAAGATGCTGCTAAGACCCTACCAAGGCAGGAATCTCCTTACCATGGTGTACAATAAACTCAGCTTTGCCTTCTCTACACCTTATTTTGCTGGTAGTTCCCGGGAGCTAGCATCCCACAATCAAGCCTTTGTTTGTTCCTCCATTTAGTCTTGCTTTATTTTAAAGCAAGACTAAATGCAATCATTTTCAAACTTTAGTATGCATAAAAATTACCAAAGAGGAGTGTAGATGCAAAAGCATGCATGAGCAGTTTAAGAGATCTCCATGTATAAATTTGACCATGTCGTATTTAGAACCTAAGCCCTGCATACGGAGATCAGCAATTGGTGAAGAATAGAGAACCACAGAACTGGAAGTGGTTCTAGGTGCCCGAACATCAGTGCATGAATCAGCTACATCAAAATCACCTGATGTAATTAATCCCTGTTAAAAAATACCTATCCCTTGGTTTCACTTCAGATGTACTGAATCAGAATTTCTAGAGACTGGGCCCATGACTGTAACAAACTCCCTAAGGGACTGTGAAGCACAATCAGGTTTGAGAACCATCATGTTCTCCCACCACTTCATTCTGTAGATGAAGAAACAGAGACTCAGAAATGGGAGTAAACTTGTCCAAGGTCACACAGCTATTGAGGTGTGTGTCTCATGATTCCCCGATAAGAGTTCCAAGGGTGGAGATCAGATTTTGGACATATCCTTATGTATAAAATATCCTGCACAAGAATTATGAATGATGTAATCAAAACGGGAACCTACTTTGACGTTTCAACATGTCTTTAAGGTTTATCAGGGTGGTGGTGCAGGAGCAGGTGGTTATTGTAATCTCCCGCATGAATTCTAGCAGTCATTGTGAGTTCTCTGCTTTCTACTAGGTAAGAGGAAACAGCTAAAGCATAACTTTCAAAAAAGGTCAAATTACGACTCTTAAGCAAAGACAAGATGAACACATATCTGCTGAGAATCTATTGACCACCTCGTTAAATTTATGTTCTCAGGAATCGTTGCTTGTTAGTTGGCTGACTGGCTCAAGTAAAGGTGGATGGGTGATTACAAGGCTTTAGGAACATGTCCTCAGAAGGAAGCACAGATGGCCCTCCTGAGAACTACAGGTAGGCCCTCAGAAGAGGTTCTAGGTCCAGGCAGCTACTCCCATGGTTTTTCATTACTCAGACCACAAGGCTTCTTGAGCACACTTCGTTGCTCCATTGTTTTGTTTCTCTACTCATCGGCAGGCCTGTGGCTAAAAATGGACCCCCCCAGTCTTGAGTCTGCATTATCATCGCTAAGTGCTGGACTTCTGACAACTGTCTCTAGCTTAGATTCTTGATGGAGACTATCTGATTGGCTGCTCTCCAGTCAAGCATTAGGGCCCTTTGGGTCAGGTGATCACTCAGGGTCAATCAGCTGTAGCTACTTGGAGGAAACACAGTTGCCAAGGGGTTGTGTGAGTGTGTGTGTGTGTGTGTGTGTGAAAAAGAGACCCGAAGACAGCCAGGGGAGCCCAAGTGAGAACCTCAAGTGGCCAAGCACAGTAAAATGTGCCTTTTAATCATTTCCAGCATGAGTCCTTGAAATGCTGGCTTTTGTGCCACTCCCCTGTCACTCTGTTGCTTTTATTTAAGGCAAGATAAGTTGGGGGTGGGGGAGGGGTGGAGAGGCGGTTCCCACAGGAGCCGATGGCCGTACCTTCCCATTCATGTTTCCACCTACATTTGGGATCCTCCTTTGTACAAGCCATTGAGCTGCTAGAAACACAGATGTCTCTAGGTGTTGGCCTGTACTCATGAACTTCAAACTTCTCACTCTTGGTTGGAGGTGTAGAGGAGGTTGACAGTCATGGATAAGTGCAGGAACAGCTGGATGTGTCCAGCTGGTGGGGCCCGAACACATTTTGGTTCCCTCTATTTCTTCCTGAGCAGGCTCACTCTTTCATGGGCACAAGACACGGGCCTAATAACTACAGTTTGAAATGCAGGGGAGGAGCGAGCTCCTCACCCAGCAGCCGGGCCAAATTAGCGGGAGACGAGTAGCAGGTGGGTTCAGTTCAGCAATCACTGAACCCTGGGTTGGAGCGAGGAACTCTGCTGAGTGCGGAGCCGGGGCAAGTACGGCCTCCAGGCTCCAGGGCTCCCAGGCTGAGAGGGTCATACACACCGAAACAGGTAAGGCCGCACGTCCTGCAAGGGGCAGATCTGGGGCATCCTCCCTGCTCCGGGCAGCAGCGGGGCGCGGGCCCCGAGCGCGCAGCTCCTTTCAGGGCGGAGGGCGGCGCGAGGGAGGGAGAGAGGGAAGGGAAAGGCGAGCGTGAGCTGCCTCAAATGCTTGGAATAATTCCGCTTCCGTTTGGAAAGCCGCAGCCTCAGTCCCGCCGCGCCCGCCGCGTCCGCCCGGCGCCCGCTCCGCGTCCCGACCGGCCCGCGGCTGCCCGCTTCGTCGCCATGGCCACCTCCCCGCAGAAGTCGCCGTCTGTCCCCAAGTCCCCCACTCCCAAGTCGCCCCCGTCCCGGAAGAAAGATGACTCCTTCTTGGGGAAACTCGGAGGAACTCTGGCCCGGAGGAAGAAAGCCAAGGAGGGTGAGTGCGGCCCGGGCCGGCGAGCTGCCGGGCGGGGGGCCGAGGGGCCGGGGCTCCTCGGGCAGGGCGGGAGCGCGCCGCGGGTGCCCGGCGCCGGGGAGCGGGGCGCGCGGCGGTGCGGGCGCGCGCTGCCCGGGAATGTCTCATGGGGCCGGGCCTCGCCGCAGCCCTGCTCTGGGTCGCCCGGGCGCTGCCCTCCTGGGCCCCGCGGCGATCGGGTGTGGCGACTCGGGCCTGCAACCAGGCGACGCCCGCGCTGGGCCGGGGGCCGAGGAGGCGGCCGGGCCCGCCAGCCCGGAGGCGGCGTCCTCCCCTGGGCCCCAAGTCCCCGCCTTCTTCGCGCCGAAGGCTGGCAGTTTCCAAGTTTCTTCTGAAACTTTTCTGGGTTCTTTGCCTTCATTGGTCTTTGAAATCAGATCATTTCCTAGACCTGCTGAAGTGTACGGTAGCAGCCTTGGCCTCTGGGTCTCTCGTCCGTCCCCAGGGCCCAGCAGGGCTCTATTAATGTGTAGATCAACACCAAATGTTTGTCGAACGAATGAGTGGAGAGGTGGCAGTCCTAGCAGTCCCGCCTTGTGATAAATGATAAACTCACACCCAAGGAGAAAACCTCGATTAGACACACACACTTGTAGCATCCTGGGATCTGATCTGACCCTTCTGTGAACTCAAGAGTTAAGGGCTCTCGCAAACACCATTTCCTTTTTCTCACCAGGGTGAATTGAGGTGATCTTATTTTTTTCCAGGACAGTTTACATGTAAAATATTTTGTCCCATGGGCAGATTTTGCATCCTTTTTTTTTTAATTGAAGTATAGTTGATTTACAATATTGTGTTTGTTTCAGGTGTACTGCATAGCGATTCAGTATTTTTTGCAGATTATTACAAGATAATGGGTATAATTCCCTGTGCTATACAGTATATCCTTGTTGCGTATCTACTTTATATATAATAGTTTGTATCTGTAATCTCACACCCCTAACTTGTCCCTCCCTGCTTCTCTCTTTCCTTTGATAACCACAAGTTTGTTTTCTATGTCTGTGAGTCTGTTTCTGCTTTGCATATACATTCATTTGTATTATTTTTTTAGATTCCACATATAAGTGATATCATACGGTATTTGCCTTTGTCTGGCTTAATTCACTAAGCCTAATATTCTCTAGGTCCATCCATGTTGCTGCAAATGGCAGTGTTCCTTTTTTATGGCTGAGTAATATTCCACTATATATATATATATATATATATATATATATATATGCACCACATCTATTTTTTTTAAACACCTTTATTGGAGTATAGTTGTTTTACAATGTTGTGTTAGTTTCTGCTGTATAACAAAGTGAATCAGCTGTACGTATACATATATCCCCATATCTCCTCCCTCTTGCGTCTCCCTCCCCCCCTCCCTATCCCATCCCTCTAGGTGGTCACAAAGCCCTGAGCTGATCTCCCTGTGCTATGCGGCTGCTTCCCACTAGCTATCTGTTTTACATTTGGTAGTGTATATATGTCAGTGGTACTCTCTCACTTCGTCCCATCTTACTCTTCCCCCTCCCCGTGTCCTCAAGTGCATTCTGTACGTCTGCATTTTTATTCCTGTCCTGCCCCTGGGTTCATTAGAACCTTTTTTTTTTTTTTTTAGATTCCATATATATGTGTTAGCATACGGTATTTGTTTTTCTCTTACACCACATCTTATTAATCCCGTCATCTATTGATAGGCACTTGGGTTGCTTCCACATCTTGGCTATTGTAAATAGTGCTGCTATGAACATTAGGGTACATGTATCTTTTTGAATTAGAGTTTTCATCTTTTCCAGATATATACCCAGGAGTGGAATTGCTGGGTCATATGATAGTTCTATTTTTAGTTTTTTAAGGACCCTCCATACTGTTTTCCAAAGTGGCTGCACCAATTTACATTCCCACCAACAGTAGACAAGGGTTCCCTTTTCTTCACATCCTCTCCACCATTTATTTGTAGCATCCTGATTTTTATTTTGAATAATGAGGTGACAGTCGGAAAAAGGGCTAGTGACTGGTGTGTAGGTAGAAGATGCTTAGTTAAAAAATTTTTTTATTTTCATAGACTTCAGTGGTTTGGGAATAAACATTTTTAAGTTTGTGATGATGATATGTAAAATAAGTTTCATGTTCCTGAGTTATCTTAAAGCATGAAAAAGAACTCAGTGTTGAGAATTATCAAGTTTGATACAAAGAACTAGACTTCTATTCTCTATATTGAATTGAGAAGCAGCAAAACATATCCCCAAAAATGTCCCTGCCCTCCCTCCAGTGTGCTTATTTCGGAAAACCGTTGTGTGAGTAGTGTGTAGTTGGTAACAAATTGTGAAACCCTGGATTGGAGAGTCTTTTCCTAGGTATCCCTGTAACTTTTTCCTACAGTGTTCCCGATATGGGCTCTCCAGCTTGAGACTGGGCACCTGAGAATTACTGAAGCTCATGACCTATCAGAAGTGCTCACCCCACTTTGCCAACTCTTTAGAAAAGTTTACTGTATATTGAGCTCAAAGGTGGTCTCTCTGTATGTACTACTATTCTGTTCATGCAGCCAGGAGAACGAGTGGGACGGTGGCTCTTCACTTTCTCCAAGTGGACCAGCCTGTTTTGTGGAGCCCCTTGATCAGTCCAAACATCCTCTGTTCCAGTAGCTGGTCCTCACAGATGAGCTTCATGGCCCCCTGGTATCCTATCTTTTCAGTTTCAGTCAGGGTCTGTGCAAGAAACAGAAGGGCACATTAGTTGGGATTTTAAAAATAATGTGGTGAAGGGACTGTTTACAGAGATGTGGGCAGGGTGAAGAGAACCCAGAAGGATGCTGAGACAGGTAGGAGTTACCACCAAGGGGAAGCCATTACCACCCCTAGGCCTGAAGGGCCAGGGGAGCAAACCGCAACCCACTGAGAGCTGGAGCTATGGAAGGGGCGCTGCCTGATAGGAACTGTAGCTGTAGAGGGACACAGCCACTGTCGGAAATGTGGAGATGGAGCAGGGAGACAGTGGCGCAAGAGGTACTTGCATGTTCTCTCTCTTCTTGCCCTTGAACCTCTTGCTGGTTCTTCCCATTGGCCAGACTCCGTGGGAAGTCACCAGGGCAAGGGAATCTGGGTGATGCAATACGTCGGGGTCAGCTCCCTTAGGGCGCAGAGCAATGCAGAGAGTAGATCATAGTGGGAGTGTTGAGAAACAGAGAATAACTAGCAGACTCTCAAAGTGAGCTGCCCAGAAGTCAACACAGTATGGTGGTAGTCCGGTCCGTTAGGACAGGGCTGTCACCTCCTTTGTTCTAGCAGAGACATCACATTCTGTTAATGCAGCTGAGGCTGCTTTCCTTTATTCTGCCAGCAACATCACAGCTCTCTCTGAGCTTGTTACCAGCTCACTCAAAGACATTTTAATGTTTGTTGCTCCTAAATCATTCCCTTCCCTATCTTGGATTGGCTCAGTTGGGTTTTTGAAACCAAGGGCAAGATCTTATTTTTATCCTTGTTATAGTACTTAACTGTTAAGTCCTGATTCTGTTATTCAGTCTATTAGCTAATCCAGGGGATGTAAGGGGTGAATGGAAGAGCATGTGCTTCTTCTAAAGGGATGCCGTCACCCAGCTATAGCCGCTTGCTGCTACACGGGGTGGTCCTGCAGAGTCAAAGATGGCAGTGGGGTTGGTCTGAAATGACCTGCTCTTGGCGAGCACGTGCTGGATCTCCGTGATCGGTGCTTTCCCTGTCAAGGGCCCACTAACCATCTCTTCAGTAGCAATAAGGCTAGGTCTTGCTCTGGATCCTGCATAAACTCACAGCTCTGTGCTTTGCAGAGACTGCCTTCTTCCATGTTCCTCCTAGTGTTCTGGAACCTCCCATTCTTCATGATTCCTCAAGATCATGGACGCTGGTCTATCCACAGATTTCCCCAGTGCTTTGGCGTAGAATTCTCCTGGGCCCAAGGACTCCCATTCATTCACTTGAAACCTGTTGTGTCTCACAGTCAGATACATGTTAGAATATTTAGGTCAATAATTTCATATTAAAAGTATGTTTTCCTAAGAATACCTACTAACATATCATAGAATGACTGGCAGTCTCATAAGAATATAGTAAAACTAATGATCACTCCTGTGTTTCATAAGAAAAAAATAGCATGAGGGAGGCAAGAGAGAATAGAGGCTAAAAGCATGGTCTTTGGGACCAGACATATTTGGGCTTGATTTCTGGTCTGGCTATTTATTGCTATGACTTCGGACAAGTTCCTCAATGCTTCGAAACCTCTGTTTTTTCATCCATAAAATGGGAATAAAAATTCCTTCCTTACATGGAGGTTGTGAGGCTTAAATGAGACAAAGCATGGCACAAATAATGGAAGCTATTAAAATTGACGGCTCAGTTTTAAATAGTCTTTCAAATTTGAAATAGTCTTTTCATCATGGACTGCAAGAAGATTCTGCAGGTTCTGCAAAAAGCTTCACACGACAGTATGAAGCCTGTGTAGCACTCTTTTGGTCCTTTAGAAATGAGGGATCTTTCTTTGCAAGTCAGATCATCCTGTTTCCCAAGATGTCACATTTCAGCATTTACAAATATCTGGTCCCATTCTCATGAGTCGTAGCTAGGTAGCTTTTGTTTTTCCTCTGTGGATCTTCTCGTTTCGGGTTTCCAGTCCCCATTTATGCTGTGTAGTTCTTAGACTAGCCTTTCAGAGTCTACTTGCCAAAGGGCCGCTTTTCACCTGCCTTCCTCCAAATCTGTCTTCACGACTTGCTCTTTCCAGGAATGTCATCTTGAATTGTATCTCCCAGCTGAAGGTGTCCTAAATTAGGCCTGCAGCAATGGTTATTCCTATATTTTAACCACTTATTTATCATCCCTCAGAGTTTTTACATTTTGTCTGGTGCCCAAAGTGTACCATTTTGG
Organism: Grampus griseus; assembly: GCF_964374135.1. Classification (NCBI taxonomy): domain Eukaryota; kingdom Metazoa; phylum Chordata; class Mammalia; order Artiodactyla; family Delphinidae; genus Grampus; species Grampus griseus. The sequence continues at coordinate 67,454,041 of NC_139002.1, forward strand.
TTCTCATTGGCTGTCCCGTGTAACTGGGGGAAATCCCCAAATTCTGCAATAGATTTATGGTTTCTAGAGTGAGCAGAAGCCTCAGCATTGCTGAGCAATCCTTCTCTCCTAATCAGCTTGCATCTTCATTTTCCAAAGTGCCATGTTGAAACCCTTGTCACTCAAGCTCTTCCCCAGACCTTGAGATAGAAAATTAAGTGCCAGGTATGAACTTGTTCAAATTTTCTTCACCCCCCCCCCCACCCGCTAGTCCCATCTGTATCTACACCTGTCCTTTCCTGTCCCCTCCCTCTCTTAGTCCCCTCCGAGGAGGTCCTTTCTTCCCTTGCTCATGAGGCCCTTCACTTCCACTTCTTCCCAGACTTGGCATAGCCATATCGTTTTTCTCATATCCCCAATCTTTTTCATGCTGCTCTAGCACCTTAACATCTGCAAATATGCTTGAGTCTTTGCCATTTGTAGACACTCCCGATGCTTGTTTCCTCTTAGTTGCTCACCAGAGGCCTTGGAAAAGTTGTCTGCACTGGCTTCCCCTTTCTGAGCTCCTAGTCACTTGCTGATCCACTATTCCCATTGTTTCACCAGTTATTTATTGAGTTGCCTGCCATGTGACAGGCACTGTGTTAGGTGCTGGGATATGGCAGGGAACAAACAGACAGACATCCCTGCCTTCATGAGCTTGCCTTCTAGTAGAAAAGACAAGATTAATTGGTAAAATGTACATATTGTATTAGAGTAGTGATAAGTGCTCTAGAGCAAAATAAAGCAGGGAAGGGGGAAATGGAGCGTTGTGGAGTGAGGGAGGAGGGATGGTTGACAGTTTTAAATAGGGTGGCTAGAGAAGGCCTCACCGAGAAGGGTTTACTTGGGTAAGGTCCTGAGGAAGTGAGGGAGCACAGTATGTGTATCTTGGAGAAGAACACTGCAGGTAGAGGGAATGGCAGATTCAAAGACCCTGAGGCGGGAGTGGGCCTGGTGTCTTGAGGACAACTGTGGAAGGTGGTGAGGTCTCAGGGGTAATTAGAGTGAGGGGACAGCTGTGTAGTGTTCTGGAGGCCATCGTAAGCCTGGGGCCTTTACTCAGAGGGACGCGGGAAGTTTTGTGCCGAGGAATAATGTGATCACGCTTGCTCTGATGGTGGTAAGTGGCTGAGGGGGGCAGGAGTGGAAACAGGGAGGTGAGTTAGGAGGCCACTGTAGTGATCCAGGTGAGAGACAGAGGTGGTCTGGCACTGAGCGTTAGCAGTGGAGGGGTGAGCGTTCAGTTCTGGATATAGTTTGAAGATACAGTGGATAGGATCTGTTGAAAGATCGGATGGAAGGTGAGAGAGTAGAATCAAGATGACTCCAGGGTTTGGGTTTGAACAAACCCAAAGATGGAATTGACGTTAACTGAGTTGGAGAATTCTACAGGAAGAGCTGATGTGGGGAGAAAGAGCAGGACTCTCTTTTGGACCTGTTTAGTTAGAGGTGCCTCCTGGACTTCCCGGGGCCATATTGAGTTCGCAGTTGGTTCTAGGAATCTAGCTCAGGGGAGGGTTCTGGGCTGGAGACATCTCTGTGTGTAGGTGTACTTAAAGCCATGAGACTGAAGGAGATCATCAAGGAAGGAGTATAGGACGTAGAAGAGGTTCATGGACTTTCCAACATTTAGAAATTGGGAGATGAGGGGGAACCAGCAAGAGAGGCTGGAAAGGAGTGACCAGTGTGATAGGAGGGGAAGTGGGAGAGTGTGGACTCCTGGAAGTCGATTGAAGAATTTATTCTGTTCCCAAGATTTACACTTCACTGGCTAAATTCTCCAGAATCCAGTCTCCTTTTCAATCGTCACTCCTCTTGGGCTCTTGGTGGCGTTCGTATTATTCAACTTTTTCTTTTTATAAATTTATTTATTTGTTTGTTTGTTTATTTATGGCTGCATTGGGTCTTCGTTGCTATGCACGGGCTTTCTCTAGTTGTGGCGAGCGGGGGCTACTCTTCATTGTGGTGCATGGGCTTCTCATTGCGGTGGCTTCTCTTTGTTGCAGAGCACAGGCTCTAGGCGTGCGGGCTCAGTAGTTGTGGCTCGCGGGCTCTAGAGCACAGGCTCAGTAGTTGTGGCAGATGGGCTTAGTTGCTCCGCGGCATGTGGGATCTTCCCAGACCAGGGATAGAACCCATGTCCCCTGCATTGGCAGGCGGATTCTTAACCACTGTGCCACCAGGGAAGTCCCTCAACTTTTTCTTTCTTAAAATTCCTTAAAAGTCCCTCAACTTTTTCTTTCTTAAAATTTCTTAAAATTCTCTTCTCCCTTGATCTTATCCACACTGAATTGTTCCCTGTGTCTATTTTTTTTGAACTCCTTCTCGAGCTTCTGTTATTTGTTTACCTCTCAGCAGCATTTCCCGGGGTCCTGACTTCACCTGCTTTGCCCTCTCATTCTGTTTTCCTCTCCATGGATTTTCTCACTTACTCCCATGGCTTCAAGGGCCACCTGCCCATTTGTGGTTCCCCAATCCACATCTCAAATCCAGATCTTGTATCCAGATACATCTTTCCACTGTCTCCTGGATGTGTCACGGGACCCTCAGATTCAGCATGCCTGTAATGGAATTATTATTTGTCCCACTTGCCCAAATCTGCTTCTCCTCTTCCACCATCCCACCAGCTGCCTAAGGTGGAAATGTTGCAGTTGTCCTCTGTTTCAGAGGTCAGCAACTTTTTTCAAAGAGGCAGGTAGTAAATATTTTAGACTTTGCTGGCCCTCTGGCCTCTACACAGCTCTGCCCTTGAGGCCACAGATGATAGGCAGATGAACCAGCCTGGCTGTGTTCCAATGAAACTGTACTTATGGACACTGAAGTTTGAACTTCACATAATTTTAATATGTCACAAAGTATTCTTTTTCTTTTGTTCTTTTTCAGTCACTTGTAAAATATGAAAACCGTTCCTAGTACTGGGGCTGTGCAAAAATGGATGGAGGCTGGATATGGCCTTGGGCAGTAGTTCGCCCATCCCTGCTCTGTTTCATCCCCACAGCCAATCATCTCTCACGAGGTCCTGCTAATTCTGCCATCTAAATATTGCTGCCTTAATGCAGGCCTCATGAGTGCTCTTTGTCTTCTTTGGGATTGCCTATTTTATTAATCTTCAGCGTCTTTATTTTCCACCTGAAGTATTGCCGTATCCACCCCACTAGTCTCCCTAGCTCTGGTCCTTTTTTGTTCAACCCACCCTTCATCCTTTTGCCGATATGTGGTTTTATTAAGCACCGAGATAACATCTCCCCAGCAAACTTCTTAGCGTGGTATTAAGTCCTTCACAGTTTTTCCGTGGTCTGCCTTTTTTTTTTTTTTGGCGGTACGCGGGCCTCTCACTGTTGTGGCCTCTCCTGCTGCGGAGCACAGGCTCCGGACGCGCAGGCTCAGCGGCCATGGCTCACGGGCCCAACCGCTCCGCGGCATGTGGGATCCTCCCAGACCGGGACACGAAGCCGTGTCCCCTGCATCGGCAGGCGGACTCCCAACCACTGCGCCACCAGGGAAGCCCCGTGGTCTGCCCTTTTGGTCTAGTCTCCATTATATCCCTTTCAAGAAGCCTCCATTTTAGCTATACGAAAATGCTCTTCATTCCCCAAACACATCATGTTCTTCCACGTGTTTTCACCTTTAGACATGTGGTTCCATGTTTCTGGAATGACCTTCTTCCCTTCTCTCTGCAACAAACTCCTGTTCAATCATTGAGACCCAACTCAGATATCCCGTCCTGCTTGATGCCTTCTGTAGCTCCCCTAGGAAGAGTGAGACGCTTCTCTTTGTGGGAAGACGCTTCCTTCTGTGCTGCCATGTGGCTGTGCATGTCACATTATGATGAGAGTTCTCCTCCTGTGCCCCTCCTGCCTGGCATAGTATTTAACACATAATGATATTGCAGTTTCTATGGAATGAATTTCCCCGTATTTACCTTGGTGAAAACAGCCCACCACTAACTGGTTGTGTAACCTTAGACAAGTCTCTTCCCCTTTGCCCGTTTCTAACATCAGGCGATTAGGCTAAGTAACCTTTCAGGGCCCTTGCAGCTCTGGTATTCTATGACTTCGGAGCTCTCATTTCACCAGGCTTCTCTCAAATTCAGTTTTATTGTCTGTGTAGGGTGGTCTGGGAGTGACATCATCACAAAGACCTCTTTCTTTCCTCCACTAATGAAGGCACCTCTGTGTCGGGAGGAGGAGATGGAAACCAGGATAAGTGGGCTGCGGCCCAAGGACACCTCCATATTAGGAATCGGTCTCCTTGTCTCATGGAATATCTCCATTTGGTTAACAAGCACAGCTCATAATTATGTTTTAGCCATTAGTACAGGAGGAGAGATGAAATCCTTATGTAAACATGTGTAAGCATCTAAAATCTCCACTTACTGCCATGGGAAAAGGAACACAGTTGAGGAAAGCGCTACAACAATTTTAATAATAAAAGGCTTTAAAAATACTTTTAAAAATAAAAATAAAATACCTTAAAAAAAGATGTAAACATTCTCTTACATATTCAATATGTTCTGTAGCCTGCAGTCAGTAGGAAATCCAAATGAGGGCTTTGCCTGAGGACCAGGGCCCCTGGGACAAGATGGCCTCATCCTTTCTTTTCCATCTTCCCTGTAGACTCCAGAGGACAGAAGTTGTATTTGTTCTGTTCACATTGTATCCCAGGTGCCTAGCACAGCATCGGCACTTAACAGGTGCTCTGCAAAGCAGTATTTAAGTGCCAGAAAGGTCAGTGGGGATAAGATGCCCAGGTTACTTCGAACTCTGCTCTAAGCTTCGATGACTCTTCTGGGGCCTTGATTCCATACAGGCCTAGCTTCTGGCTGTGTGTGTGTGTGTGTGTGTGTGTGTGTGTGTGTGTGTGTGTGGCTTAGAAAACTGCCTCCCCCCTCCCCTCAGGAATCTCTTTGTGGGAAGACATTATCACTTAGCTCTGTTATTTGACAAACACACAAAGGCTGCTAGAGACCAGAGGTGTGGGTCCTAGAATCTGTGGGCGCGGATTGGGCAGCGGCAGCAGAGCGCCTGAGAGGAAGCCCACTGGCCAAGGGTGGGACAAGGCCAGCATTCTTTGTTTTCATTTGTGGAAATGGCATTGCACACGTTCATGTTAAAGTGCTTCAATGAAGAAGGACGGAGGTGGAGTAGCCTAATTGCAAGGTTTGGGGGAGACAAGAGAAACGTGCAGATGGAACTCTACAAGAGAGATTCAGAATCCCTTTCGTTCCTCCAAGTTGGCCCTGTTCCCCCGCCCCGTTTATCCTTTCTTGCCTCTCTCAGCTTCATTTACTCACTAAGTGCAGAACTAAGGAAATCTGAAAATCGGCCAGAGCCCGGCCACGATTGTTACTTCCCAGCAAGGGAGCTCCATCACTACAACTCTCCCCACTCCAGCCCACCAAGAAAAAGAACCTCCCAAAGCAGAGGGTGGCTGATGCCAGGCCCCCCTGAGCTCCGCCTCGCTCCTGTTCATGGTCGCTGCCTCCTTGTCAGGCCCGGGAAGAATATCTGTGTGGGGTGGGAGCCCTCTAGCACTCGCTTACAATCTGGTTCTCCTAGCATTTACTAAGTGATCATTCTGTTTGCTCCGAACATACCCACCTGCCGCAGCCTTAGAAAAACCAACTTTGCGACTAGTGTCATTGGCTTCCCTTCAAACCAGCCTTAGGGAAATGTTAGGCCATGGATGGAAGAAGCAGTGAACTTCATCAGTTTAAACAGAAATAGTCTTAACTACCGCACACTCTCCTGGGGGAAGGAAGAATGAACCAAATCACTTAGCTCCTGACTTTTTAAATAAAAGTTGTTTTTTCTTCCCCATTATAAAATTAACCTATACTTATGGGATTTATGGGAAAATATAAAGAGAAAACAATCATGCAATGTTCCAATTCCCAAAGGCAATCACTATTAGGATTTGGGGTGGTTTTTTTTTCTCCTTTTTCCTTCTTTATAACTTTTCTTTTTTTATAATTGTAATTATACCATGTATATTATATAGATAAAAATTCTGTATCTTTATTTTCATTTATTATAATGTAAATAGTTTTCATGTTATTATAGTTTTTAATTAAACATACTTTTTACTGGTGCATAATATTCCACCGAGTGAATGTCCTATTGTTTACTTAACCATTTCTTTTGGTGCTTTTAAAAATTTTTCTAGAAATAATGCCTAAAGTGTTGTTGTTTTTAAATATTCAGAGTAATTTTTTTTTTGACTGGAGCTCCAGAAGTACAATTATAGGGTCAAAGGGTAACAGTTGGCTTGCTTACTATCAATATTTTATAATTGATAACCAGGAGACATGACTGCTTTTGGGTCTGGGTGGTCTTCCTGGTAGGTTGTTTGAAAGTAAAACCAACATTGTTAGGCTGAAAGTTTCAGTTCTGGCAGGACCGGGTCACCTGTGGGGTGGGGTAGGATGGGAAATGAATGGGTCAGGAGAGCACAGATTTCCATCCTGGCCACTGATACGTGCAAAGTAAGCTCTAGTACAGGCAGGTCTTCATTTCAGAACATCCTCTCATGGCCATTCTTCACCCTTCCATGGCCTGGTCTATAATAGGACCCAAGGTGTGTCCGCCTTGGCAATAATCATCCTTGAAGTCACAGCTGCCACCCTTTGTCACTCTGAGTTCTCACCAGGCGCATGTAAGACCCAGTGGAGGTTTGTTCAAGAAGCCCCTCCTTCCCTTGATCACTTCCTCCCATCTCCTAACCTCTGAATTCTTGGACTTGCCCCACAAGTCGGTAACCACAGACAAATGGGAGGTAATCGCAAGACAGGGGGCTGAGTGCCACAGCAGACAAATCTGGATCTCAGGGGTGAAGGGCCCCTTAGGCGATGTGGTGCTTTCAAGCTGGGTCTTGAAGCCAGAGGAGGAACCCCACAGGCTGACAAGAGAAGGGACGGGATTCGGGAGCCTTCTGAGTTTCAGGTTGGATTTTGACAGAGTGAGCAGGGCTGATGCCTCTGGGGCTCAGTTTCCTCAACCTGCTTAGGAAGCAGTAGTCAGGTGTCCCATTTCATCTCCTGAGAATGGATCAGAGCCAGCTGGAGCATGTAATTATCACACCCAGCACCCCAGGGAGTATTTCTGGGGAATCACTTGTGGAGGCAGATCCCCTCCCTAGGAGTGATGTATTGCGGGCATTTATTTCATCGCTGAGTCACATCCCATTTCTCTTCACTCATTCCCTTATCTCTTTTAAAATCCAGAGGCAACTCCCCTCTTCTAGGCTGTGAAAAACGCAGCCTGACCCTGAGGAGCTGGGGATGATGCAGCAGATCTCCTGGGGCTGATGATGTTGGATGGCAGATGGGCAAGGCTGCCGGCCTGTGTCTGCTCCCTCAATGATGTAAACCCAAGGTCGCAGAGCTCCCGACTACACCACAGGGCTCGATGGAGCCAGGTTCTGCACTTGTTTCTTTCTAGGAAACGTTCATCGGTAGAATAATCTGCCAATTGCAGTATTACATTGACTTTTCAATTCAAAACAATTCTTCCTAAAGCAGTTTTTGTCTTGGCCGGCATGGCTTTGGCTGTGGGGCCTGCTGGGAGGGAAAATGCATCCTGTGGGGCAGGGAAGTGAGGGAGGAGTTCAGGAAGAGGGTCTGCAACACCAGTCGCCCAGTTTCGGGGGCAAGGGCACTCCTGGTCCGTGAGCACCGAGATGGCAGGGTGCAGGGATCCCTGGCACCTTTTGGGTATCTGCGTCCTGAATCAGGGAGGCTCCTCCAAGTGTAGGTGGGGTCTGAGATTCAGGGTCCTGGGGTCAGAAGCTGGCAGAACCTAGCAGGCAAGTCAGGACCCTAGCGGAGGAGGAAAGGAGCAGGGGCAGGCTAAGGCTCAGTGTGGACTCGGGATTCCCTGGCCCCCCAGAGTGGAGGTAGGAGGGGAGGCTGCCAAGGCTCATGGGAAGCCTGGGTCTCGTCTCGCTCAGCCTCCCCTACACTCCAGGCCTGGAAATAAACTTTCCTTTCAGTGGAGAGGGGTGTTTCTGGTTTATCGAAAGGCAGAGCTATCCAGGGCTCCCAGCCCTGGGGGACAGACCTGCAGATGACAGGTGGTTAATGATGACAGTTGGGAGAAACAGGGGCAGGAGGAACCGACAGTTTGGGTGCTGTCTGCAAAACACAGAAGAAGGGTAGCGCAATTCCATTTGAAAGCAACTCAGGATACAGGCAAGTCCCGAAACAGCCCCTCGCGAGGAGCAGCAGCTGCCTCTTGGCTGAGGGTTGCAGGGCTCAGTAGCCCCTCCAGCACATGGGCAAGGGCCTGGAGAACAGAACGATCTCTTCACCCGCTTCTCCTCCATGCCTGTCATTACGGTAAATTACAAGGCTCCCACGATGACTAGGCAGAGGCAGGTTGATTTGTTCCTTCTGATTGTCGCCGTGCCGAACTTGGCGGGGGTGAGGGGCACCCAGATTTCACACCTGGTAATGGTCCTGCCAGGGGTGGATGTTAGCACAGTTGGGACCCGACACTTCAATAAATCTGAGACATTCTGCCTCGGAGACCAAAGTTCAGAATTGCTTAAATTGGTGTTGGAGCAGGTGGGAAACAGGAGTCCAGGGCCATGAATTAGATAGACAGCAATTGTCCTTCAGTTTGTAAGGCTTGAATGTCACTTTTCAAATGATATGACATCAATTTAAGTAATTTGGGCTTCCAGCTACCTAGCCCTTTCATTATTTCTGGTTCTGGGACATGTGGTTCATGGTCTAGCTTATGCTCTTATGTAGACAAAAAATAGAAAACGAAAACCAAAAAACACCTTGCTTGTATCGCTAGGGTTGGACAGTTATGTCGGGTTATCAGTTTACATGGGAGTGTGGATGACAATTTCATCTGCTACCTGGATGTGCTGGTAACTCCCCAAGCTACACTTCCAGCCGTGACCTCTCACCTGAGTTTCAGACTCGTTAGCATATGTGGGTCATGGCATTGTCACTTGTGCGCAGGGACAGACCTGGATTGTAACACAGGGCACATAATTCTCAAAGGCTTCTGATGAGGTGGGAACGTGCTCTGATTTCTGATGGCAGCTGGAGTCCAGAGGAGAGGTGGTCTGATCCGTATAGAGGAGTGGGTACTTTTTAAAAAAATATTGCAGCTTTATTGAGATACAATTCAGCCGTTTGAGCTGGAAAATTCAGTATTTTTTAATATATTCAAAGTTGTACAACCCTCGACACGACCAACTTTAGAATGTTCTCACCACCCTAAAGAGAAAGCCTGTACCCTCCCCTCCCCATTCCCTTACCTCCACCAATCTGTCTCTCTAGATTTACCTATTCTGGACATTTCACATAAAAGGAATCCTGTGATATGTGGTCTTTTGTGACTGAATTTTTTCACTTAGCGTAGTATTTTCAAAGTCCATCCATGTTGTAGCTTGTATCGGTACTTAATTCCTGTCTATGGCTGACCAATGTTGAATATCTATTATATAGATACACCACATTTTGTTTATCCTTTCCTCAGTTGATGGACATTTGAACGGTTTGTACTTTTTGGCTATTATGAATAACGTGGCTATCAATTTTCACGTACAAGTTTTTGTGTGGACTTGTGTTTTCATTTCTCTCGGGTATATACCTAGGAGTGTGGCATTGCTGGCTCACAGGCCAACTCTGTGCTTAACATGTTGAAGAACTTCCAGGCTGCACTATCTTACCTTCCCAGCAGCAGTGTATGAGGGATCCAGTGTCTCTACATCCTCACCAACATTGGTTATTATCTGACCTTTTGATTATAACCCTTCCAGTGGGTGTGAAGAGTACCTCATTGTGGTTTTCATTTGCATCTCCCCAGTGGCTAATGAGGTTGAGCCTCTTTCCATGTGCTTTTTGACCATTTGTAAGTCTTCTTGGGCACTTAGGCTTTTTAAACTCCATAGAGTTCAGTGCACCTCTCCTCCGTCCTGAGCATGATGAGAGCCCTGCCTGCCACCCAGAAAGGTGCACCCCGGGGAAGTCTCATCCTCCCATTTTTTAAATGTTGGCGAGGAGCACTGCAGACATGCTGCATCTTGTACTAGGTGCCTCTTCATCTTGCAGAATGACTGTATTCCTGAAATATTTCCTGTGAAGCGAATTGTCATCATCCTGTTATACCACTGACTTGCATTATTAGAAATTGTTTGTCTGGAATACAGTTTTTTGTGTTTTTTTTTTCATTTTCATAGCTTTTTTTTTTTTTTTTTGCGGTACGCGGGCCTCTCACTGTTGCGGCCTTTCCCGTTGCGGAGCACAGGCTCCGGACGCACAGGCGCAGCGGCCATGGCTCACGGGCCCAGCCACTCCGCAGCATGTGGGATCTTCCCGGACCGGGGCACGAACCCGTGTCCCCTGCATCGGCAGGCGGACTCTCAACCACTGCGCCACCAGGGAAGCCCTGGAATACAGTTTTAACCCCAAATTGTTAAAGAAAAATTATACCAGGAAACTAGCAAAGATTTAAAACGTGTACATTTAAGTGAAATACGGAAATTCTTGGTGATATACCATTGCTTTTCAAATAATAATATTAACACAACAGTGACAATAATTACATAAGTGCGTTGTGCAGTTATGGGCCAGGCAATGCAGTAGAGGCTTTACATATATTAACTTATTTGATCTTCCTAACAACCCCATGACATAGATATTATTAGCATCTCTGCCCCTTTACAGATGTGGAAAGTGAGGGACAGAGAGGCCAGGTAACTTGCCCAAGGTCAGGGCTGGTGTCCTGCTTAAGGTAACACTAGCTGCTGTACGGATAAGCCCCCAATTCTCAGAAACTTAACATCATAAAAGTATATTTCTTGCTTATAGCAGAACCCGATGGCATCGTTATTGATTGGATTGCCTTCCACGTGGTCATTTGGGGATCTAGGCCCCTTACCCCTTATGGCTCTGCCTTCCTTCAGGTTCTTTGAGTCCTCACCAATCAGCCAGCTAGTGAGAAAGAGAACAAGACTGCAGTGGGAAGTTTTTATGGGTCAGGTATGGACATCCATATCACTTCTGCCCACTCACCACCGGTCAGAGCTCAGTTATGGGGCCATACCTACATGTACGAGAGACCAAGAATCATAGTTGAGTTGTTTGCCCAGAGGGCAAGGAAAGGAGCTTTGGCAAGTGCATGCATCATTTTGCTGTCGCTAGCAAGTGGAAGACATGGGATTTGAACACTGGCAGTTTGGCTCCAGAGACTAATTCTAAACTAGCACATTCTACCTCCTCACTGTGAACAGTGGCTCAAAGTCTGAGAAAAATGGAGAAGGTCACATCAGTTTTTGCTCGGTTTTCTTCCCACCTGTAACTATTTGGTTGCCTGGATGCTGTACTTGGAAATTCTGTCAAAGTTGCTGTCCTTCAGAAAATAATAACAGTGAGAACTAATATTAATTGAGTGTTTGCGTACTTTACATGTTCTGCTTCTTTTAATCTTCACAATTAACCCTAGGAGATAGGGAGTTATAATTATTCCCATTTTCCAGGCGAGGAAGCTGAAGAGAGAGCTTGGTTATGTGTCCAAGGCCATATAAGTGTGTGGTGTCTCTGGGCCTCAAAAGCCCTCACACAGGACCACTGTGCAAGGTAGGGGTTGAAGGGAAGAGAAGATGAGAAAGCCAGATACACCGTAGGTACCATTCAAAACGCAGCCAGAACCTTGTTGGGATCCTGCTTCAAACAAAGCAACTTCTCTAAGTCATTTACGAGACAATTAGGAAAACGTGAACATTCGCAGGAGATTTGATGACATGAAGAAGTTATTGTTAATTTGTCAGGTGGGAGGATAGTTACCTTAAAAGGGAAAAAAGTCCTTATCTTTTTGAGATACATACTGAAATGTTTATGGATGACAGGATCAAATGTCTAGGACTTGCTTGAAATCATGCAGTGTCGGTGGAGAAAAGTGGCCGCGAGTTGTCAATTATTGTAGAATGATGATGGGTACATGGAGGATTGTGGTACTAATCTCTCACTTTGGGGTCTATTTGAAATTTTCCATAATAATTACAATAAAGGAGACTTTGATGAATCAGACTATAATGAATGGACTTCCTCTAGCCCCCTGGATGGTAAATGAAGTGCTGGGGGTGGGCTCAGAGCACTGAATGCATTTGCTGGAGAACAGCTGAGCAGCCTGGGGTGTTTTGTAAAGCAGGTCTTCTGGGACTCCGGAAGCCATGGTTTTGAATTGAGATTCAGTGCCCAGAGACTTGAGCTCCTGAAAATGAGCCCCGGGGCCTCCAAAAGGCAGAAGTACAGGCTTCCTGGGTGAGGAGAGATTGGGCCAAAGTCGGGCTCTGCCCTGGCCAAACGGCCTCAGCACAGGCTGCTTGTGCAACCCGTGAAGAACATCTTGCCGAAAGGTACGGCTCAGCCCCAGGCCCCAGCTGCACTTTAATCAAACAGTGAAAATCCATCAAAGACGTGGCCTCCTCAGACAGCCAGTTCGCCGGAGTCCCAGGTGAAGCCAGCTCTTGGCTGGCTGCGGGCCAGGAGGAAGGTGGGCTGCAGGCCCTCCCAAGCCCCTGCCTAAAATCAACAGCCACCGCTCAGCAGCCCGGCTTCCAACCCAATGCAAATTAAGCCTGGCATTTGGAGATGGTATTAAATGTCCTAAATCAATATTCTAGAGGCAGGATCAGAACAATTAAAAACTCTGATTTCCTCCTCAGATCGTTGGAGTATATATGCATATAAGTTGTTCAGTTCATTTTTAAAATTCAGCAGGTTGAAAATGATGGGGGTCTGCTTGGTGGTACTCTGAACATAGTTCATTCCATTCTCAGTAGCTTTTCCTATTTTTACACGTATCCAGTGAACGTCAAGCACAGAGGTGCTTTCATATATGATGTCACATTTAATCCTTAACAGTAACCATGGGAGGTCCTGTCATGTCCATTTTACAGGTGAGGAAACTGAGGCTCAGAGAGATGAAGTGACTTGCCCAAGGTCTCTCAGCCACTAAGTGGTAGAGCAGGGATGGGAATCCATTTCTTCATACTCAAATCTAATGCTTTGCCCACCTGGCTTTTCTGAATAGTGTTTATTTTTCATTCGCCAATAATAACTAACTGATGAATAAAAGAGTAACAATAGTAACTGTTTATTTATTTACAGTTTCTCTGGCTTTAAAGGTGTTGGCTGCTTTTCTAGTTTGTCCATTTCATCAACAAACGTTTATTGAGAGGCAGCCTGGTAGGGAGGTTTCTAGCTCCGGAGCCCCCCAGCCTGCCTGGTCCCACCACACACTGGCTGTATGACCTGGGATTTCTCTCTGAGCCCCAGCTTCCTCATCTGCAAAATGGCATATTACTAGTACCCACTTCACAGGGTTTTCATGAGGACTAAAGGAATTGGTACTTGCAAAGTGTTTAAACTAGAGCCTGACCCTCAGGGGGAGTTCCATATATATGAGTCCCTGGCAGACACTGTCAAGGCCCTAGAGAAAGCTGTGTCTTGATTCTCATGGACTTTACCTCTTACGTTTAGCCAGATGATATTATTGCTTTTATTTTTATTAAACTAGCTAAATGTGTTTATGGTAAAAAAAAAAAAAAAAAATTCAAAGAGGCCAGAAATATAAACTGGAAAGTAAGGGCCCCTTTACTTTCCGACTCTCAGGCTTTCAAGATGATAGTGTATCCGATGATGATCATCATAATAGTGTAGTGTCAGATATTCTCTTTTTTTTTTTTTTTTTTGCGGTACGCGGGCCTCTCACTGTTGTGGCCTCTCCCGTTGCGGAGCACAGGCTCCGATCGCGCAGGCTCAGCGGCCGCGGCTCACGGGCCTAGCCGCTCCGCGTCATGTGGGATCTTCCCGGACCGGGGTACGAACCCGCATTCCCTGCATCGGCAGGCGGACTCCCAACCGCTGCACCACCAGGGAAGCCCAGATATTCTCTCTTTTGTAAGCATATATATTCCTCCTATTCTTAGAGATCTGGAATAACACTGTAAAGAGTGTTTAGCAGTTTATACTTTTCACAGACCCATTTACCTTGAGTATCTTTCACATATGGATTTACCTCAGTTTTTAATAAACATTTTTATGCACTGCCTGGATGTGCCATTGTTAAATTTAACCAGTTCCCTATCAATGGACATTTAAGTTTTTTTGTAGTATTTTGCTACTCCAAACAGTGCTGCATTGTATAGGCTTGCAAACAAGAACATTCTATACCTGTTTGTCTGTACAATAAATTCTTAGAGGTGAAATTGCTGGGTCAAACATTTGTTACGTTTGAATTTTGTTGGAGGTTACCAAATTGCTCACTAAAAAGGAAATACTAGGGAAGAAAAACGCCTACCCAAACTTTAAGACTCTTGTTTCTCTTTAAGAATTCACACTTGAAAAGAGAGGGTAGAAACGCAAAGTTATCCTGAACTGTAATTTTACTGGAAATGCTTTTCCTTGGCCACACATTTTTAGGCATCAAATTCTCAGACTTCTGGTAGAGATAGAGTGTTCTGGATTTCAGGGCAAAATTCTGTGTGTTCTTCACTGTCTCACCACTCCCAGGCCCGCTGTCCCCGTTCTCTGAGGGAAGGATTTTTGTTTTCTCCCTTCAACTTTTGGGGTGAATATTTAGAGGTTTCACACTCTTCTGGAATGGATACCCTTTGCTGCAGAGGGCCCAGATTTCTCACTGGTGGAGAAATTCACAGAAGAGCATCCGCAAGCGGATGGCTGAAGCCAGGGTCTTGCTAAGTGTCCCACAAGCCTCTCTGCCTCCTTGAATCCCTCCAGGCTCGGAAACAGCTGGGTGCTACCAGCGTCCTTCCTTCTGTCTCCAGCCCCTTTGGCAGGGAGAGATGGGACTTGTTAACAGACTGATTTCCTTTTAGGGACGACTGCCCCACCAATCCCCAGCCATCCCAGTGACGAGGGTAATAAAATGCATCCAGGACCACAGCGAGGAGGGGAGCAGAATGACTCATGAGCCCCTACATCCTCCCGTTGCATTCCAAGAGCTGCCTTCCTCAGGGCTTAGATCACTCCCTACGAGCAACACAACCAGGCTACGGAGGAGGGCCAGCTGCTGTTCGCTGACCTGGCTGAGGGGGACCCAGTGAGGGCCCTGGCTGGAAACAAGGCCTGGATTTTTCTTGTGGCCTTGTCTTTGAATAGGCTGCTGACCCTGGCTCCCCCTGGGAACAAGACCCAGTGCATTTCTGCTCTCAAGGGTCTCACAGTCTAGCCTCTAGGGACCCCTGTCCTCCTGTGTCTAGCTAAGTGCCCTGGAGGAAGACACACCTAAGAGCTTGGTGACCCTGGGCAAGTCACTTCATTTCTCTGAACCTCAGTTTTCCCCTCTGCAGAAAGGATGAAAAGAACGTATTATCCATCTCTAGTGTTGTTAATAATGAATAAGCTAATTCATGTCAAGTGCTTGGCTTGGAACCTGGCACACAAGCGCTTAATATTAATTGCAGTTGTTACTACTATTTCTACCGTTCCTCTTGACCCATTTTGCAAATAAAAAATTGGAAAATGTGGTTGGCTGTAGCTCTCATCCCTGCCTATGATTTGTAATAGTAAGAGTGAACATTTATGTAGAGCTTATTGTGTTCCAGGGCCTTATGTATGTTGACTCATTTAATTCTGCCAAACCCAATGAGTCACTATGAGACAGGTTCTATTATTATCCCTGTTTTATGCATGCATAAACTGAGGCACAAAGAGGTTGAGCAACTAGCCCATAGCTGGTAAATGGTGGAACAGTGGAGCCAGGGTTGAAACCCAGATTACCAGCTCTAGAATCTATCTTCCTAACCACTGTGTCTTCCTGCCTCTCAGTATATGTTTGTATATTTCTATAGGAAAGTTTTCCAAAGATATAACAGTTAAGTGACATTTATTTTCCTCTTTTTGCTTGCATTAAAAAAAAAAATGTTTTTTCTTATAATAGCAATAGAGTGTTATAAAAAAATTTGAAAAATATAGAAGAGAAAGATGAAAGTATCTACAGTGCTACCACCTAGACCAGTGGTCCACGTAAAGGGCCAGTTGTTCTTTATTTCCAGTCCTTTATGGACTGTGATGTCGCACTGTGTGTGACTGCTGTGCAGCTCGTGTCACCTGGAATTCTCCATCCCAGTTTGACAGCGCTCAAGCTGGTCTGCACCCTGTTCAACTCTCAATTCCGTGGGACATGCTTTTCGATGTCGCAGCAATATCAAATTGCTAAAAGTTTCCAAATGCATACTATAATATTATTTTCTTTATAAACAGTTAACACAGTTCGCAGACTGGTGCTGGTCTGTGAATCACACTCTCAGTTGCATTGACATCGACAGGCAATGTTTCCATTTTAGCGTGTTTATTTTCAGTATTTTTCTATTTTGGGGGGTTTATTTTTAGTCTCTACACATTTCTTTTTCTTACCACATTTCCTGTTACAATGTTACTGTAAACATTCTTGAGTATAATCTTTAATGCTATGATATAATAATAATATTCCATCTGAAAGATGTACCATAGATTAACAATCTAGTCCCTCTAGCATGGAGTTTAGTATGTTCCCAGGTATTTGCCATGATAAAAATATGATGTTGAACTGTTTTAGTATATTTACTTTTCCATATTTAATATTTCCATAGGGTAGTTTTCCTAGAATGGAATAACTGGATCAAACAATATGAAGCCTTTTAAATTTCTTGATAGTTATTACCAAGTTACTTTCTAAAAGGGATATATGCCAATATATGCTCCCAGCAGTAGTCTATGAGAGTGTCTGCTTAACGACATCCTTTTCTGCATTCCTTATTATAATTTAATTAATGGGAACAACCTTAATTGTTTTTAATTTTTTTGATTACTAGTGAGATTGAACATTTTCCATGCATGTAGCCATTTATATTTCCTCTTTTGCTTTATACTCAGTTGGGCACTAGAATAAAATGTTATTTTTTTTTTGGAGTATAATTGCTTTACAGTGGTGTGTTAGTTTCTGCTTTATAACAAAGTGAATCAGTTATACATATACATATGTTCCCATATCTCTTCCCTCTTGCGTCTCCCTCCCTCCCTCCCACCCTCCCTGTCCCACTCCTCCAGGTGTTCGCACCGAGCCGATATCCCTGTGCCATGCGGCTGCTTCCCACTAGCTATCTATTTTACGTTTGGTAGTGTATATATGTCCATGCCACTCTCTCGCTTTGTCACAGCTTACCCTTCCCCCTCCCCATATCCTCAAGTCCATTCTCTGGTAGGTCTGTGTCTTTATTCCTGTCTTACCCCTAGGTTCTTCATGACATTTTTTTTTCCGTAAATTCCATATATATGTGTTAGCATACGGTATTTGTCTTTCTCTTTCTGACTTACTTCACTCTGTATGACAGACTCTAGGTCCATCCACCTCATTACAAATAGCTCAATTTCGTTTCTTTTTATGGCTGAGTAATATTCCATTGTATATATGTGCCACATCTTCTTTATCCATTCATCCGATGATGGACACTTAGGTTGTTTCCATCTCCGGGCTAATGTTATTGCTTTGAAGAGATTTCAAACTATTTTAGATTGGAAGCCTAGTAAATCCGTACATAACGTCTGTACTTACTGATGTATGGTATCTCCATTTTCCAGGTCCTTCCCCTTTTCTCTGCTGCCAGAATTGGGGAAAGCCTTTATATGGTCTTGATGGTCCCCATCTTTAGAATAACCCATCTGAATTCATACCAAATATTATGCGTCAACGTACCGATGCATAATATACGAAGCAAGTATACAGGACTGTTTGTTTTCTTTGGTTTGGTTTGGTTTTTTTGGCCGTGCCACGCAGCTCGTGGGATCTTGGTTCCCCAACCAGGGATTGAACCCGGTCCCCCTGCAGTGAAAGCGAGGAGTCCTAACCAGTGGGCTGCCAGGGAATTCCCTATATGGGACTGTTATGATCTGAATGATTTTGTCCCCCCAAATTCATATGTTGAAATCCTAACCCCCAAGTGGTGGTGTTAGGAGGTGGGGCCGTTGGGATGTGATTTGAGGGAGGTTAGCGCCTTTATAACAGAGGCTCCAGAGAGAGCCCTTGGTCCCTTCCACCATGCAAGGACACAGTGAGAAGGTGCCAGCTATGAACAGGAGGTAGGCCCTCACTGGACACAAGCATGCTGGTGCCTTGATCTTAGACTTCTAACCTTTAAGAACTGTGAGAAATAAATTTCTGTTGTTTATAAGCCACCACATTGATGGTATTTTGTTACAGCAGCCCAACAGACTCAGACAGGGACGTTTCTCAAGTATTTCCAATTATTTCCTTAGAAATATTTTTTCTCTCTTTTTTTCTTTTTCTTTTCCTTTGTGTGTGTGTGTGTGTGATTTGTGCCTCTTTTGTAAGTATCGCAAGCCAGCTTGAATGAAGCAATTTTGAAACTACTGATCCACTGGAATTTCTGACACATTTTTGTTAATGATGGGGAAAGTAGGAAGAATTTTTGAAATCTGGATGATTTTAGGGAAGTCTAGATGCCTGCACACAAATATCTAACTGTATTGCTGTGTGCTGTACTAGCAGTGTAGGCAGAGTGAGGCCTGGGGAGCAGTCTGGAGTCTGGCAATAAATGTTGACCTGTATTTCCCTTAAAGGGATTTGTTGAGACCTGTTTGTCCTC
Source organism: Grampus griseus (assembly GCF_964374135.1). Classification (NCBI taxonomy): domain Eukaryota; kingdom Metazoa; phylum Chordata; class Mammalia; order Artiodactyla; family Delphinidae; genus Grampus; species Grampus griseus. The sequence goes on from NC_139002.1 coordinate 67,472,689, forward strand.
GTGATATGAGAAATATAATGAGCTAATACATGTCAGACTCATAGAGCAGTGCCTGGCACATAATAAGCTCTCAATAAACATGAAGCCATGAGCTGTTGCCCTTCCTTACAATTTCAAAGGGATGTCAATGTGTATATTCTGCTTCATGGCAGATAACATGCACAAATGTGCATAAGAAAGAGCTTGTTTTCCTCCTGGGTCTGGCCCTCCATATGAAAGTTTAATACTTGTGATTCAGTTGTTGAGTCTCCATGCTGGACCTCATCTCAGTCCCAGAAACCGGAATACATTTTCTGATGCTGATGGTAACTTTTCTGTAACGTACTTGGCACAGTGGAGAAGGTATTTCTCAACCCCGCTCTATAAGCCATGGTTAGCTCTGCCCATTAAATCTTTGTGTAGAGCACACGCCATCAACCCTGCCAGCACATGTCTTGACTGCCTCCCTCCCTCCTCACAGAGGCCAGTGGGGTGGGGGGCAGCTCTAAGATCCTATCCACTTTTCTCAGTTTCCTCTTCTCTCTGTCTTTCCAAGACTTTGCGGAGCACAGGCTCCGGACACGCAGGCTCAGCGGCCATGGTTCACGGGCCCAGCCGCTCCGCAGCATGTGGGATCTTCCCGGACCAGGGCACGAACCCGTGTCCCCTGCTTCGGCAGGCGGACTCTCAACCACTGCGCCACCAGGGAAGCCCTCCAAGACTTCTTTATGAAACCCCTACTCCACGCTGCCACCTTTATTCTCCTCCCTCTCCCTTCCCTACCTTTTCTATTAATCGGAACAGCATAGGGGGAGGGGAATCCTCTTGCTTTTCCAGTTTTGCCATGAGCAGCCCGAGTCTTTGGTTTTGAGGTCACCTGAATGAGGAGCAGGTGCCCTGATTTGTCCCCTAGTGGGCGATGGGATACTACACAGCCCTCAGGGGGAGCTGATTGTCAGAGGCTGATCGGAGCCCCCTCGCCTTCCCAGTGCCCGGCCAGTGCTCTGAGCATTTCACCAATGGCCTGAGGGGTTCTGATGTGAGATCCAGACAGTATCAGGCCAAATACTTGAAGTATGTGTTCAACATTTATATAGTGGGGATGGGGAGAAGCTGGTGTTTATATAAATAAAGCTAGCAAGCCTGTTTCTTTGTCTTCAGAATAAGGGATTACACGTGTTTGTTTTGCGTGATTTTCTGAACTAAGCAACATCTTGGAAAATATTAAAATGGAGTTTAAACTGAGTTACTCAAATAAGTCACTTATTCCCACTAAATAGGTCTAATGGCTAGGGTTAGTTTCGTTTCTAAATTTCCACAGACCTGGACCTGCTGACTTCAGGCTCCCGTCAGCTGGGTTGGTGATGTGGCCTCTAGTTATACCTTGCAACTTGCACGTTTGGCAGTGCAAACATCTTCATCCAAGATAGCTTTCCAAGAGGACTATGCCTTTCCCCCCACCCTCCCACCAAGTGCATTATCTTCTTTGACAGAAGGGGGACGAATTATACTTTATCAGTATGGAAGGGGTGGAAGCCCGAGTTAACTGGTACCATATTTCCAATTTATTCCAGGGATGTTTTAACATTTCTTATAAACTTGCACCCCAAGCAGCCATCTAGCTGGCTCACCATTTAATATGGCTCTTTTTTTTTTTTTTTTTTTAAATCATTAGGAAATGCCTAGATAGGAGGCTGGCCAGAACCTCAGTTACAGCCTGTGCGTAGTATGTTTATTCATTTGTTTAGCAAACACCAGTACTCTCCCAGCCTGGATTACCTTTGGGTCTTAGGGTTGTGGGTGACAGCAGGATAGGCTGGGGCTCTAGTGCTTGGAGGTAAAGGGCTCATGATTTGAGAAGATCAGCCTGTTTGTTGCAGGGATGCTTGTACCTCCACACCCTGTTCCCTGGGAATGCCAAGGAGGGTGTCAGGGTCCCAGGAAAGGGTCCAGTCCTAAAGGGATTCAAGAGTACACTCAGTCTCAGCAGGCCCAAGATGAGGGAAGAGGGAAAGCCCTTCATATCAGAGCCCAATCCAAGAACTTGATGCTGCCGGCAGTTGGAATTGCTTTTGTATCCTAAGTCTTCTGCAGTGGAGCCGTCCCTCATGGGCACAGGGTGGCAGCTGGCCAGGGCCTTGTGCCCATCATTAGGTGGGGACTGGAAAGAAAGCACTGGATTTGGCCCCATTTGGGGCAGTGCGGGTGGCCCTGCTTGCTTCCAGCTTCCAGCTGTGGAGCTTGAGTCATCAGAGGCCCTGGCCAGGGGGTTTGCACATGTAGCCAAACCCAGAGCCTTTTTGGTCCCGGCACCTGACCCTGGCCATCCACATCTTTTCTGGAGCTTAATGAGCCATTGTCTGAAGTCACTGAGGAAGGCTGTGGAAGGCCAGGGAGAAGACCTCGTAATGTAATTGACATGGTTCTCACACGGTCCATATGGGTACAGTAATGAAAATCACTCACATGTGCCTGGTTTTCCAGTTTACAAAGGAAGGAATTTGGGCTGTGTTAATTACCAGCTGGGTATCTATGTACAAACCACTTAAACCCTTTTAGCCTCAGTTTCCTCATTTATAAAACGGGGATAATAAAAGTCACTGCCTTGCCCATCTAATGGGTTTTTTATTTGAGAGAGTGAAGGACAGGGCAGGAGGCTGAATGGGACACCAAGAAAGGGGCTGGGACAGGTCTGGAGGAAATGCCGAGAATGCTGTTTTTGACTGAGAAGCAGGTGAAATGATAAAGAAGGGTACTCTGTTCTTCAGGTTGCCTACAATTGCGTGGTATACCTGTCAGCGGAAACTGAAATTGCATTGTTCAATTCAGATCATATTGTAACTGTGATTTCCCTGATTACAAAAGTAATATATGCGTATAAGAAAACATTTAGAAAAAATATTAAGTATCAAGACAAACATTAAAATAAACCACAGTCTTTTTACTGTTAATATTTGGATGTTTTCCTCTCTCTCGTTCGTATATCTAATATTTTAACAATAAAATAAGAATCATACTATATATTCAGTTATGGAACTCAAGCTTTTTCAATGTAATTTGTACACATAAATGTTTTTAGCTTTGTTTTTATAAAATTAGAACCATGCTGTGTATCAGTCAGGGTTCTCCAGAGAAACAGAACCAATGGGAGGTATATGTGTGTATGTGTGTGTTCATAAATATATATACACACACACATACACATAACATACACACATACACATACGTATTAACAGATACACACACACACATATATATATATGAAGAGATTTATTTCAAGGGCTTGGTTTACATGACTGTGGGATTGGCAGGTCTGAAATCTGTAGGGCAGGCCAGCAAGCTGAACACTCAGGCAGGAGCTAAGGCTACAGTCTTGAGGCAGAACCTCTTCTTCTTTGGGAAATCTCAGTTTTTGTTTGTAAGGCCTTGAACTGACGAGATCTGCCCACATTACAGAGGGTAATTTTCTTCACTTAAAGTCAGCTGATGGTAGATGTTAACCCCATCTGCAAAATACCTTCACAGCAAAATCTAGTGTTTGATTAAGTAACCGGGGACTATGGCCTAGCCAAGTTGACACGTAAAACTGACTATCACATATGACATACCCCAACTTTGTATTTTGATCTTTTTGCTTCCCATGTCATGAACATTTTTTCACAGCAGCATCAAACATTTTCTAAGAACTTGATATGACTCTATTGTTTTTTTCACCAAATGGCTTTACCGTCGTTTGTTTATAAATTTCCCTGTTGTCAGATATTTAGGTTGTATCCAGTTTCCACTGTAGATGTAACATTGTGATAAACATCAACGGGTACATCTTCTTTTTATGTATTCCTTATTAGTCTCTAGGATATATCATTGGCAGAGAATCACTGAGTCAAAAGTTATAAAGATTTTAAGGCTTTTGATACATGTTGCCAAATTTTCTCTAGGCCTATCAAGGTGTGATCCTTGCACCGATACCATCGGTATAACTGGGTGGCTTGTGAGAAAGGCAGATTCTTGGGTCTCACCCAGACCTACTGAATCAGAATCTGCATCTTAGCTAGATGCGCATGTGACTTGTATGTACATTGCAGCGTGTGAGGCACTGCCCAAGAAAATTTGCCCCGATTTATAGACCATGCTATGGTCTGAATGTTTGTGTTCCCCCAAAATGCATCTGTTGAACTCCTAATGCCTGGTGTTATGGTGTTAGTAGGTGGGGCCTTTGGGAGGTGCTTAAGTCATGAGGGTGGAGCCCTCATGAGTGGGATTAATGCCTTATAAAAGAGGCTCCAGAAAGAGCTCTAGCCTCTTCCACTATAAAAGGACACAGCGAGAAGGGGCCGGTTCTGAACCAGGAGGAGGGTCCTCACCGGAGAACGTGACCATGCTGGTGCCTTGACTTTGAACTTCGGCCTCCAGACTATGAGAAATACATTTCTGTTGTTTATACGCCACCCAGACTGGGGTGTTCTGTTATAGCAGCCCGAATGGACTAAAACATACCAGAAGTATAAAGAGATGCTTGTTTTACTTCACTCTCGTCAAAACTGGGCATCATTTTGTCTTTTACCTTTTCAACATGCTGGGCGAAAAACGATATTCTGTTGTTCTTTTGCTTTTTATTCTATAACAAACTTATTGCGTCGGCTGACTTCTGCGGGAGTTCAATCAGGAAAGAGCTTCCCCCACAACCCTGCCAAGCACTGCCTTAAAACACGCTCTGTGGGCTTCCCTGGTGGCGCAGTGGTTGAGAGTCCGCCTGCCGATGCAGGGGACACGGGTTCGTGCCCCAGTCCGGGAAGAGCCCACATGCCGCGGAGCGGCTAGGCCCGTGAGCCTTGGCCGCTGAGCCTGCGCGTCCGGAGCCTGTGCTCCGCAACGGGGGAGGCCGCGGCAGTGAGAGGCCCGCGCACCGCAAAAAAAAACCAAAACAAAACAAAAAACACGCTCTGTGACATCTGAGGTGGATTGCATGTCCAGCTCTGAGGACCTTTAGGGAATTACGACTCATCGGTAGGTATGAAAGTCTAGTCCAGTCTGAAAGCAGAACTTCAGCTTCCCATCCAGTTCCGTGCTCTTCCCCCCCTCCCGGCCCAACCTGCCCCAGGAGTCGGGCACGGGCAGTGGGTGGTGGGCCGGTCATGGTCTCTCACTCTCTTTCCACTCCCTCTTCCTGTTTCCCTTGTCTACAGCTGGGGCAGGAGGGAATGTGATAAGCAGGGACAAAAGTCTGCCAGCATCGGTGCCATCGTTATCATGCTGTCCTACTGGTTGCTGTCTTGCTGGCTCATTGCTGACGTGTTTGGTTCTTCAGAGGCCCTGCAAGGAATTTTAATAAGAGTTCTTCAGTGTACTTAGCTTGGTTGCGATTTCAGTCTCTGAAATCTGTGTTGCAGTGGCCTCCCCATCACACATTAAAATAGTGGCGGGCTTCCCTGGTGGCGCAGTGGATGAGAATCTGCCTGCCAATGCAGGGGACATGGGTTCGAGCCCTGGTCTGGGAAGATCCCACATGCCACGGAGCAACTAGGCCCGTGAGCCACAATTACTGAGCCTGCACGTCTGGAGCCTGTGCTCCACAACAAGAGAGGCCGCGATAGTGAGAGGCCCGCGCACCGCGACGAAGAGTGACCCTCACTTGCCGCAACTAGAGAAAGCCCTCGCACAGAAACGAAGACCCAACACAGCCAAAAATAAATAAATAAAATTTAAAAAAATAAATAAATAAAAATAAAATAAAATAGTGGCATACCGGGGCTGCTGTTGCTGTAACCCATAGAAAAACATGATGACATCTGTTTAAGTTCCCCCAAAACGACAGCAACGGGGAATGCAAATGCTAATGTTTAAAAAGCATATATCTGATTACTAGAATATGGAAAACTCAATTCCTTTGGAGGTTGGAACCATCTTTTTCTTTTTTTAAGGTTTATTTCTGAAGCCTCCATTCTATCTTGGATGTCTTTAGAAAAAAGTAGTGTATGAGTATAGTTTTTTACTGCAGGCATTGTAGATAAACTGGTGCTAGGGAAGGGCCACAGAAATATAGATTTATTCTTTGGAGTTGAAGCATCGCGAAGATAAAACATGAAAGGATATTCTAAAATATTTCATTGAAAACATGCTCAGTGAATCAAGAATTCTTTCCAGCCAACTTTTCAATTTGTTTTCTGAAATCAGAAAAAAAAACCCAAAAAACTGGAAATATTCACTCGAGGGATTGGGAGAAGAGGGGATTGCTTAGGCTTCAGTTACAGGTCATATTTTTTTTTTTTTCTCCTCTTTCTTGATTGCTTCTTACACCCTTGCATCCATTCCCAGCTGCCCAAATGATCCCTACCACAGAGGAAAGCAGTTTGACACACTCATGACCTGGAGATGTTGAGTTCTCCCTGCATCATCACTTTCTTGACAGGCATTAGCATGAGGGCAGTGCTTAACCCAAGGGAATCGAGTCCCAACAGTTGGCTTTGTGCTATGGAGGGTTTTTTGTTTTTGTTTTTTAATTTTATTGGAGTATAGTTGATTTACAGTGCTGTGTTAGTTTCAGAGGTACAGCAAAGTGATTCAGTTATACATATATTCTTTTTTAGATTCTTTTCTCATATAGGTCATCACAGAATATTGAGTAGAGTTCCCTGTGCTATACAGTAGGTCCTTGTTGGTTATCCATCTTATATATAGTAGTGTGTGTGTGTTCATCCCAAGCTCCTGATTTATCTCCCCCCCACCACCATGTTTCCCCTTTGGTAACCATAAGTTTGTTTTCGATATCTGCAAGTCTGTTTCTGTTTTGTGAATAAGTTCCTTTGATCATGTTTTAAATTAGATTCCATACATGAGTGAGATCATATGATATTTGTCTTTGAATTACTTCACTTAGTATGATAATGTCTAGGTCTATCCATGTTGCTGCACATAGCATTATTTCATTCTTTTTTATGGCTGAGTAATATTACTGTGGAGGTGTTTTGTGATTGGAGGTCTTTTTGGTATCTACTCTGCCTAGTGGAGAACAGGTCTTCCTGCCGTCCAATCCATTGCTGCTTCCATTGCTAAAATAAGTCTTCCTAAAACATGGGCTTTTCTCCTGCTCAGGAACCTGCCAGGACTCTCCATCCTTTGAAAGGATAAAGCATAGATTCCTCAGTTCACCTTTTCTTTTTTTTTGCGGTACGCGGGCCTCTCACTGTTGTGGCCTCTCCCATTGCGGAGCACAGGCTCCGGACGCGCAGGCTCAGTGGCCATGGCTCATGGGCCCAGCCGCTCCGCGGCATGTGGGATCTTCCCGGACCGGGGCACGAACCCGTGTCCCCTGCATCGGCAGGCGGACTCTCAACCACTGCACCACCAGGGAAGCCCTCAGTTCAGCTTATAAGGCCCCCAGAGTCAGGTTCTTATAAGGCCCTCAGAGTCAGGTTCTTATAAGGCCCCCAGAGTCAGGTTCTAACTTGACTTTATTTTCCCCTGCTTCCTAATATGCTCATTGCCTTCTGCTGATTGTCTTCCACACATGCCAATACGAGGAGCTACGCCTCTGCTCGTGCATTCCCCTATCCACCACTCCACCTCACCCCACACCACCCGCCCCAGCCCTGCTTGGGTCAGCCCAACTGCTGTTGCGCCCATTGTGCTCTCACGTCTGGTCCTGCAGCCCTTCCTGTCAGAGTGAACCCTGGATCACATGCCTCCCGGTGCATCTGATGGTTTCACGTTTTGTACTGGTTTCCCCCACTTGATTAGGAATTCTTGGTTTGCCATGACCGTGTCCTCTCCTGGTCTCGTAGCCCTCCCAGCCAAGCGTGCAGACCATACTCCGTCATGCTCGCTGATCGGTTGGGATGTGGTGCCTGGTCAGCAGGCTGTGTCACTCTTTCACAGCCCTCCAGTGAGCAGGGACTGCTCAAGAGCTCGACCTAGTGTTTTCATCCCCACAACTCCCAGCTGGACCAGGGGTCTCTGATGGGGAGCTCGGGGGTGGCTCCTTGAGAGGCGGGGTGTAGACTTCACTCTGAGTCGGAATCCCGGCTGACTAGCTCTATGAACTTGGCCATGTCATCTCATTTCCTCACTGGTATAATTCAGCTTAGTTCATTTTTAAATATGTCTTGTGTGCCTACGATGTGCTAAGCCCTATTTTAGGAGTTGGAGATGTGGCAGTGAATAGGCTAGAGATCTGAATAATGACGGAGGGCTGGCTATGTGAAGGTCATGAGGATGAATGTTCCAGAAAGAGGGGTCAGCAGGTGCAGCCACGGAAGTTCGAGGATCTGAAAGGAGGCTCCCGTGGTTGAAGCATGGTGGTCAAGGGAAGGCTGGTGGGAGACAGGGCTGGGAGTCAAGCCAAGGCTAGATTCCATGGGCCCCATAGGGCCATCACAAGACTGTGAGTTTTTCCCCAAAACATATGGGACACCATTAGAGGATTTTAGCAAGTGAATAACACAATCTGGTTTATTACAGTGCCTGCTTCTTTGAACATTAACTGCAATTAACTAAGATAATATATGCAAGGTACCTAGTGATATGCCTGGTACACAGTAGGTGCTTGATAAGTGGTCATTAATATTTTCATGTTTTGGACAAAAACTGGTTGTCTCCTATAGTTTGGCCTTAAAAGATGAAGTTTGTGGTAGGCTGAATAATGGCACCTCCCAAATGTCCCATGTCCTAATCCTTGGAACTTGTAACTATGTCACCTTACATGGCAAAGGAGAATTAAGGTGCAAATGGAATTAACGTTGTTAATTAGCTGACCTTAAAATAGGGAGAGTCCTGGATTATCCGGGTGGGTCCAGTGTCATCACAAGCATCCTTAGAAGCGGAAGAAGGAGGCAGTAGGAAGTCAGAGGAGACATGACCATGGAGGAAGGTCAGAGAGATGCAGTGTTACTGGCTTTGAAGTTGGGGTAGCGGCCACAAACCAAGGAACGCAGGTGGCCACAGAGCTGGAAAAGGCGAGGAAATGGGTTCTCTCTTAGAGCCTCCAGAAGGGAAGGCAGCCCTGCCAACATCTTGATTTGAGCCCAGTGAAAACCCATTTGGACTTCTGACCGCCAGAACTGTGAGATAATGAATTTGTGTTGTTTTAAGCCACTAAGTATGTGGTAAGGATTTTGTACTAAATATTCCAAGCTCCAATTTAGTGCACTCCAGTATGACCTGTGACCCGTGAATTTTAAAATCTGTTTAGTTCACCATCTATTGATTGGTGCCTATGACGTGCCAGGCTACGTAATATAGCATCTGTGCTTTTGGGGAGTTGACCATCTAGGAGACTTGCTGGTGTTTTCCGTAACCTCTAGGGATGCCAAACTCCATATGTACCTCTGTGTGGCACATAATAGCCTCTCAGGTACATGGGTGAAATGAGACCTGCTTTTCATTGATCTGGGAGGGCAGGAGAAGCTACAGAGCTCATGGTAAGAGGTTGGGCTCTCAGCTCCAGTACCCTTGGGCTGGGTGACCCAGGCACACGGACTGCAGGGAGGGGTGGGATTGCCCTGTGCTGGCCCTGGGCCCTGCCTGAAGTCTCTCCATCTGCCCTTCTCAGCCTGCAGGCCTCCTCCCTGAAGCACCCCAGCCTAACCCAGCCCACAGGAAGTACTCCCTCCCAGACCTGGCCCCTCCCCTGGCGGGGCTCCAGGCCAACCTGCTTCGTCGCTTGGGCTGCACTTATTTTCCCTTTACTAACCATTGGGTCCTGTCTGTGGAGGCGGCAGCCAGGGGCTCCCAGAGGCAGGCCCAGCCAGGCGCAAGTTAGAGGCTCAGCAACGCCCGTGGTTTGATTGGTTGGGGCTGGATACGAAGGGTTCCTGTGCGAGGGCTTTTGCTGTATCCTTTTAGGGAAGTTCATTCTCTGTGGTTGCCTCTCCTGCTCCTTTTGGAGACGTTGCTAGAAAATCTCAGCAACGGGGGCCCAGCCTGTACCAGTCCGTCCTTCCCAGTGCAGCTGTCAGAACGTTCACTCCAACACCAGCCATCCTCCTCCCCTGGAGAACTCCCTCCCCCTACTCAACCCATTTATAGCTGTGGTTTCAAACATTAAGAAGAAAAATAAACTCAGTACATTTCTTTTTCAATGAAATATCAGTATGTAAGACTGAAAGTCAGGAGGCAGTATAAAAACATCACTAAGTATCTGGCCTCTAGCATCAGACAGACCTGGGTTCAAATCCAGACTCTGCCACTTATATAACCTCAGGCAAGTTGTCTAACTGCTCCATCCTCCGTTTCCTCATCCGTAAAACGGGGATGTTGGCAGTTCTTAGTTCAGGGGGCTGTTTTGGAGATCAAACGTGATGAGGTATGTAAAGTACTTAGTAGAGTGCCTGGCCTGGCATAGGTACTCAATAAATGTTGGCTGTTGTTACTAGAATATGAATTAATTTTCTAAGTCTCATGTATAACGTTTAATTATCATTTAATTATATAATTGTATAATTAACATTTAATTATACAGCCCACTGGGGACAATAGTTTAGCTGTTTGGATGAGAACAGACAACTTTTTAAAAATAAATTTTATATATATATATATATATATATATTTTTTTTTTTTTAGTGGTACGCGGGCCTCTCACTGCTGCGGCCTCTCCCATTGCGGAGCACAGGCTCCAGACGTGCAGGCTCAGCGGCCATGGCTCACGGGCCCAGCCGCTCCGCAGCATGTGGGATCCTCCCGTACCGGGGCACGAACCCGTGTCCCCTGCATCGGCACGCGGACTCTCAACCACTGTGTCACCAGGGAAGCCCAATAAATTATATATTTTTGAACAGTTTCAGATTTACTGAAAATTGTGAGGAGAGTACAGAGAATTCCCATTTACCTGGCATCTAGTTTCCCCTATTGTTAACATCTTACATTAGTGTGGCACGTTTGTTACAATTAATGAACCAATATCGATATAGAACCATTAACTAGGGTCTGTACTTTATTGCCTTAGTTTTGACCTAAGAACGTCATTTTTCTGTTCTGGGATTCCATCCAGGAAAGCATATTACATTTAACTGTCACACTTCCGTAGGCTCCTCTTGTCTGTGACAGGTTCTCAGACTTCCCTTGTTTTTCATGGCAATTTTCAGGAGTACTGGTATTTTGTAGATATTTTGTAGGATGCCCCGCTATCGGAATTTGTCTGATGTTTCTTTCCTGGTTAGCCTGCAGCTGAACACAGGCATTTGCAATCAGTGGATCCACGATCCACAATCCACTGACTGCAAATGTCTGGGTTCCCTTAGCTTCAGCACTACAGTGTTCTCTTAGCTTCAACATCCATGAAATTAGAATCAAATGTCTGCAGGAAGCCTCAAGCACGGTTTGGAGAATCACAGATGGAGAAGTGGAGTCCGGGCTCCTTGGTGTGGCCTACGAGACCCTTCTCAGTCTGCCCTGCCCACTTCACCAGCCTCCTCTCCTTGCTGGGAGCATCCCAGCTTCACCGAAGTCCCCCAGTAGGTCTGGGCTTTGAGGTATATTGATTCTTCTACCTGGAATGCCTACCCTCCTTTCTCTGCCTGGCTTTTCCTGGTCTCTAAGATCCAGTTTAACTTCTCCCCCTCCCTGATGTCCTTCCCTCTTTCCCTAAGGAAAAGTCACTGTCCCCGGGGTTCCCTCAAAACTTGTCACATCTCTCTGTATTGTTCTTCTTGGTTCACAGGTCCACCTCTCCCTCTAGGCTGGAAGCTTCTTGAGAGCAGAGACTGAGTCATAATCCTCTCTGTATTCCTCATGCCCAGTGTGAGGCCTAGGCACACAGTAGGTGCTCAAGAGATGCTTAGTGAATGACTCTGACATTAGAGAAAGGTGCTGTATCCGTACCAGCCTTAACACAGCACGTTGACTTGATCCTAGGAATGTGGCGTGCCCCAATGGATGCGGGATGCCAATAACCAACCCTTGGGTTGTTCTTTTTTTTTTTTCCCTGGTACGCGGTCCTTTCACTGCTGCAGCCTCTCCCGCTGCGGAGCACAGGCTGCGGACGCACAGGCTCAGCGGCCATGGCTCACGGGCCCAGCCGCTCCGCGGCATGTGGGATCCTCCCGGACTAGGACACGAACCCGCGTCCCCTGCACCGGCAGGCGGACTCCCAACCACTGCGCCACCAGGGAAGCCCTGGGTGGTTCTTTTAAAGCTGCTTTCTCCCTGCCCCGGAAGGGTGTGAGTACATGGTGTGAACATGGAAAGGGCCACCAGGGGGCTCCAGGGAGCAGTTCACTGGCCCAGCCAGAGAAGAAGGTTCAGTGGTGGCTTCAGCAGCAAGACTCGAGTCCTGCAGAATCCACAAAGAAAGTGTGTCAAAAGAGAGGTCTGTTTTGCTACTGATGTGCCAGGCTCTGCAGCAAGGACAGGATGTACCAGTCTGTTCTGAAAACATGTGTGGGCCCTGGACCGTCATTTTTCCCCCAGAGGTCTCTGCCTGCAGAAATCGGCACAAAAGATACCAATAGCCAAGAAATAGTATTTGCAGGAGCAAATGATCTCATTATAGCTGCCAGCAGACCTTCACTTCATTCAGATTTCCCAATTTCTGCTTCCACTCCAGTGTTAATAGTTCTCCCTGGATCAGAAACTCTTCATGGATATTCCTAAAGCCAAGATTATCACTGAGAAGTTGGAGCCAGAATCTCAGGGCTTTTTTTGAATTCTATGAGGAGGGGGAAAAACAGCTGAATTAATTTGAGAGAATGACGCTTGAATTAGAAATTGGCCTCTGGGGTCAGTAACATCTATTATTTTGTTCTTGCGGCTGATATTACTAACAGTAATAAGAGTAAAATAGCCCTTGTGTATTGGGTGCCTACTCCATGCTAGACTTTGGGATGGAGATTCTGCCCATGCCAGACACTTGCCCTTGGACACCCAGAGGGAATTAGAGCAGTATAATCCCTGCCCATTCTGCTACAGAGATATGAGCTCCACCTCATAGATGAGGAAACTGAGGGTCAGCCACATGAAGTGGTTTGTCAAGGCTAGAAATCAGATTCTCTCTGACTTCAAAACCTGAAGGCTTGTCAATCACCCAAACACACCCCAAAAGGCTCCTTTTAAGATGCCAATCATGAAACATGTCTGTGCTCCAGGGGATGGGAAGGGATTATCACAGGAGACAGAAATGTATAGGTATTACAAGTAAACCCATCATTAATAATAATGATAAAAAGGATGATAATATCTTACAGTTCTGGGGCCATGAGCTGCTTGACAGTCATGATAGACAAATACAGAGGGATATCTGCTAGAATTTAATGCTATTTGTACTCAGAAGGCTTTTGTTTGTTTGTTTGTTTGTTTGTTTTATTGGCAGTACGCGGGCCTCTCACTGTTGTGGCCTCTCCCGTTGCGGAGCACAGGCTCCGAACGTGCAGGCTCAGCGGCCATGGCTCACAGGCCCAGCCGCTCCACGGCATGAGGGATCTTCCCGGACCGGGGCACGAACCCGCGTCCCCTGCATCGGCAGGCGGACTCTCAACCACTGCGCCACCAGGGAAGCCCCAGAAGGCTTTTATAGTCTACTTTAAGAGCAAAGTTAAGATGGAATCTCTGAACTCGCACGTTTTAAGAGGCGGACTCCTCCTAAGGGTTTTGACCCCACTGTTCATGATCCTCCCACACCCATCTTCTGTTTGGCTTCCCAAACGCTTGTGGTCAGGTGAGGTGCCCATCGGACAGGCTCCAGGAAACTGGCACTGGTAGCTGTCTGTCCCGAAGGCTGTCTCACCAGGATTTCTGAGAATGAGATGCTAAACGGTAGAGCCCAGAACCAAACTTGGAGAACACTCCAGCCCCAGCTGAAAGACATTAATTGTCCATCCACAGCTTTCTTAAATAGGAGAGCGTTTGTAACTGGAGAGCAAAGCAGTTTCTACACAGAACCATAACTAAAGTAGGATGTGCAAAAACCTCTTGGACTTTTGTCCCACACGATAGCCTAAGTCCCTTTAGAAACCTCCCAGTTTCTCAGGACCAGGTGTGTACTGTGCCCTTGGCCGGACATCATGCGGCCGTACCTGGCACAGCCTCGGCAAGTTCACTTCGCCGCGCTCCGGGACTCACCCCGGGTCATCATGAAGCTATTCATCATGTTTTGTTGTCAAACCTTTGTCAGCATCTTCATCCCCAAAGGAGTGGTTTGTATTCCCTTTGGCGGTATTTGTGACTCTAGTAAATAAGAGATAATTACACTCCAGTTTTAAAATTAAAACACACAAAAAGTAGCAATGCCAGTGAGGAGTTAGGTACATTTTACGGCAGCCTACTTCCCTCGAGTCAACAGACTGTTTGCTGTGTTTCATGCAGACTCTGAGGCGTTTGAAGATAAATTTTTATTTTAAGAAGCCTGAAACTCCTTCTCTCTTGCTTCGTTAGTATGAAATAATGCTTCAAATTCTTTTTTATTTTAGCCTTAGTTTTAAGGCTCTAAAACCGTGCTTAAAATGTGAGCGTTGAGTTGGAAGATTAAATGAGAGAATGTATCAGAAAGCATTTGGAGATGTTTTTATTGCATCATGTTCTTTCTATGTGCATAATGCTTGGATTTGGCAGGAAAGGAAAAAGGCGTTCTTGTCCTGTGGCTGCCGAGAATTTCTCTTTTTCTTTCTCTCTCTCTCTTTTTTTTTTTTTGTCCCCTGGTTTGTGCTTGGAAAGTGAAAATATATTCAAGCGAGTCCTTACAAACATTTGATCTTGTTTTCATAAGAAGTGAGAGGAACTGTGAAAAGTGATTTAAAAAGTGGAATTAGATTCTTGACGTCGTTTGGCCAGTGACCCTGTCTGCGGGGTGGGAGAGGAGCTCTGTGGGGTGTGGCTGGCCCTTGATGCCGGTTCACGAACCTCTCATTAGTGAGCCTAGTGGAAGTTGGTGAAGTTTTCCTCCACGGAGGTTTTGGGAGGAGAAGACATCTTCCCATTGTGTCAGAGGAACGAATGCCACAGATTGAGGGGCCGTGCTCTTTTCAGAATGTAAGGCTGGCTGCAGGAACCCACCTGGGCACAGGCGGGCTGGCTTAGCTCTTTGCTTTTCACCCACGTCCTCCACTCCCACTGCCTTGGTGAGCGATGTGCGGAGGCCAGTAGGGCAGGACCGAGGACTTCAGGACTTGGGGAGAGAGTTTCTCTCTGGCAAGTGAGCTTTTGGCTGTACTTACACAGATGGACATTTGGGCACTGGACAGCTGTGAACACCCCCAGAAGACATTGTAGGGCCCATGGGAGCAAAGATGGAGTGAGAAACTTGAAACTAGGATTCCAGTATGACAGAGAGGAAAGAGTTAAGTTTTGTGTGCTATATGCTGAACTTTCTCATAGGGCTTTCATTTCTGTAAATTATAGGAGAAAGCCCTATTTTGACGACCCTGCGTTTAAGACATATCCACCACTTTGACTATTAAGTGGCATTATCTTGCCCTCCCCACTCCCACCCCCAGATGTGTTTTGATAACCAGGCAGCACTCCCTGATGTCATCAGTACTTAAATTTATTTGGAGGGATGAGGAGAGTTTTAGCCCTTGAGAAACAATGGCCAGTGTTTACTCTCCGGGGGAATCAACTTTTACATCATCTGAACCTAAGACATTTTCTGGACTGCAATATATATCATCACAGATCTTAATTTGAGGCGTAGATGTTAGAATAATTTCATTTTGAAATATGGTGGTAGTAAAATTCAGCATTAACATGAGCAGTCAATAATTCAAACTTTTATTTGCTCTTATATCAAAGGAATATCTTTCTGCTCCCACCAGCCGGGGAGGTGGGGAGTCTGGGGGCAGGGGGAGGGGAGAAGATTTAGCGTTTTGCTGATAATAGTATTTTTCAGCCCAATTTGATTTTTTTCTTAAAGAAGAACTGATTTTTTTCTTTGAAACTGATTTGTTTAATTTCTGAAGTCCACAAGAGCCCCGCGTAGCTCCCTGGATCTTTGTGAAAAGGCACATGACCTTTCCCACTAAGCTGCTGGCACTAATCTATGCATGCCTTATTAGGGGCAGAGAGTTTAAAAACTTATGAGAACTGTTTATAATCTCCATTTGTTTCCCCCTTTTAACATCTTAATGCTTTGGTGAACTGCCTGTTTTGGCAAAGAGGTCTCAAGTGGAATGATTGAGGGGGAATTTTCCCCTTTGGTGGAACTGATCCACTAGCCTATGTGAGCAGCTTTAGAAAACTTTTCATCTGTGGAATCATTTTGGCCATTATGAACATAAATGGCTTTGTCACCCTTTAGCAGGCAGATGGAGCATGCGTTTCACATTATTAACTCGAGTCGGCATGGGGGCTAGTTGAAGCAACTTTCAAGAAAGCAGAGTCTACACGTGCCCATCTTGCTTCCAGTTCCACTGCAAAAGGCAGTGTTCACACTGCCCAGGGTTGTGGAACAGCCCCTTCTGATGGGAATGCTGTGTGACGTGGACCTTGCCAAAAACAAATGGATCATTTACAGGAAATAAGAAGTTAAGGAGGAGGATGAGTCAGTAGACTTCAAAGCAAACCCATTGCCACAGAACTTAAATAATGAATGCCAAGAACTGAGGATTTCATAGACAGCTTCTACAGCTGTCTGTGCAGCTGGAAACTTTGTGCAACTCCAACACTGTCTGTTCTGATGAAGGGTCCCTACTTCTTCTGGGAGGAAGAGGAGATAAGGAGAAAGGAAGGAAAGAAAGGGAGAAAGAGAAGGGTGGGGATGGGAAAGAAAGAAGGGGAGCGATTTGTAAAGAAAGGGAGAGGAAGAAGGATGGATGGGTGGGTGGATGGATAAATGGAGGGAGGGATGGAGGAGAAGAAAGTTACAAAGAAAACAGAGAGATGGAGGGGCAGAGGATGGGAGTGGTCTGAAGGTGGGTAGTTAGTCTAACTTTGCACAAATATGTTTTGCGTGGCAAGTATCCTGGTACATCTGTCCCGTGGATCTCTGTTTAGCGGATTACTAAAGTAAAAATGAAATGGTGTATCTTTTAAATGCCACTGAGTCATTTATGAGCCCATAGACAAGGGGTTTAAGGAGTTTTCTTTTGGAACTACTTATAATGGAGAACTGTGTTTGAGAAAACGGAGGGCTGGTTCAGATTATAAACACAGTGCAGAGGTCCCTCACTTAAGAAAACTTGTATATCAATGAAATAGATGAATTCGGGAGATTTATGCATATTACAAAAACGTTTCGATCCAGCGATTCCACCTTGAGGAGTTTATTTTTAAGAAATAATTAGACAAGGGTGTGAACCCTGTGTGGATAACAGCATTGTCCATACTTGTGAAAACTTTGAAATAAACTATATGTCTAATAAGAGACATTAAATAAATCATGGCGTATGTATAGTACATGTATAATATACCATAATATCATTAACACTACGTAGTGTTATTAACATGGAATGTTATTCACAGTATATTATATACTGATAATATATATATAATATACTGATTTTCACAGTATATTAATTAAAATCTTTTCGGAAAGTATTTATATATTTATATGTGTATATACATTTATATTTGCATTGAACAAAGTCTGGAGGTACGCACCCAAAGTGTTAACAATGGTTGAAACTGGGAAGGTAGGGTTTGGAGTGATTTTAATTTTCTTGTCTGCATTTTCTCATTTATTTTCTACAATGAATATGTACTGCTTGCCTAATATAAAAACAATTGGTAGGAGAGGGGGATTTTTCAATCTGAGAGAGGATTTATTCAAGCTTTTTTCCCACAGAGAAGGGCCCAAGTTAAGTTTGTGTTTACAGAGTTCCTCCCAATGTTGGAAGGGGAAAAAAAACTTCCCCAAATGTCAAAATCCTATTTCTGGATTCTTTTTGCTTCAGTGGCCCTCTGGTGCCAAGCCTTCCTTCTTGCTCATAGCCTGAGCTGAGTCCTCTCAGGTGGCTGGATGCCTTTCCAGCTGGGCAACACTGAAGGGAGAGTCAGCAAGGCACCTCTGGCTGGGTGATACACTTTCCTCTGGGTTGGAGACCCACCACAACCAGATTCTAATGCAAAGTGACCAGAGGCCACCCAAGGCCAGCTTGGGTATTTTATTTTATTTTATTTTTTATTATTATTATTTTTTTTTGTGGTAGGCGGGCCTCTCACTGTTGTGGCTTCTCCGGTTGTGGAGCACAGGCTCCGGACGCGCAGGCTCAGCGGCCATGGCTCACGGGCCCAGCCGCTCCGCGGCATGTGGGATCTTCCCAGACCAGGGCACGAACCTGTGTCCCCTGCATCAGCAGACAGACTCCCAACCACTGCACCACCAGGGAAGCCCCAGCTTGGGTATTTTAAAAGACTCGGAAAAAATAAAAAAATAAAAATAAAAAATAAAAGACTCGGGTGAGGAGGAAAAATCACTTGTTAGAAAGAAAAAAGAACCCCCAAACTGCCAGTCATTGGAAGGTTCTTGCTGGCATACCCGTCTGGGTCCTGAGGAAAACCAGGAACAGAATTCCTGCCTCATTCTCAGAAATTCTCCAAGGAGATTAGCGTGGGCCCATTGAGAGTCTGAGATGGGTGTGCGGGCCCCCTCCCTGGCTTTTGTTCTCCATGATGGATGCTCCCAGTCTCTGGGTGGCATGGGTTTTATTCCCTCCTTGTGGGATTGGTGAAGGTGCCCTGGCAGGCCCTGACCACAGGCCTCTGAGGTGTCCCCCTGGATCTTGCTCTTCCATCTGCTTGAGGGCCGTGGTGAACTCTGGGACCACTTCCCACTCTTGTCTTGGTTTCTCTTTGTTGCATCCAGCTGGTCTCATCCCTGTGGCAGGATAGGTGTGGGAGGAGGATGAAGACAGTTGGAATTCTTTAGCTGGTGGGTTGCTGGCCTGGAGCAGAGCCCAGATTTCTCATCCGTCCCTACCACAGCCTGCCCTGCCCCTAGTTCATGTTTGAGATGTAAGATTCAGTTCTGACTTGATTGGGAGCCAGCACAATGACTGCTTGCTTCTCTGTAAGGCAACTGGACCTCACTGGAGCCAGACTTAATCTTTATCCACCACCCACTGGCTTTGTGATCCAGGCAGATCACTTAACATCTCTGAGCCTCTGTTTCCTCATCTGTAAAATTTCAGCTTTATTGGGGGTGGAGGTTGTGGGTAGGGTTGGAGAAGACTGAGTGCCCTAACATAGGGAAGTGCTTCGAATAATACCTTGCACACTATAATAATAATTATTATTACTACTGTGATAACTGACATTTATTGAACAATACTTTGTGTCAGGTACTTTTATAAACACTTTGCATATAGAAATTTACTTAATCCTCACAACGGCCTCTGAAGTAGGTACTAACTAATCCCATTTACAGATGAGAAAATTGAACCATGGAGAAATTGAATAACTTGCCATTAGTAAGTGAATTAGTGAAATAACCAAACTGTGACCAAGAAGTTCTTCTTCTTTTTTTTTTTTTAATTGTAAAATACACATAACATAAAATGTACGGTCTTAATGATGTTCAAGTTCACAGTTCAGTGGTGTTCACTACATTCACACTGCTGCACAGCTGATCTACAGAACTCTTTTCATCTTGCAAAACTGAAACTCTATACCCATTAAACAGCAACTCCCCATTTCCCCCAGACCCTGGAAACCACCATTCTACTTTCTGTCCCTATGAATTTGACTATATACCTCATATAGGTAGAATCATTCAGTATTTGTCTTTTTGGGACTGGCTTCGCATAGTGTTCTTAAGGTTTATCTATGTAGTTGCACGTGTCAGAATTTCTTTCCTTTTTGAGGCTGAATAATATTCCATTGCATAACTGACAAAGGATCAATCTCCAAAATTTACAAGCAGCTCATGCAGTTCAATATCAAAAAAACAAACAACCCATTCCAAAAATGGGCAGAAGACCTAAACAGACATTTCTCCAAAGATACACAGATTGCCAACAAACACATGAAAGGATGTGCAACATCACTAATCATTAGAGAAATGCAAACCAAAACTACCATGAGGTATCACCTCACACCGGTCAGAATGGCCATCATCAAAAAATCTACAAACAATAAATGCTGGAGAGGATGTGGAGAAAAGGGAACCCTGTCACACTGTTGGTGGGAATGTAAATTGATACAGCCACTATGGAGAACGGTATAGAGGTTCCTTAAAAAACTAAAAATAGAACTACCATACGACCCAGCAATCCCCCTACTGGGCATATACCCTGAGAAAACCATAATTCAAAAAGAGTCATGTACCACAATGTTCATTGCAGCTCTTTTTACAATACCCAGGACATGGAAGCAACCTGAGTGTCCATCAACAGTTGAATGGATAAAGAAGATGTGGCACATATATACAATGGAATATTACCCAGCCATAAAAAGAAACGAAATTGTGTCTCTTGTAGAGACGTGCATGCACCTAGAGACTGTCATACAGAGTGAAGTAAGTTTAGAAAGAGAAAAACTAATACCGTACGCTAACATATATATATGGAATCTAAAAAAAAAGAAAATGGTTCTAAAGAACCCAGGGGCAGGGCAGGAATAAAGATGCAGACATAGAGAATGGACTTGAGGACACGGGGAGGGAGAAGTGTAAGCTGGAACGAAGTGAGAGAGTGGCATGGACATATATGCACTACCAAATGTAAAATAGCTAGCTAGTGGGAAGCAGCCACATAGCACAGGGAGATGAGCTCCGTGCTTTGTGACCACCTAGAGGGGTGGGATAGGGAGGGTGGGAGGGAGACGCAAGAGGGAGGGGATATGGGGATATATGTATATGTATAGGTGGTTCACTTTGTTATATAGCAGAAACCAGCACACCATTGTAAAGCAATTATACTCCAATAAAGATGTAAATAAATAGATAAATAAAAATATGCCTATAAAAAAGTATTCCATTGCATATATATACCACATTTTGCTTATCCATTCATCTGTCCCTGGACATTTGGCTATTGTGAATAATGCTGTTGTGAACATAGATATATATGTTTGAGTTCCTGCTTTCAATTCTTTTGGACATACACCCAGAAGTGGAATTGCTGGGTAATATGGTAAGTCTATTTCTGATTTATTGAGGAACCACCATACTGTTTTCCATAGTAGTTGTACAATTTTATGTTCCCACCAGTAGTGCACAAGGATTCCAATATTTCCACGTCCTCCCCAACACATGCTAGTTCTTGTTTTTTTCATAGTAGGCATCCTAGTGGGTGTGAGGTGGTATCTCATTGTGGTTTTGATGTGCACTTCCCACATGTTAGAGACGTGAGCTTCTTTTCACATGCTCATCGGCCATTTGTGTATCTTTGGAGAAATGTCTATCAAGTTCTTTGCCCATTTTTTAATCACATTTTTTGTCATTGTTAAGTTATAGGAGTTTTTAATATATTCTGGATATTAACCCCTTATCAGATACCTGATTTACAAATATTTTCTTCCATTCTCTGGGATGCCACTTTGTTGATTCTGTCCTTTGATGCACAGAAGTATTAAATTTGATGTAGTTCAATTTATCTATTTTTTTTTTTTAACTTTTGTTGCCTTCGCTTTTGGTGCCTTAGCAAAACAAGGAATTCTTTTGGGTGATCTATAGTTGAGGCAAGATGAGGGAAGAAGCAAATTCTACCCATTCTGTTTGGAAAAGTAAGGCGTGAAGACAGAAGCCAGCACCCTGCGTGGTGTTGAGTGGTGCGGAGGGACATAATAACAACAAAAAAAGTAGGAAACTGTAACTAAGGGAAGGCAGTTTGGGATTGGTTCCCAGCCCAAAATGGAGAGAAAAAAGAGCCTAAGAATACTGTATAAGCAGACACTATTTGAGGCAGAAAAAAGAAAGGGTCCTCAAGGGCTGAGAGCCAGAAAGTCCAAATAATGAAAAATTAGGAGAAGATGGGGAACTGATGGGCCTTTGACAATCTAAAGCGGGGAAAAGGTGGTGTGCATTAGGGAAGGGATTATTGGGTTGAAATTTGAGCAGGGAAGTTGAAAAATTCTTCTGGCTGGGGAAAAGGGAGATTCTACTGACTGGGGGGAAATGGATTTTACAACAGTAGAGGAGAAAAAGCAGGACAGAGAGGAAGTGAGGCTGCTAATTAAGAGGGAGGGAGGGCTTTACAGAGACCCAAGGAAATGACTGCAGAGCTAAATTCTTAGTCCCTTTCAGCCTTCCCTGTAAGGGGTTCCAGTAACAATGAGTTGGGCACAGCTAGAGTAGGCGAGGGAACAGGAGGCATGGGAGCGCTAAAGAGCGTGCAGAGAAATATCTGAAGCCCATGCACACCCTTTGGTTTCTGTTATTTATTTTAAAAATGGCAAGAACTGTACCGCGGCAGGAAAAACCCTGGCCACGCTTGCTGCCACAGACCCCTGAAAGGTGGGGGAAGCCTTCAGGGTCTGAGGCAAGCAAACTTCAAACAGCAGCAGCCTGGCCAGGAGACAACTCCACAAGCCAGGAGACGGTTCAGCTGGAAAGAGCACTGTGCTGGGAGTTGAGAGGCCTGGTGCAGCCCAGCTTGGCCGAGAATTCACTCTGCTTCGTTGATGCCTCACATCTTCGTCTAGAAAACAAAGGCCACGGCTGGCTGATCGTAGTTTCAGAGAGGCAAAGAGTCTTATTCAGATGATCTCAAGCGAAGGGGGTTTAGTTTAAGGATGTACGTGGACAAGAAGTCTGAAAAAATAGACAAGACAGACCAGAGGCTGAGCAGACATCACAGGAGAGCTGGACCTTAAGGAGGAGGAGCATGAAGGGTGCTCAGAACCTAAGGCAGCAGGAGAGGCCTCACTGGTAGAAGTTTCTGGACTGTCAGTCTAGTGTCCTGCCACTAACATGACTCTGTTCTGTTCTCTTGCTATCGGATGGCTTCCTGACCCTCCTCTCTGGATCTTTTCTCTCCATCTTTGCTTCTGCTTGAAGTAAGGATTGTTCTGTGGGTTCTGATCCTGAGCCCAAACTTGTTCTTAGTGGATGATGAAGATGATTATAGCAGCTGACGTTTATTGAGTGCCTACTCTGTGCCAGGCACTGTTCTAAGCACATTATAGGTCTTAAATCACTTCATCTTCTTACCAACCTTATGGAGCAAGAACCATCATTATCCCCAGTTGGAAAAAGCTGAGGCCCAGTGAATTAGTTTCCCATGGTCACACAGCTAGTAAGTGTCATAACCAGCGTTCAGGTCCAGGCAGTAAACTCCAGAACCTGTGCTCTGCTTACCACCCCACCGCTCCCAGCAAGGATGGAAGGAGTGAGCTGCTAGAGGTCTTCAATTCCTGTTTCCCTCAATGGTCACCCAAACAGCGGTCAACTGTCTATTCTTATCCACCTGTTTAGAACTTTTTTGGGGGGTATTTTGCAGTCTGTACCAGCTCTGAGGGGTGGTCCTATCCTGAATTTACTGTGTGTTACATCTTGATGGACTCAGGTGTTTCCCGTTATGAATTGCTTGACATGGGATGGTCAGGGAGGTGACTGAGGATCTGATTCACTACAAAGGATGGCACAGACAAAGGTATCCAAGCATGGTAACAGAAGGATTACAAACGTCTCAGCCCTATTAGGAAATCTAGGCAAAGATGTGGGACTAGAATTGAGGATGAGGGTGGTGGTGGTGGCCATTAAGCCACAAGAATGAACTTTCCTAAGGAGAGTGTACAATGTGGTGACTCTGACTACATTTATCAGATTCTTGCTCTGCAAGTCTAAATACCACATGAATCCCAACAATAGATATTTTTTTTTAATTTGCCTTTTTTTCCTATTTTTGTAATGATTGCAGAATAGTTTTGCTGAAATGGACTTCACGTGGTCTTAGGATATCCACCAGGGCATATCTCACTGCCCACCTCTTAATACCTAACTGCCCAGGCCATGCTTTATAGACAGGCTGGTGACGATTGCAAGGGCAGTTAGAAATCAAGCACTTGTTGGCAATGATCTAGGTGTAGTGCTTTTAGTCAGTTACGTATCTCTGTGGGAAAAAATGGCTTAAGTTCTTCAACTGGAATTGCACAAATGTAGTTTGTACACGCCATTCCTTAATCCACAAAATAAAAGGACAAACCAGAAGGATGCATTCCCAAAGTATTGGGGCTGATCACCTCTTTTTCTGATTATGTTCTTTTGGAGTTTAACTATCTAAGCTCTAGAAATATGGGAACAGGTCAGGCCTGGAGTATTCTGCATTGAGTAGTTCAGGATCCATTGATAGAATTCAAAGTCTTACCAGGGGGCTGTGCAAGCCAGATGCTGCTGCTTTAACTTGACTTCTCCCTGCATTTGGAGAGTGCCCCAGCCAGGTAAGGACTTCCACTCACAATCATCGTCTTCTGTGTATAATGTGAAATATTTTACACTGTGCTCCCATTTAGGATTCTTACACGTCTTTTTAACTTAAAAATTGTTCCATATTTACACTTATATCCGTAGATCTGTTTATGTGATCACTTATAGTTTTTAATAACTTCATGGAATCCTGTTGGATTGCTATACTGAATTTACTTAATGTTCCCCTGAATTGGACATTTAAACCGATTCGATTTTGGTTTTTATTAATATGCTGTTAGAAACTTTGTTCGCGTTGTTTACTTTCTTCCTTTCTGTCTCTCTTTTCCTTTTGAGTATTTCCTTGGGAGTGTAGTCCCAAAGAAGAATTAAGGATCAGAGGTTTTATAGCTCTTGTTCCATAGCGTCAGACAGCCTGCAGAAACACTGGAGTCATTCACAGTGCCCCCAGCGATGGTTGAGCACACTTGTTCCCGACAGCTCTGCCAGTATTGTTCTATCATTGTCTCTTATGCTGTTTTTAAGTAGGTATACAGTTATTTTGATTCATATTTCTTAAATTATTAGTGAGGTGGAACATTTTCCCATGGGTTAGTTTATCAGGTACATTTCCAGGGAACAGAATGCGTGTATAAAGTGGCTGGCGCAGGTTACCGCTTAATAATGTTCTTTCTCTCTCCCTCTTTTCCCTTTCCCTCATTAGTCATTGGTCAAATAGGGTGTCATTACTGATGACAGTATGTTTATATCACAATATAAGATTTCATTCCTATTTTGGATCGTAAATACTTATCCATTATATCTATCATAATTTAAAACTTTCTTTTGCTCCTTTTATATTTGTTTTGTTAGTTTTTATTAAGGAGACTTTATTTTTTTAATTGAAGTATAGTTGATTTACAATGTTGTGTTAATTACCACTGCACAGCAAAGTGTTTCTCTTATATATATATATACATTCTTTCTTAATATTCTTTTCTATTATGGTTTTCATAGGATATTGAATATAGTTCTCTGTGCTGTACAGTAGGACCTTGTTGTTTATCCATTCTATATATAACAGCTTACATCTGCTAACCCCAACCTCCCACTCCATCCTTCTCCCAACCCCCTCCCCTTTGGCAACCACCAGTCTGTTCTCTATGTCTGTGATTCTGTTTCTGTTTCATAGATAGGTTCATTTGTGTCATATTTTAGGTTCCACATATAAATGGTATCATATGGCATTTGTATTTCTCATTCTTACTTCACTTAGTGTGATAATCTCTAGTTGAATCCATGTTGCTGCAAATGGCATTATTTTGTTATTTTTTATGGCTGAGCAGTATTCCACTGTATATATGTACCACATCTTCTTTATCCATTCATCTGTCAATGGACATTTAGGTTGTTTCCATGTCTTGGCTATTGTGAATAGTGCTGCTCTGAACATAGGGATGCATGTATCTTCTTTAATTATAGTTTTATCCAGATATATGCCCAGGATTGGGATTACTGGATCATATGGTGATTCTGTTTTCAGTTCCCTGAGGAACCTCCATACTGTTTTCCACAGTGGCTGCACCAACTTACATTCCCACCAACAGTGTAGGAGGGTTCCCTTTTCTCCACACCCTCTCCAGCATTTATTGTTTGTAGATTTTTTGATGATGGCTATTCTGACTGGTGTGAGGTGGTACCTCATTGTAGTTTTGATTTGCATTTCTCTAATTATTAGCGATGTTGAGAATCCTTTTGTGTGCCTATTGGCCATCTATATGTCTTCTTTGGAGAAATGTCTAGGTCTTCTGCCCATTTTTTTTATAGAGTTGTTTGTTTTTTTTGTTGTTGAGTTGTATGAGCTGTTTGTATATTTTGGAAATTAAGCCCTTGTCGGTCGCATCATTTGCAAATATTTTCTGCCACTCTGTAAGTTTTCTTTTCATTTTGTTTATGGTTTCCTTTGCTGTGCAAAAGCTTGTAAGTCTGATTAAGTCCCATTTGTTTATTTTTGTTTTTATTTCTATTGCCTTGGGAGACTGACATAAGAAAATATTGGTATGATTTATGTTAGAGAATGTTTTGCCTGTGTTCTCTTCTAGGAATTTTATGGTGTTATGTCTTATGTTCAAGTCTTTAAGCCATTTTGAGTTTATTTTTGTATATGGTGAGAGGGTATGTTCTGACTTCATTGATTTACATGCAGCTGTCCAACTTTCCCAACACCACTTGCTGAAGACTGTCTTTTACCCATTGTATATTCTTGCCTCCTTTGTTGAAGATTAATTGACCATAGGTGTGTGGGTTTACTTCTGGGCTTTCTATTCTGTTCCATTGATCCATATGTCTGTTTTTGTTCCAATACCACACTGTTTTGATTACTGTAGCTTTGTAGTATTGTCTGAAGTCTGGGAGAGTTATGCCTCCTGCTTTGTTCTTTTTCCTCAGGATTGCTTTATTAATTCTGGGTCTTTTATGGTACTGTATAAATTTTAGGATTATTTGTTCTAGTTCTGTGAAAAATTTCATGGGTAATTTGATAGGGATTGCATTGAATCTGTAGATTGCTTTGGGTAGTATGGCCATTTTAACAATGTTGATTCTTCCAATCCAAGAGCATGGGATATCTTTCCATTTCCTTAATTTCCTTTATTAATGTTTTATAGTTCTCAGAATACAAGTCTTTCACCTCCTTTGTCAGGTTTATTCCTATGCATTTTATTTTGGGGGGTGTGATTTTAAAAGGTATTGTTTTTTTTTACGTTCCCTTTCTGATACTTCATTGTTGGTGTAAAGAAATGCAACCAACTTCTGTATGTTAATCTTGTATCCTGCTACTTTGCTGAATCCGTTTATCAGTTCTAGTAGTTTTGTGTGGAGTTTTTAGGATTTTCTATATATAGTATCATATCATTGCATATAATGACAATTTTACCTCTTCCCTTTCAATTTGGATATATTTTATTTCTTTTTATTGTCTAATTGCTGTGGCTAGGACTTCCAATACTGTGTTGAATAGAAAAGGTGAGAGTGGGCGTCCTTGTCTTGTTCCAGATTTTAGTGGGAAGGCTTTCAGCTTTTCCCCATTGAGTACTATATTAGCTGTGGGTTTGTCATAAATAGCTTTTATTATCTTGAGTTATGTTCCCTTTATACCCACTTTGGTAAGAGTTTTTATCATGAATAAAATGGATGTTGAATTTTGTCACATGCTTTTTCTGCATCTATTGAGATGATCCCTGTGGTTTTTGTCTTTTCTTTTGTTTATGTGGTGTATCACATTGACTGATTTGTATATGTTGAACCATCCATGTGAACTTGGGATGAATCCCACTTAGTTGTGGTGTATGATCTTTTTTATGTGTTGTTGGATTCAGTCTGCTAATATTTTGTTGAGAATTTTTGGGAGACTTTAAATAGACTTCAAAATATTTGAATCTACCTCCCTCCTGCCTTATAATACTATTTAGTCTGTCAATAGTCATGAAGTCATCTCTCAGCTATAGCTGGGATAAATACCCTTTTTTTAAAATGACCAATTTGGAAAGTATTGTCATGTTCGGTAAGTTATGGATATAATCTACTTTCCTTCTTATTGACACTATTGATACCAGATTGTTCCACCAGCATTTATTAAATGGTGATTCTGTCATCCATTTATTGTGATTCTTAGTTGTTTGTTTGTTTGCTGTATCCTAAGAACTTATATGTGCTTAAATTCATCTCTGGAATCACTATTTTATTGGAGTCTTTGTCCTGGCTTTGATCCAACAAAATTCAGTTTTGTTGAAGATCACTTTATAATACATACTTAAATTTGATTATTACATCCTCCAATCTTCTTTGGTATTATTGTGTATTTAGTTTTCCTTATTAATTTTGCTAGTGATTAATCACATACTAGAGCAGGCTCGCAGGAATTTAATTGTTCTTATGTTAATCTGTTTTTTGTTTTATAGACTAATGTTAGTGATATTACTCTAAATTTTCTAAATCAGGAGCAATGGCTGTAACTTTGTTTATTTAGGTATTTCTTTATTTTCCTTCCCATTATGGTTTTATCATTTTTACTTCACCACATATCTTATTCATCTAGATTTGTAGGTTCTCAAGTATTTTATTTTTTTTTCAGTATTGGGGATAGTAGCATTTTTCACTGCCTTTTCTAGCTCTACATCATTGGTGTGCATTGGATTGTTCTTGCATTTTCTATTTACACTATTGTATCATCTGCAAAAAAGTGGTATTTCTATTTCTGCCTTTCCTATACTTATTCTCTATTTCTTGTTCATCTTGTCCTGCAATCTTTTTTACTATGACCTCCAGTAGAGGTGCTGAGAGGAGCATCTTAGACCTCTGCCTGTGTTTGCAAAGTCAAGTCCCCAGGACTGTGCTATCCACTACAGTTAGCAGCTACTAGCCACTGGTGGATATTTAAATTCAAATAAACTAAAAATTAAGTAAAATTTAAAAATCGGTTTTTCAGTCACATTAGCCACATTTAAGTATGCGATATGGCACATGTGACAAGTTACTGCTATACCGGACAGTGCAGGAATAAAGGTTTCCATCATTGCAGAAAATGTGAATGGACAGCTGTCATCTAGGATCTCCACACTAAAAATAATATTGAAGGGGCTTCCCTGGTGGCGCAGTGGTTGAGAATCCACCTGCCGACGCAGGGGACACGGGTTCGTGCCCCGGTCCGGGAAGATCCCACATGCCGCGGAGTGGCTGGGTCCGTGAGCCATGGCCGCTGAGCCTGTGCTCCGCAACGGGAGAGGCCACAACAGTGAGAGGCCCGCGTACCACACACACACACACACAAAATAATAATAATATTGAAACTCTGATTTAAATCTCCAATCATTTTTATCTCAAGGAATACACCCCCTCTTCCTATTTCAAAGGGTTCTTATAAAGAGCTAATGTTGAATGTTAATGATGGTCTGCTCAGCATCCACCAAAATAATTCTTAGATTTAAAAATAATGTTTTTTCTATCAAAGTGTTGAACCATCCTAATAATTTCCCCATGTAATGCTAATTCTAACTTCGTAGGATAGCTCATATTGTTTGTTTTTGAAACGTTTCCCCTTTCTGTCTGTAGGATATTATTTGTGATTTATTAAACTACATTCTTGAGTAAGACAGTCCTGTAATTCCAAAACACCCCCGCTGCCCACAGTGTCATCCTCATTAGTGTTCAATCAAGATCTTATTTCCTTCCTAATATGAGTTCTATAACATATCTTGTCTATATTTTAAAACAGTTTGTGTAACTGGTATGTGAAAATTTAGTGACGTTCTCCTGAGAATCCATCAGGGGCTTCTTTTAGAAATGTATGGTGGGAACAAAATCTTCCTCACAGTTCCTCTGATATGAGTCTCTTCATGTTTGTCATTTTTTATTCAACATAATTAGTTCAGCAAGCACCACTGAATCTAAACTTCTGGTAAAACACTAGGCAAAGTGCTGGATGACAACATGAATGTGACATTGGCAATCAAAAAGAAGGAGGATTTTCACGTTCACTCTTCTTGGATTCTTCAAGGCTTC
Organism: Grampus griseus; assembly: GCF_964374135.1. NCBI lineage: Eukaryota > Metazoa > Chordata > Mammalia > Artiodactyla > Delphinidae > Grampus > Grampus griseus. Next base: position 67,502,429 of record NC_139002.1, read on the forward strand.
CCCCTACCTTTCAACCCCCCTGCCCCACTGGACTTCCCAACATGCGTCACCAGGTCAGTCTTCTCATCTCCCCACCCCCATCCCTTGACCTCATTACCTCTTCCCAACTCCAAGTTTCTTGTGCAGAGAATGCCCTTTTCCTCTTCACCTCTCATTCACCCTGAGGACCCACCCAAAGTTCCTGTCTTTGCGATTTTCCCTGAGTGATTTCTCTCTGCTCTCATCTTAATGTATTCCTTGAGTGTGTCATTCTTTTTGGCAAGTAACTATTCACATCCTTGTCATATTATCTAATTATCTTCTGTGTCATTATGTACATGTCATATGTCTAATATCCCTGTAGGGGTGGGCGTGGAGGGAGATTTCAGGTCTTCTATTTCTTTTGTTTAGCGAACAGAGTCCAGGATATAGAGCTGAGTATGTGGCAGGTATTAAGAGATACTTGTTGAATAAGTATTTTCATAAATTAAGGAATCTCACTTCATTACCAGGCAAAAACAGTAAAATCTGTGGCCAAGGGCAGGTTTTATTAGCTTTAGTAAACTAGTATAACCTATTAGGAGAAAAAGGCAAAGGAAATTCCATAAAGGACCGTACTCATCTTCCAAGTTTGTTAATTCAGCCACTGTTTCCCCTTCACTCAACAGATAACTCTTGAGTACCTCCTATGTGCTAGGTGTGGGAGATACAGTGTTGAACAAAATCAACATGGTCCCTGGCTTCATGGTATTCACAGTCTAGCAGGAGAGATTGGTATTAAACAAGGAAACCAACAAATACATAATTCCAAATCGTACTAAGTGCTATAAAGGAAAGAGAAGGTTATGGACAGTTAATGTTAGCCTGGGTGGTCGATCAGGGCCTCGGTCAGGTTAGGAAGTGACATTTAAGCTGAGAGCTGAAGGACTGTTCATTAGCCAAGTGAAGCCAAGTAAAGAAGCTAGACCGAGGGAACAGCATGTTCAAAGGCTCTGAAGCATGAAAGAGCTTAGTGGGTTTGAGACACAGTCAAAGGTCAGTGTGTGACTGGAGCATGGTGAATAAAGGGGAAATTGACATGGTTGAGGCAGATCCAGATGCCAAAGTACTTGGGTTTTAGGCCATCTGGATGTACACGTTAGAGATTTTTCTAAGCCAATGTATGTGCCCACTACTGCTCCAAGCAATATACATATATATTATCTTATTTAATACTGAGAACATCCATATTATGTCGGTACTTGTATTATGCCCATTTTCCAATGGAGGAAAACAAAGCTCAGAGGTGTGAAGCAACTAGCCTAGGGGTCACACAGAATGTTGGTGAAGGGGTCAATATATAACCAGGTTGTCTTGAGCCTCCAGAGCCCAAGTTCTGACCGCTGGGTGATGGAGTTGCGCGGTGTAGGAGCAGGCAGATAAATTAGGGGGCTCCTTCAGCAGTCCAGGTGAGAGGCCAGAGCTTGGACCAGGGGATGCTGTGTAATTGGGGGAGAAATCAGTATTTTGGAGTCAGGCCAAGAGGAGAGAAAGGGAAATATGGTATAAGGGAATAAATATATATGCTTTACTTAGACTTTTTAAAAAAGGCTTTGAAATCTCGTTTTAAAGAATTTAGAATTTAGAAAAGAAACAAACTAACCAGCAAAAGCATAGCATGAAAATTAGGATCAGAAATGCGTACAAATCAGACTAATAAAGTAAGATTTTTTGGTTTTTTTTAAACTGGTACAGTAGAAAAGAAGAAAATAAGTGAAAAAGGAAATATAATTATTATAAAAGAAATGGGCCATTTGTATGGAATATCATTTATAACTCCTTGCTAAATTAGCTAACCAAGCTGAAAAGATAACTTAAGTCGAGTGAGATAATGAAATTGGTCAACACTTTATTGTCATGAGATCTGATATGAGATCTATGCCCTCCGTGGGGCCCATTCTTTTTCTTTTTCCCCCTCTTCTCTCCCTGTCTGTTGAAGTCTGACCAGTCTTCACGATCCTGTTCAAATCCCTTCCTAAAATAGAAAAATGAAACCATCAACGTGTATACATGATTATTTTAGCCCAAATCAGCAATTACCATCAGTGGAGACAGCCTTGCCGTAGTACAAGCAAAGGTTACGTTATGTTCAGCCTTTTCTGTTAAAGAGAGCAAAGATGGGTTTCATCTGCTTTAGAAATGCTTTCTACCACAACAGACATATTTTTTAAAAAAGCAAGTTCTGTACCATAAAAATTATCTAGAAACGTTTATCATATGGATTACCGAGTGGGCTGAATAAAATTAGAAGGAAGCATCTAAGGGCGAATTTAGGTTATAAATGTTTAGGTAAAAACGTCAAGTTATAGCTGCTGTGCTGCTCACTTTTATTCTCTTGAGAAAAGGTGAATGACAATGGTGAGAAGTAAATTGCCATCAGGTTCTCCAACTGAGATGTGAGGAAACCTGTTTCCAGTTTCCAGCGAGCAGGACTGTGTCTATCTAGGTGTGTGCCCAGAAGCTCCTCTACTGACAGAGCAGGAGAGGGAGGAAGAACCCCTGGGAGTGGCTGCCAGGTCCCACCTCATGTCCGTCTACTCCAAAGCTTCCTCCTCCTGGGGGAAGTCTCCCCAGCTGTGGAAAACTTCACACCTGGGACGGGGCTCACTACCAGCCTATGGGACCTCCCTCAGAGAGCCAGCAGCTCTTCTCCATGGACCAATTGCTCTCTATGAGGGGGGGTTGGGAAACTTGGAGAACAATGGTGGAAGATGAATAGAGAAGTTGGTCAAAAATGGAGTCTCAAGCCGCGTGCATTAGGCATTGCCAGATTACGATGTCTGCATCACAATCGAAAGCAGTTTCGCTTTCATATATCAAGTTCAGGCCACTCGAGTTTCCTTTTCCATATAGAGTCCCTCATGTGAAAGGAAGGAAGGAAAGTAAGGTAAGCAGAGGGAAGAAGAGAAGCAGCAGAGAGGATGGATAACTAGATGCTAACACTAGGCCGTTCAGTTATTCATTCATGCACTCTTGCATGCATTTGACATTACTAAGCCAGGGCAGATTGGGCTCCTGAGATGACCGAGGTACCATCTTGAGGTATCTCCTTTGGATGGTCAGCCACATGTTCACAGATACTGGTATGTCTAGATGTTATATGCAAAGTCCCTGGCATAGCATCTGGCACATATTTGGTACTTGGCAAACCCCGACTGTCATCACATCACCATCACTATCATCGTTACAAAGCTGTGAGATCCTCGAGGACAAGACAGGTTGTTCTTAAATCTTGGAACTTCTGGGTTGGCAAAGTGTCTAGTGCAGACATCAGACTCCGTGAATATTACATTGACCTATTGACCAACTGAATGAAGACATTTTTGAGCACCTACTCCACGCTGCCACCTTTAAAAGGCATGGAGAAAGCTTCTGAGACTGACCTTTGTCCTAAAACGAGATGGGGCATAAATTTAAAATGCTGTAAATTGAAAAGTCAATATACGGGTAGCATTTGCTAAGTGCCAAGTGAACAGAAACAGAAGGAGCTTCAGGAATTTGGGGGAGGACTAAATTCTGTGGATTGGTAGGGAGAGTGTGACATGTCTTAATCCAGAATTTAATCAAGTTCAGAGTCTTGTTTTTTTATTTTTTTTAATTTGGTTGCACCGTGTCTTAGTTGCGGCAGGTGGGCTCCTTAGTTATGGCTTGCCAGCTCCTTAGTTGTGGCATGCAAATTCTTAGTTGTGGCATGCATGTGGGATCTAGTTTCCTGACCAGGGATCTAGAAACCCGGGCCCCCTGCATTGGGAGCTCAGAGTCTTAACCACTGTGCCACCAGGGAAGTCCCAGGTTCAGAGTCTTAAAAGAAGCGCTGACCCTTTAACTCTTTGGCAGTGGGAATGGGGAAGAAAAAACTCTCCCCCAAGGCATGAGATTACAGACCCTCTCATTCTGTTGTGTGCTGGTAAATATTCAACAACCAGTTCTCCAGAAAAAAAAAGTATGTGTATGAATGCATAAGTACATATAAGTCTTATTGATATGAAGGATCTGTAGCGCACAATTCATAAGTAATAATAAAATGTCTAATCCTCTTTCTTGTAAATTCCACGAGCCAGTTGATCCTCACTGAACGTTTTTGTTGATTTTTGTGTCGTGTTATCCATAGCTGACCTATGGTCGCAGTTCAACCATGATTTGACTAGTGGAATTTCATCCCAGTCCACTAACTCCCAATTCATTTACTGTCATTAAATCTGATATGTGATCTGCTAAACTATTTCTCACTCTTGCGCAGTGGTTCGGCTTACGATTTTTCAACTTTACAATGGTGAGAAAACTATGTACATTCAATAGAAGCTGTACTTAGATTTTTGAATTTTGATCTTTCCCCGGGCTGGCGATGGGCGGTATGATACTCTCTTGTGATGCTGGGCAGCGGCAGCAGACACAGCTCCCAGTCAGCCACGCCACTATGAAGATAAACAACCGATACCCTTACAACCATTCTGTACTCATACAACCAGCCTGTTTTTCACTTTCAATACAATCAATTACATGAGACATCCCACATTTCATTATAAAGTAGGCTTTGTGTGAGATGAGTTTGCCCAACTGTAGGTTGATGTAAGTGTTCTGAGCATGTGTAAGGTAGGCTAGGCTAAGCTACGATGTCTGGCAGCTTAAGTGTATTAAATGCATTTTCGACATCCGCTATTTTAGACTTAACAGTGGGTTTATCGGGATGTAACTTCATCGAAAGTCAAGGATGATCTGTGTTATATTCATTCAACTGAAACCTCTTTCAGCTTAAGCATTACATTTATCAGAGCTTACTCATTCACCACCAAGCTCAACACCTTCTTTGCCGAATCAGATAATCGTTTTCAAATACTGGGAGCGTATTTTCCTCCTTTTTTTTTTTTTTTAATACTATTCACAATGTAATGACTACAGACATGACTCACTTTTTTTTTTCTTAGATTGAAAAGATTTATTTTGTATTCTTCAAGCCTCAGCGAACACTAACTTGCAGTTATTCACAGTCTAGTTACCCAATTCTGGGCTGTCTGAGCTCCATGATTCTGTTTTCCTCTTCACAGGCTCAATTTTGGGTGGAGCGTTTTCTTGTTGTTGTTTTTTGAAACATCTTTATTGGAGCATAATTGCTTCACAGTGGTGTGTTAGTTTCTGCTTTATAACAAAGTGAGTCAACCATACATGTATCCCCATACCTCCTCCCTCTTGCGTCTCCCTCCCACGCTCCCTATCCCACCCCTCTAGGTGGACATGACTCACTTTTAAGTTTAATCTGCATTATTGACATTTCTTCCATCACTTCCTTAACTCTAGATAATCAACAGAGCAAGAAACCAAGCTCTGACTTGCAGTGTTTGCTATTTATATACTTGTGTGTATAAATACCACCCCTGTCGTGGCCAATTTTGTGATATCCTTGAACGTGGACTTGGGAAGAGATACACGATTTAACACATCATTATGTAGTATTTCTACCACATAGATCTTATAAATGTACAAGATCCCAAGAGCATAGATAACAAAATAAGTGATGAGTTTTGAGTATTTATTACCCTTGTTTTTCAGCATAATTTATTTAATTAGAAGTGTATGATTTAAATTTTAATAATGGCTGTTTTTGACAACCGGCTCCATGAGTTCCTGAAAACATAATACCTGAGAGCAGGTCGGAGCTGCTCCAACACCCCAACTGACCCCACTCCTGATGAGCGGGGAGGTCTCCTCTCTGGGGAGGAACTCTGTACTTCTCTTTGCCTTCCCCCTCCCAGACATACAGGTCGTAGTTGCTCATGCTGCCTCTAGCAGGAAAACTCACACAGAGGCTCATTTCTTTCCAGAACTTGATACCAGGCGTGCTGTGGAGGGTTTGACGTGGATCTTGCCCAAGCCCATTACTCACCCTGATCCTGACGTTTGATGCAGTCCCTAACAACTTCACAGTGCACACTTGTTTCCGTGATCTCTTTCTTTAAAGATAAACGTGAGGAAGAAGGATCTCAGAGGATGGTGATAAACAGAGCAGTGGGGCAAGCCGTCCAGTTAGTTGCCCTGCGGTGTTCACAGCCCCCTCCTGTCCTGCTTCCCGAAAGAGACCCAAACCTGCCTGATGGGTTAGGGAAGTTTTCTACCTTTTTTTCTGCCACAAGAACAAAAAGACACGATTCCTAACATTAAAGGCACAAATTTTTATCAGCAAAGCAAACTTTTATTGAGAAATTTGACCAAAACAGGCTCCCCTGGCTCTACCCTTGGCCATATTTTCCTTTCTTAAGCAATATCCCTTTCACACAGATGTGAAAAAACTGCCAAGTGGGGTGTGGGAATAACCTGCCCGCCCCTCTCCCCAGGCTGACTCATGGCAGTTTATTTTTGCATTGGTTGGTAAATAGCTGCTCCCCCATTTCCACCAGTACCCCCACCCTCCGAGGGCAAGCTTGCCCCTCCCTCGGCCCGGCCAGCCCCTCCCACAGTCCAAAACCAGCAGGCACCCCTACATCTTCCCACACTGACCGGACAGTGCCCGGATGTTGCCCATTGTTCAGTATTTTGACCATCACCCGTCCTGCATCCTCTCGACCCCAGGTTTTGAGGCACAAAACACCCTGTGTGCTCAGCCCTCACCTCCAGATCCAAGCCAAAAGGCTCAGGCCTGTCTCGTGGCTGTGCCATCCCATCGTGGTTGTAATAGAGAGCTTAGCAGCTAAGCATCAGGAAAGGGTCTTCAGAGTCCAGGCCCCTTCTCTGATGTGTCTGCCCTGCCTGTCCCATCCTTGGCTGGTTCCCAAGTGGCTTCACTCATTTATCCCCAACATCTTAGCTCCTTTAAAGCCCTCTGAGCTCTCAGCTGCCTGACAGCCCCACCCCCATTCCACGCTAGAGCCTTACCATCTACTATTAGACCTTCCAAATGCAGACCCTCTGCCCAATGGGCTGGGCTTTATCAGCTTGTGTCCAGAGGACCCTGAAGCTGATGCCACCTGGAGCCTCATCTCACTCTCCACCGACTTCCCTGCCTCTTGTTACTCTCCTTGTGCCGTCAACACTTAGTCACAGTGCCTCACTTGCCCTTGGGGACTTTTTCCTCATCTTCTGCCATGGGTCCAAACCTGAGCGCTAATCCGAACCCAGCAGCTGTGGGAAATTCCCAGCTTTCCCTGTTCTGACCACAGCTCTGGTCTTCATAGAGATAAACGTTCTAAGTTACATTGGGGTCTCCTGTCCATTTGACCAAAACCAAAAAAGAGATGGAACCTACTTCTCCAGAGGGAAAGGACTTTTCAAAAGGAGCTGTAATGCGATTGATGTCCAGTCATAGAATCATAGTAAAGTCATTTTTTCAATTAACATGAACTTTTTCCTACTATGCTTTGAATTGTGAAATTACTACTACGATTGAGGAATGATTAAATCATGGGTTTTTTTTTTCTCATTTTCTTTCTTTCCTGTTGCTTGAAAAACATTGTTCACAGATGTTTAAGAACATATATTAAAAGTGAATTCCAGTAAAAGCCTATTAATTACATTATTCAGCCTGGTTCAGTAACTCTTTCAAAATAACATGCGTGTTTAGGACAGGAGTGTTTTCCAGTTGTCATTTCATGAGATAAATGTGTTGGGAAATGAAGAGAGTATAAATAGATGTGAAAGTCACTCTATCTAATTGAAGATGAATGCTGAGCTTGGGGAGCTGTAGCAGAATTGAGTCCTGGTTCAAACTTGCCTTGAAAGAGATTTATGATCATGGGATATGAAGCTTCATCTCCCAGGGGCTCTCCTGGTGACCATTAACTCCTTCAACTCAGTACTCCTTCAACTCAGTACTCCTTCAACTCAGTACTCCGTCTTTGTGCAACCCGCGGAGGCAACTCGCAGGAGGATGTGGGGAGAAGGAAGGATGCAGCAGTTTGTCTGTCAGGTCAACAGAGCTAAATAACAACAACAGCAAAGCCACTGCTTCATCTGGGCCTGTGGAATTTAAAGTGCCTTGACAGACTGAGAGCCACATTCTCTCATGTGTGTAGGATGCCAAGTGGCCTTCCCTTGGGTTTTGATGTCTTCTGTTTATGTCATCGAGATTTTCCAGAATGCTTTTAAAAGGGGGAATTAGTAGTAGCTCTAGCACTGTTGGTTTTAGACATTATTGTTGAAGCCTGGCAGAGCCATAGTATTTGAGCTCATTTTCTGCCTTGACCTCGGAAAACCTTTTTCCAGAAAACTGACTGCTTAGGTCTAATCTGTGGTTACACACAAAGGAGATCTTGGCTAGAAATGAGGATTCTGTTGTGGCCTTGATATTGGAAGATGCTTCCCTGATGGAATACTGCAGTACCACATGGCTTAAAATATTAAAAGGTGTATTAACTTGAATTGTTTTGATGGTTCCAATACCCTTAGAGGCTGCTGGGGGAAAGCTAGAGTTCTTAATGACTGACTGGAAGAATAAAATGCACTTGAACCTCTAGGTCAAATGCTGAATTCCTCCTGCAGGTGGAAACGCTGCACCTTACAGGGAAGGCCAACTCTCATTTTTACAGTGGCCTTACCCATTTGAAACTTTCCCGGAATCCCTTATCATCAGCTCCCCACCCAAAGGATGAAAAACACCATCTGAAAAACACCATTTTCCCATCTCTTATTGGAGTTTGCAACTTTCTTGACTAACAGATGGCCAGAAAATGTGTAAGCCCAAATAAAAGCAAAGCACGGTCTTCATTGTGTCTTCACGAGTGTCAGTTGCTTTTTCAAATTAAAATTATGTAAATGATCCCTTGGCTTGAAGCAGATCAGCTATGAAGGAAACAACTCCAGCACTTGAGTATTTTAGTTTGGGTTGTGCATAGGGCGCTTTTTTTTTTTTTGCTTTGCTTTTCTTTTTTTTAAGCTTTTAATGTTTCCTTTTAAAGAGAAAGAAGAGAAGAGTCATTTGGTAGAAGCATTTTGCAAGTTGCTCATTCACAAAACTCGCCGAGTTTCACCAGCAGCCAGCCTAGAATATTAGGGCTGGCAGAGACCTTAGAGGTCCTTGTTTTAATGAACTTGAGGAGGGAGGGAAAGATTCTGGAGTAAAAGACCAAAGGAGGGCCCGGCCTCTCTGGGTTTGGCATCTTTCTTACCTCAAGGAGTTAAAAGTCTGGGGCTGAGCGTGATCAACCAGATGGTCTTTAACAGCAACATGGTTCATATTGTTTAGATTATCCTCTTGCAAGTACCGTGCCCCGTTTACCTTTTATGGAATAAAGTGTGGAAAATTGACCACAGATGTAAGTAACCAAGAATGACGGGGAAGCTGTTGTTACCAGGCCTCCTCTTTTCTCTCCAACACGCCTGATCCCGAAGATAAAAATAAAGAGAGAAATGGGAGGCAGGCAGAGCCGTAACTTGCCTTACCTCGTGGCTCGGGTCTGAGCCACCGTGAGCCCTTTGCTGGACATTTCCATAAATCCACAGTTGGCCTCGAGACTCCTGTGCAGGCTACCCTCACACTCTGAGTTTCCAAGTGCCCTCCAGTTAAAATATCATACCACATAAGCAGTTTTTCCATCCTGTTTGGAAAGGCGGGGAGGGGGGGGCAAGTCTAACATACTGACGGGGAGCAGTTTTGGAGCCCTCGGTTCCCCAAAGGAGAGCAATGAGTGGCATTTTGCAGCCTTCTGCGCGGGTCAATTCTGCATTCCCATTGCTTTGATTGCTATCTCGGCTGCAAGCTGGGCCCAATTAATTAGAACTAGGCCCTCATTATTCCTGAGAATGTATTTCTGAGCCTGACAGAAGAGTTGACTACCCAGAACGGGCCCAGCTAGGAAGGAGCTTGTTGAGACAGGCCTGTGCTTTCCTTTACGGCATGCTTTTTAGGATTAGACAGGCATTTATGCCTTTTTAAACCCTCAGAGGGATATTCTCCCACCAAAGTCATAAACTAGGTTTTATGAAGTCCCTTTGTTTTCTCCATCTTCCTCCGTCCGGCACTCCATTGCCAAGGCCACGCTGGCTTTCACCTCTCATCCTTCTCTGTGCCACTCGCTGCCTTTGCCTGTGGCTGTGACCACCATCGGGTGATGGGACTTCTGCTTGCAGGTCAGCTCGAGGCAGGGAGGGCCAAGAGGGTCCCCGCACTCGGGGCACCGCCGTCTGCTCCGGGCCTCTGTAAAATGATTGCCGATCCTCGGAGCAGAAGACTGGGTTGCCCTCCCTTTACGAGGGGCCAACACGAGGTGGGGCCCAATCCTCTGCTCGCTTGTATTCTGTCTTCTCATTCCCATCCATTTCAGCTCCACTCACTCCTTCCACCAGGCTCTCTGTCTGGAGCCCTGGCTCTGCAGTCAGGAAACTCCCCAACATCAGACATCCTGAACCCGTTCCTCATGCACTTTCCCAGAAACCCGGGCCTGTCTCTGGGACACGGCTTTCTTCCCACGCTTCCCTGGTTTTCCGTGCACACTTGTAGCTCACTGTCCTCCGTGACTCCTTTGAAACCTCGCCTCCTTTTAGGCTGATCAGCCCACTCCCATCTGTTACGAGCCCCTGGAAGCTTCTTGCTCACCGAGGACTTTAGCTCTTGGGGTTGTCACACACGCCCCTCCTCCCCATGAACGCAGCAGCCTCCTTACTGACCTGGCCACCAGCCGTGTACCTCCTCTGTCCTCTCTGCGTCCACAGCTGCTCCATCCACTCCACCACGTGATTTCGCTCCCACGTCTGGACTCCCGAACGCTTGCCCTCTGAGCGTCCCCTCCCTGCCCACAACATTCCACGTCACCATCTCTTAATTCCCAGGAAGACGTGCTCGCCAGCTTCTAGCTCCTGACCCTCTATTCTCCCAGACCCTCAGTCCTCCACACCCCAGCCCGGTCAATTGTGGATTATTTCAGCCACATTCTCCAGCATCCTCAGTTTTCCCCACCTCCACCCCAACTCCTTTTGTTCTTTCACTGTCCCAGCTGTGCAATCCCCAGCCTGAATCCACTCCCAAGGCCTTTTTTGCTGAGCCTGCCACAGGCCTGCTAAGAGCTGCTGGAGATAATCACATAATCTGCGTAAATGACTTGGGACAAACCCCTGACTCTAACATTACCCCAGCCCTCAGTGCCACCCCAATCCTTTCTCCTCAGTCAGCTCCTTTTTCCCCCTTATTCAGCAAATGTCTTGAAAATCCATCTACAGCACTGTGTTTTCGCAGTTTCTAATCATGTATCAAACTGCAGTCTGGCTTCTGCTCCCATTGAAATCGTTCCAGCAAAGGTTACCCGTGACCTCCCAACTTCCAAATTTTCTCTCTTCATTTCACATGATCTCTCTTCAGCTGTCAGCCTCTTGGAGTACTCCTCTTCCTTGTCCGTGACAGGCATCTCTCAGGGTTCCCCCTTCTCCTAACACTTCATCCGTTTTCCCCACGGACTATCCCTTTTCCTTGGTTCTTAAAACTTATTATTCCCTGAGTTCCCATCCTCTGCCCCCTCTCTCCTCACTTCTAGCCATGACCCTGATCCCACAACATAGGAAAAAACAAACAGGGTTGATCTTATCAAAGGCCACTTCTGAAAACATCCTTCCCATTCGACTCGGATGGGAAGGGAAACACGCTAGGTGACCGGTGGTGCTTAACGGTCGGTCTGCTTCTAAGATGACGGCATGGGTCTCAGGGCTGAAAAGTGTTCGTTTTGGTGGCAATAGCAAGTGCTGGTGCCTGTGGGCTCTGGATGGGCAAAGCCCCATGGCATCCGCGTAGGGTTTGCACTACCATGTTGGGTGTGAAATTCTCATAGGCCATCAGGGACGATGAATGGGCAGTTCCTAGAACTCGGAGAAGAGCTGCCATTTAAAAGCTGGCGTGTACAGTGGAAATGGTACTAGGTTTAGAGTTAGACATTATATTTCAAAACCTTTTTTCCTCTTACCAGTTATGTGACCTTGGGCAACTGAGTTCTCTCCTGGCTGTATCTCAGTGTTTTCATTTGCAAAATAGATGACATTATCTTCTACCCAGGATTAGGGATAAAGCACATCTTAGGAAGATGTTATGATTTGCTAGCCTTAATTCAGTAGGATGACTGAACTGATATAGTGGTGTTCTCTTAGGTCACGATTAAGCTGACAGCTCACCCCAAATTACTGAATAATCCTCCTTTTTGGCGCTAGCATCAAGAGTCGAGGAGAGAGTGAGCAGAACTGGTCCCTGTTCTCAGACTGGTTGAAACCACGCACCGTGCCGTTAGAGCCATTTCAGTCATAATATCTGATCCAGGTTTCATTGAGGTTGGGGAGCAGGAGTTCTGGAGATAGAGAGATCAGTGTGGGATGGAGTAGATGGGACAAGTGGCCTGGGAGAACCTTCGGCTGCCTGGAATAGAATGTCCTGTTAGTATAAAGCAAGTAATGTGTGATAGTCATAGGCTTCTGTTAAAGTTAGGTGAGGGAATTAAAATTGATGCCAAAGGCCCCAGGGAGTCACTAAGTATTTTTGAGTGAGAACATGCAAACTATGTTTTAGGAAGATGAGTTTAGCTTCCTCATGTATAAGACATTTTTGATTGGGGGGGTGGGGCCAGGGAGGACATTAGACAGATGGTTTCAGAGCCAGACCCTGATCTGAGGAAGTACAGGCTTAGGTTGGGAAGGAAAGGATGGGAGTGCAAACTATTTCAAAAAAAACTATGAAAAGCATTAGTGACAGTTTTCATATTGGTGATTCCAGTGTGTGTTTTCCAACACTGTCAAGCAATAATCCAATTCTCAGTGGCCACTGACCAGATGGATGTCCTACAATTCAACTCTATTCTAATACTGTCTACCTGGAGGTAGCCTCACAGGTTAAGGTCTCAGTTTTACAAGGCTGTCCCCCCTCCCCCACCCTCACTTTAGATGCCAATTTCAAGTCCAGGTTGTTACCTGTGTCTCTGACCCACTATACACTGAAGGCTCCCACAAACCCCTCCTCAGGTTCAAGTAATTTGCTAGAGTGACTCACAGTACTCAGGAAAACGATTTGCTTACTAGATTACCCATTTATTAAGGGTACAGCCCGGGGACAGCCAGATGGAAGAGATGCTTAGGGCAAGGCGTGTGAGAAGGGGTGCAGAGCGTCCACACCCTCACTGGGTGTTCCACTCTCCCAGTACCTGCACATGTTTACAGAATGGAAGCTCTCTGAACCCCATCCTTTTTCAGGTTTTTATGGAGGCTTCATTACATAAGCTTGATTGATTAAATCACTGGCCATTGGTGATTGAACTTAATCCCCAGCCCCTCTCCCCTCCCATGAGGTCAGGGGGTGAGGATAAATTCCAACCCTCTAATCTAGTAGTAGGTTCCCCTGACAACCAGCCCCTATCCTCATTAACATAAACTCACCCCATTAGCATAAATTCAGGTGTGATCGAAAGAGGCTTGTTATGATATAAAACCTGTATTGCTTTTATCAGTTAGGAAGTTCCAAGGGTTTTCAGAGCTCTGTACCAGAAGTGGGGATGAAGACCAAATATATATTTCCTTTTGTAAATCATAGTATCACAGAGATGGAAGTACAAAATGACTTAAAAGTAACTTCAACTTTTCCAAAACTCCTATAGGGGGTATTATGAAAATGAAGGAGAAACTTTTGTATATGGTAAAATATACATAACAGAAATTTTAGCCATTTTCACCATTTTTAAAGTGCAAAGTTCAGTGGCATTAAGAACATTCACACTGTTGTGCTACCATCACCACAAGAGGAGAAACTTTTACAGCAATTTGATATCCGTGCACCATCTGAGCATGTGATCACTGTGCTTGCATTTTGTATGTTCTGTTATTTCAACATTTTCTAGTCATTTATTTTATCATATATTGCAGAGTATCAGTCTGCAATGATTTGAAAATTAAAAAAAAAGAAACTGGTGCTTTTCTTCAGATTGCTTGAGAAACACTCTCCTAAAGGAATGATAAATGTGCTTGTGGGTGGGGGGTGGGGGGGATAAACTGGGATTGACATATGCACACTACGATATATAGAATAGATAACTAATAAGGACCTACTGTAGAGCATAGGAAACTCAGTACTCTGTAATGACCTATATGGGAATAGAATCTAGAAAAGAGTGGATATCTGTACATGTATAACTGATTCACTTTGCTGTACAGCAGAAACTAACACAACATTGTAAATCAACTATACTCCATAAAAATTAATTTAAAAAAAAAAGGTATAGAGTCCTTGGGAAGGAGGAGGTGAGCTATTGGAAGCTCTGCCCTCCTCTGCCGGGCAAGGTCCTATTCATTCTCGAAGCTCAACTCCTGGGTCCCTTCGTCTGAGAAACCTTCTCTTCTCAGCCTCCCCACAAACTCCCAGAGCTCACCAGAGGTTAATCAGCCTGCACGTTGCTGCTGTCCCACGGACTGGCCGTCGTGTCACTGTGTAGACTGGCCATCTTGGTGGTCATCCTGCTAGAATATGAGCTCTGCACAGAGACCGTGGCCCTTTCATCTCTATGTCCACATTGCCCTGCACACAGTAGGTGCTCAGTGAAGGTTTGTTCACCAGAATTAAATTAAATTGAATTTAGAGAGCAGACCTGGAGGGTGGATATAGAGAGGATGACATGGGGGGTGAAAAAGAAGAGCATCAAGGCCATGCTTGGTACCAAGTCTCCTTTGAGAAGGAGGAGGCCGTTCATCTGAAGAAGACGTGTGGGGAAGACACCAAAGCTGAAGCACAGAAATGGAGTTGGGCAGCCTGTGTGGGGAACGTGCTGGGGAGGCAGAGAGGAAGAGGAAAAGACGGCAGCGCACTTCTTCCCATTCACGCTTTGACCTTGTACTTCTGCTGAAGCATTCATCACAGTTTCATCAATATCCAATCATCAGATATACTTCAACCCTTGTCACTCATTTATTCATTTATTCAACAAACACCCACCAGGGGCCTACTTTGTGTCCAGCTTTGTGCTACAAACTTTGCTTAATAACCCTAACCCCTGAACACCCTTTCAAGGTAGATATTATTGTCTCCATGTCACAGGAGAAGCTCAGGAGGTTGAGTTATTTGCCCAAATCAAGGCAGCTAATCAGTGGCAGATCAGATTTTGAACCCAGGGCTTTAATCCCTCCTGCCTTGCATAAGGTCATGAGGCTGGTGCCCAATAAGTGTTTGTTGGATCAATTCCAGAAAACTTTGGACCAACACGGGAAGAAAGAGGAAAGAAGAAGCAGTTCAGGGTTAGGGATTGGTTCATCCGGTTTAGGGGAAGATTGAGAAAGAATGGGGTGAGGGTAGGCACCATGGAGCCTAGAATGACTGACGACCCAGGAAAAGAGAGGCTGTAAGTAAGAGTGTGTTTAGGATGGAGAGTGGACAGGTTTGGGGATGCGGCAGAGGAGACTCTGCTAGTGCTGACCCTGGGGCACTTAAAGAACGGTAACCCTTCTGGAGCCCCTCTCCTGATTTCTGACCTGAAGGTGTCCTCATGCCCTCTTCTCTCTCAAGACATGAGGATGAATGGGGTATGCGACCATTTCTTGGCCAATGATTCTGCTGATTCTTCTCCAAAACCACATGGCATGAGTGGAAGGAGGTCCAGCTGTCTCTGTAGGGAGGAGCCTTTGGTACAGACCCTCACTGAGTTTACCAATGACCCATTCCTGCCTACGGACTTTACTCTTCTGATTTAGTCCTCAGGCTTCTCCTCTAAGAGGTGGTAGAAACGTGATTGAATTAACCAACTTTGGTTCTTGCTCTAATGGGGACACGAAGTAGGTGTCTAGTCTAACTCACCCATCCCCCTTCTTTGGAAATGACAGCACCGGAGGCCCAGCTGAAGGGATAGGCCTGTGAGGCCATATTTTAAACCTTGTTTGGATCTCTGACCTAAGACCAGCCAATCCATGTCAGTGCTTTGCAGTCAACTCTAAAGGTTTTCTGAAGTCCATACCGTGGTCCGTCCTCTCTACTTGTGTTGGCCTAGGCTACAACTCCCACCTCATTTCCTGGCATCCTCCCCTTGCTTTCTCTGTTCCAGCTCTACTGACTTCCTTGTTCCCTTTACAGGACAAGTAAATTTCCATCCCAAAGCCTTTTAACTTTCTGTTTCCTCTTCCTGAATGTTCCTCCCGCCATGTGTTTGTATATCCGGCTCCTTCACGGTCACTCAAATCTCTGTTAAAATGCTCCCCTCCCGCCCAGGGCCATGACCACCGATTTAAAAATAGCACTTCCTGTTTCCCTTTATCCCATTGCCCTGCTCTGTGCTCCCTTACAACCTATCTTTGCTGCCCTAACATATATGCTTGCCTTTTCCTTGTCTCTCCCCTTCATAGAACTTAAACCTCCTTGAGCAGGAGTTTGTCTTGTTCATTGCTGTGTCCTCGCAGCACCTAGAAACCTAGAACAATTCTTAACAATTGCATGTGCTCAATTAATATTTGCCGGATGAATGAAAGTGACGAGCTTCTCTCTCAGGATCTGAACTAAGGACACAGTGACTTTCTTGGTTGGAGAGAGGTTCTGGCCCCGTGGGTCGGTCAGGCTTGGGCTGACAGCCATGCTCGTCACATGTAAGCCTGGGAAGTTGGTCAAGATCAAAAGAGAAGCTAGGGAGAGAGAGAGTCCAGGTGTCAGAGAAGGTTTCACTGCCTGGGGAATTCTCTTTCCCATTGTGGCCTGACTGTATTTGTATTGGGGTTTGTGTTTGTTTCGTCCAATGGACTTGTCTGGGTATCTGTATTAGTTTTCTCTGACTGCATAATGAATTATCAAAAAGTTAGCAGCTTAAAGCAGCACCCATTTATTATCTCACAGTTCTATAGGTCAGAAGTCTGGGTGGGCTGGCTTCTTTGCTCAGGGTCTCAGACTGAAATCAAGGAATTGGCAGGACTGGCCCCTTATCTGGAGGCCCGGGGAAGATTTCACTTCCAAGCTCATTCAGCTTGTTGGCAATCTTCAATTCCTTGCGGTTGTAGGACTGAGTTACTGAGTTGTATTTCCTTGCTGGCTTTTGGCAGGGACTGCTCTTAGCTCCCAGAAGCTACTCCCAGTTCCTTGCCGTGTGGCCTCTCCATGTCAGCAACAGAGAGCCCCCCACAAGCTCTCTGAATTCCTCTTCTGCTACCAGCAGGAGAAAACTCTGCTTTTAAAGCACTCATGTGATTAGGTGAGGCTCACCCAGATAATCTATTGATTAACTCACAATCAACTAACCAGTACCCTTAATTACATCTGCAAAATCCCTTTTGCCTC
This sequence comes from Grampus griseus, assembly GCF_964374135.1. Lineage (NCBI taxonomy): Eukaryota > Metazoa > Chordata > Mammalia > Artiodactyla > Delphinidae > Grampus > Grampus griseus. The sequence continues at coordinate 67,519,638 of NC_139002.1, forward strand.
GTAACCTGAGATTATCAGGACATGATATCTCATCCTATTCACAGTCCTAGCTTCAGGACAGAAAATCTTGAGGGCCCATTTTAGGATTCCGACTACCACAGTATTTATTTTATTAATTTCCTTTAATTCGTTAGCTTGAGGGAATGGTGGAAGAGGGGTCTGTTTCTTGCAACTAAAGAGCAATGGCCATAATCCAAATGGCCTAGGCTTTTGTGGGCAAGGGGATGGTTTGCAGTTATAAACTTTGTCTTCTTAACCTCTGCTAAATTGTGGTTCTTTATTTTTCCTCTGGAATAGAGTTCAGTGTAGAGATGTGAAAGATTAGACCATCTGCCATACTTCAGATGCCAAAAGTAATGAAAATAGCCCCTTGCCTCTAAACTCTCGGGTAGAAAACTTTTTTTTTTTTTAATGCCTTTCCTTGAGGATCGCTCTCTAAGTGAGATCATTGGTGATCCTGAGCTTTTTCCCATGACTTAATTGATGAGGAGAGGACCGTCCAGCTATAGCTTACAGAATACATTGGGGGTAATTGGCTTAAAGCCTACAGGCTCTTGTTGAAATGAGTGGTTTTGGTTAAAGCACACCATGAAGCCGAGAAGTATTATGTACGTATATTTTCTTTTTTTAAATAAATCTATTTATTTATTTTTGGCTGTGTTGGGTCTTCGTTGCTGAGCACAGGCTTTCTCTAGTTGCAGCGAGCGGGGGCTACTCTTTGTTGCAGTGCGTGGGCTTCTCATTGCGGTGGCCACAACTCTTTGTTGCGGAGCACGGGCTCTAGGCACACGGGCTTCAGTAGTTGTGTCACGCAGGCTCAGTAGTTGTGGCTCACGGACTCTAGAGCGGAGGCTCAGTAGTTGTGGTGCATGGGCTTAGTTGCTCCGCAGCGTGTGGAATCTTCCTGGACCAGTGATCGAACCTGTGCCCCCTGCATTGGCAGGCGGATTCTTAACCACTGCACCACCAGGGAAGTCCTGTACGTATATTTTCGTCTTGAGGTATTATCAAGGAATTCTACAGAGAAGGGAATAAACTATGGTTTGGTAATAAAAAAATTTTTTTAAGAAAAATGCAAGATGTAAACTCTGTTTCCTGCAAATGTAAATCAGAGCAAGTTTTATAGCCTTCCGTGACTCAGAGAGAGGTCACCGACCAAATCTGCTGAGGGAGGCAGGCTAAAACAAAAACGGCTACATTTTTATGACTTTTTTTTCTCCCTGCCGCTGTTAGCTCTTCATTTGCCCAATGTAACACAATTTTCCAGGAAATCGGAGGTATGGAATTGCTATCCAGTTCACTGCCTGGCTTCAAAAAAATGTATCGTCAAAGCTGAGTGTCAAGACGTAGTAAATTGGGGGGATTTGAGGGAGAAAGCATACTTTGTGGCAAATTGCCACAAAGGTTGAACAATCGTGAGATTATAGAATCAGAGAGGCTCAGAGTCAGAAGAATCCTCACCCCTCGTAGCCTAGTCCAAGCCTTCTTTGATGCATGGACCAACTCAGCAGCGTGGAGACAGGAGGTCATCAGCTCTGCTGGATCCTCCTGACGTGGGTCAGTAGAAAGAGGAGTCATAGCAAGGAGTGAGAAGAGGAAAGAAGGCAGCAGCTATGAATGAAGATAAGGAATCCTAGATCTTGGGTAGTGCCTGGTGCTGCTGGGGGACCTGGCACTTTTGAGCCTCAGTGTCGATTAGAGATCGTGATGCCTAGTTAGCAGGATTGTTACAGAATCAAATAAGATGCACGTGTCAGCTTTGTAAAGCATTAAGCAAATGTAAGTGATTGTATGATAGGAGCGCTATTAATAGGAAGACATTGAGGTTCCCACCTAGGATGGTGCATGACCTAAAGAAGAGGAACGCGGAGCCCAAGACAGGTACAGGAAATGCAGGGAGAGATATTGTGTTTTCAAGGCCAATAAATCTAACTCTAGGAGCTTGAAGCTGCTTTAAAAAGGGAGGAAGGGACAACCGTTGTGCAGGACAGAAGCCTCAGGCCCTAGACAGAAACCCAGGTCGAGCTCTCGGGAGTGCATCCTAAGAGCAGAGCTCTAACAAGCTACCCACCAGGCTCCCTGAGAAACCAGATGGCAAGCTTGAGTCTGAGAACCTGAGGGGACAAGAGCCTGCCCCAAAGCTTCATGAGGTAGAAGGCAGAGGGCTGCCACAGCCCCTGAATGAAATAAAGGCAGTTTCCATAGCCATTGGGAAATTATCCAGGTGTTTTGTGATTCTTGTGGACTTATCTTCTTAAAAGCATCCATCACAAACTGTTTTTTCTCTTGGGTGACGCTTTTCCCCTGCAGATGTAGGATTCAAAGATAGAAAGCTGAACTCTTGGTTTTGGCAATAACAGGGTCAAGTATATTCATTCATTTCTTTATTCAACGAGCATCTGTGATGCCTGCTCTTGTTCAACCCTGTTCCAGACCTGGGGAATCAGAGATGCAGCCTAGTGGGTATCAGATAGGAGCACATAGGTACTTGGATGGAAGCAGGTGTGGCATAATTTTTGATTCCCCTCCCCGTGCCCTCAGCCAACAGTGATTTCATATAGGGACCATTGCTGCTGATTTCTGTCCCTGAGACCTTGCTTCCGGACTTTCTTCCCCTCCTCTACCTTCAAGCTCTAGCTTGAGCCCTGCTTCTCCTCCAAAGCACTGCCAGATCTTCTCCAGCAGGTGGATCACCACTTGCTTGTTGTCTGTGCCCCGAGTTTCCTGTCATGTGATCTCACTCCTGCTTGCCTCCTCCTTTCAGCGTGGTTTGATAGTCCTGAGCCTGGCTTGGCGGGGGCTTGTTGAAGCCCCCTCCACCCCCACGCCGAGCCTAGAGGTCGTCACTTACGGCACTGTGTGTTTTGAATTTCCTGCCCCCGACTTCTCTCTGCTCATAGTTTCCCCACAGAGTGGGGCATGTCGGTGTTGCCCCCAAGTGGTATGTACTTGGCAGAAGTGGAATTCACATTGTCAATGGGAACAGCTGTGGGTGAGGCGTGGAGTCATAGCAGGGTCCTCCAGACAGCACCATGAGCCACAGTTCAAGGGCCAAGAAGAGACAGGCCCCCACTAACAAAGGTGCGGGGGACCAGGAACGGGCAGCTCAGATGATTATCACCCTGTGCTTGCAATGACTCAACCGATTTTTATGTATAATGGCTCTGGCCCATGTGTCTTAAAGGTATTTTATAGTCTCTGGCTTTCTGGTTGAAGAAAGAAGCCACTGGCTGTTGCCACCTAGGTGAACCTTGAGGCATTCTGACCGCTAGCCCTGGCCTGGGGGAAGAGAAAGCAGCTGGGATGAGGTAGAACCAGGACAGGAAGTTCAGGATTTCAAGATCATGTGAGTGACTGGAGTAGTGCCTGGTGGCCTGTCTAGGATGGAGCAGTCCTGCAGTGTGAGTGGAGGTGAGAGGTCCTGTCCTCCAAGGAAGGGACTGGCAGAGTGGTCAAATAGGCTGTGGGCTAGGGGAGGGGCGTGCTTCAAGAAGGGAGCTAAACATCGTGGTGGTTTAACTTAGTGATGGGGTCTGGGGAAAACTTACTGCAGTTGCATGTACTTATTCACCGAGGCCCCCTGGATACTCAGTGTCTCAGTTAAGGTCCCTGCACACTCAAATTGTGTAACTCAAGTACAGTTTAATAAAGCGTTTATCTAAAAGAAGTGAGCTAAGTATACTCCCTCCTGGGGCTAGTAATCATAGGGAGCTGTTACCACTCCTGGGCCTGAGTGATTACCGAATTTCAGAGATAGAAAAAATGGTGCGAGGAGGGCCACCCAACAGACAGGCGATGGCGACGCCACCGCAAGGGAATCAGGAAATAAATAACCCCAGCTCCCCTCTCTCTCCTGGCATTCCTGGGCCACTTCCCATTGGTCTAACTTAAGCTGAAGGCAGAAGGCAGAAGACAGGTGTGCCCACTAATGCAGCCATTCCTGGGCAGGGAGAGGGTGGGGAACGATGGATCTGGAGGGGCCAACAGTAAGCTTTTGCCGCATAACCAATTCTGGATCCTTCCTTCTGAGGGGAGTGGCACTACCAATATCCTATCTGCCCTAGTAAAGCGAGGCTCAGGATTCAGGTGAGGTGAGCCTCAGGCTAAAAATCTCTGTTGTTTAGAGTTGACAGGAGCTGAGAAAAGAGGGTCTGGCACTGTACCTTTAAAATAACAGCTTGCTCCATACATACGGGGGCCATATGTCCTCAATTTTCCAAGACAGTCTCAATTTCAAATATTCTGTCCCATTTTGCCCAAAAGAATACTGGCACTTGTCAGATCGCATGTTCCAATTTTTGATTCAGAAAATATGGTCACTGTATCCCTATACCACAACAAATGCCAGATGGTTTAAAGAGCTAATTTTTTTAATGGTATACTTATCCCAATTGTTGAGAAAAGACAATTTTCTGACTATTGAAGCCATTGAAGAAATTATCAGTGACAAGTTTGAGGGCTCCAATTACATTTTTAAAAAATCGCCTTTTTTTCTTTTTTTGTACAAAGAAAATCAACAAAACTAAAAGGTAAAAAGAGAAGCAACAGATTGGGGAAGTAGTCACGATAAACATAACAGCTAAAACTTACCATCCAGACACTTTGGGGAGTTTTATATAAATCTTCAAGGGCACAATCAAGACTTCATTGGACAGATGGTCAAAGGATACGAGGAGATGATTCACACAAGAGAAACATTCACTGTAAACACATCCCAGGGAGGTAATTTAACATATTCAAGTTAAAACAACTACGAGTTACCATATCACACCTATTTACATGATCAAAAATAAATAAAAGCTATAAAATGTAACATGAACAGGGCTTTGTGGGAACATATTCTTTGCAGAAGGCATTAAAAATTATCTCTTTTTTTCTCTTCCTAGAGAACAGTATGGTGCTATGTAAAATAGATCACAAAAGCAACCCTTGACTCTGACGCAACAATTCCACCTTTGGAAATACATCCCAAGGAAATAACATTAGAAAAAAAAAAAGTATACTATATATATATACCCTTGAACAACATGGGTGTGAACTGCATGGGTTCACTCATATCCAGATTTTTTTCAATAAATATGTACTGCAGAACTACACTGCAGTAGGTAGAATCCACAGATGCAAAAGTACAAATACCAAGGGCTGACTGGAAAGTTATATTCAATTTTTGACTAAGTGGAGGGTGGATACCTCTAATTGCCATGTTGTTCAAGGGTCAACTGTATATCTACACACACACACATACATACACGTATATAGTTTTACCTACACGGAGACAACCCAATTCACCAACAATTGTGTGATGATTTAAATATAATAGTCTAGGATAAATAAGTATTATACTATTAAAATACCAAATATGTTCACTTTGTAAACATGAGGGAAGATATATTTTAAAATGATAAGCTTCAAAGAAGTACAATGAAACTCTGGCAGTAATGATGTAGCCATGTGAAAGCTAGTTTTGTCCAATTGTAAGGATCAGCTAGGAATCTAAAATGGGCAGTTCATCAGTTTTCTAAGGTAAAAGTGTATTCTGTGGTTTCTGGCTCATTGTTCATTATTGCTGGTTTTAGACATTCTAAATGTAGCCCGCTTTACCATAAAAATAATGAGAAAAGTAAGAACACGGTCTGACTCCTATAGGTTGTAGATTAAGTGTCGGGGGTGATGCTGGCTGCTTCTTTGAATGGATCTCTGTACAGAAGGGGTAGCTGCTTCCTATCTAGCATTGTATTCCTCGACTGTGGAACCCTCTGCTCTCTGTCTCTTTTCTCTCCCTCCTGAATATGACCCATGAATACCCACACACCTGGTTCTGACAGGTGATGAGATTCCTTCTATGTGGTACTCAAACATAACCATTTAAACTCAACCATGAAGTCGCTTCAGGTTTATCCATATAAAGATCAATCTAGTTACTACCCCCCACTGCAGGAAAAAAGCAAGTCAATCTCTAGTGTATATTTTTGTGGTATTTTTAAAGCCTTAAATGCTAATCTGTTAAAAAAATAAGGGAGTGGGTAGAGACACAGATGTAGAGAATAAACGTATGGACACCAAGGGGGGAAAGTGGCATGGGGGTGTGGGTGGGATGAACTGGGAAATTGGGATTGACATATATACACTAATATGTATAAAATGGATAACTAGGGCTTCCCTGGTGGCGCAGTGGTTGGGGGTACGCCTGCCGGTGCAGGGGACGCGGGTTCGTGCCCCGGTCCGGGAGGATCCCACATGCCCCGGAGCGGCTGGGCCCGTGGGCCATGGCCGCTGGGCCTGCGCGTCTGGAGCCTGTGCTCCGCGACGGGAGAGGCCGCGGCAGTGAGGGGCCCGCGTACCACAAAAAAAAAAAAAAAAAAAAAATGGATAACTAATAAGGACCTGCTGTATAAAAAAAGAAATAAAATAAATTTTTTTTAAAAAAGGGGAGGGGCTTCCCTGGTGGCGCAGTGGTTGCGAGTCCGCCTGCCGATGCAGGGGACACGGGTTCGTGCCCCGGTCCGGGAAGATCCCACATGCTGTGGAGCGGCTAGGCCCGTGAGCCATGGCCGCTGAGCCTGTGCGTCCGAAGCTTGTGCTCCGCAACGGGAGAGGCCACAACAGTGAGAGGCCTGCATACCGCAAAAAAAAAAAAAAAAAAAAAAAGGGGAGCAGGGTGGGGAGTTCATTATGCAAATGTGACACTTACAAATGCCAATCCCCATGTTCCTCCTATAAACCTGCAGCCAATGTGTAGCCGACTCCTCGATCTCTGGGAACAGGGAGAGAGGGACCAAGGCACACTGCTGAACCCTGAACCCTGTAGGTGGTGTCCCAGTCTGCTTTGGTGACTTGACTTCCTCTGGGAAACCCAGGTCCCACTGGCACCTTGCTCAATAAGACAGTGGCTCCCATAAATGTGTAATAAGTTCTTGTACGCAGACCCCTTGAGAGTGTTCATGGAAATTCCACATTTCATTTTCTGTGTAACCTCGAGGAAAGCACTTGAAACCTGAATTCTCATAGCAGAAAAAACCTGAGAGAGGAGTCCAAGGACAGTTTGTGTGAGTGCTGTGAGTTCAGTCACTAATCCCCAAAGTAGATGCCATATATATTATGAAAATTTATAAAAGGCAAAAAAAAAAAAAAAAAAAGGAAGAAAGGGTAGAAACCCCATAGGGTTCCAGTTACCCATCAAAAAGACCACTCCTGGGGCTTCCCTGGTGGCGCAGTGGTTGAGAGTCTGCCTGCCGATGCAGGGGACATGGGTTCGTGCCCCGGTCCGGGAAGATCCCACATGCTGTGGAGCGGCTGGGCCCGTGAGCCATGGCCGCTGAGCCTGCGCGGCCGGAGCCTGTGCTCCGCAACAGGAGAGGCCACAACAGTGAGAGGCTCGCGTACCACATACACACAAAAAAGACCACTCCTGGTTTTCAAGGAATGAGCATAAGTTTTGAAGTCAGCTGGACCACTGTTCTGATCCTAACTGATGCCTCGTTGCCTCTCTTCCTGATACAGAAACTGTTAATGATGGTATCTACCTCTTGGAGTGGCTGTGAGTTAAAGTTAAATAATCTTGTAAAGCATGTAAATGAATGTATGGTACAAAATAAACCTTCCATAAGCATTAGTTCTCTTCCCCTTCTCTCACCCGATAGGGTACCCTGCATACAGGAGGTACTTGGTTTATCGTGTATATACATTGTAATGGAGTCACATGTACAGAGCGACAGCCTGATTCACTTACCACACAACAGAGATAACCAATCACAGAGAATGTGCTCTCCCTTGGTCATATTGGGGCATGGCCAGGTACCAAAAAAGAAGGAGGAAGGCAGAAAGGGATGGGACTTGGATCTGACTCTTCCTCGGGGAAAGGATTGCACTCAGATTACTGGTCCACATGCTAGTAGTGAAGATGCAGTCTGTCCAGCATGGGATACAGTAATCTCTGATCACCGTCCCCCCAAATCAACAGTAACAAAGAAGTGCCCAAAACGAAGTAGTAGGATGTCCCAATGGGTAGACGGAGCACAGCAACAGGAACTTGGGGGAACGACGCTCAGATGTGTAGAAAAGCAGATGGTAGCCTTGGGACACTTTTAGCCCCAGACACTAGGTAGGGGTACTTGGGCAGAGCTCTGGGATGGGGTGCCAGGCAGATTCTTGGACAGGGATTCATCAACAGGGACCAAAGCAGAAGGTCAATAGTAAGAACTTTGCTAAGGGTCTAGATAAGGAACTCCATCCGGTACTGGAAAGAAGCACTGTTCTGGGGTCAGATGATAATGCTCTTGAGCCCAGGACAGTCTCAGGTCAAGGTGGAATCCTAGAAACTGGGGCAGGACTGAGTTACAGATGAGGGTCAGTTGATCTGAGTCATGGGGATGGGATGGGATGCAGCAGCTGGGAGCCAGTGTGGGTCAAACACTGTTCTTCTTGAAAGCGGACTCACTTGCTGCCACTTGGTTAAACTTTGGGCTCATCTCCACAGATGTCAGTGGACATTGCTCCCGAGTTCTCTGGGGGTGACCTAGAAGGTTCCCTTTCCCTGCTCCTTTCCCTTTTTTTCTCTCCCCAGCTTATCTAAATCCATGTGGGTAACATTTAGCCAAGAAGCTCTATCAGGATTTTGGTGAGAGGAGGGAACTGTAGGTAATGGAAAGTTATCTTCAGTGTATTATAGTTGCTTTAATTTGGGTTTAGTCATGATGTTTAATTCGTTTTGAAATCTGAAATCTCGCTAAAGCAAATTTTATGTTTAGCGGAAGGGACACAGATTCAAGATGGCCGTGAGGCGCCATTTACAGCCCCCTCTTGGAAGCAGCCCTCCCTGACTTTCTGTTGAAAGGCTCCCTCGTGGACTTGCCCTTGCTCTTTTCCTCATGACCACAGATGCTAGCTCTGCATTGTCTCCCTTCCTCTCGGTGCATTATACTTTCCAGCTAGACCAGTGGTTTTTTTTATGGGGCGATTTTTCCTGCCAGGGGACATTAGGCAATGTCTGGAGACATTTTTGGTTGTCAGGACTGGGGGCGGGGGCGGGGGCGGGGGCGGATGCTCTTGGCATCCTGGGTAGATTACGGCCAAGATTCTATGGAGCACCCTACAATGCACGGGACAGCCCCACAGCAAAGACTTATCCAGTCTGAAACATCAATAGTGCCTCTGGTGAGAAACCCTGGGCTAGATTGTAAGCATGTTATGAGCTGACGTGGTGTCTTCGATTCTGGCAAAATAATAATCACCACTAGCAGCTAACATTTATCAATTTCTTACTGTGTGCCAGGCATTGTTCCAAACACTTCCTACATATTAGCTCATTTAATCTTTTTTGTTAGGAATTATTGTTATCCCGTTTTACAAATGGGAGACCTGAAACATGAGAAAATTAAGTAACTTACCCAAGATCACACAGCGAGTAGCTGGTGAAGCCACTCACTAGTAGTAAAAATAGTAATCCTAGTAGCAGCAGAATTTTTATTAATTTTTATTGAGCCAAGAGCTTTGTATATTTTATTTCATCTTTGCCAGGACCTCATGGAATAGAAGTCTTATAAGATGCATTTCAGATTTGCGGAAACTGTCTCGGTGGAACTTGCCTTGTTTTTATGAATGTGTATGTTTTTAAAATGAGTGTTCATCTCCCCCACTATACTGTAATCCTAAGAATGCAAGGATCTTACTGCTCCCTTGCTCCCCGGGTGGTTCCACCGTTCAGCTTTAGGTCTGGCAATAGTGCGCACTCCAAAAGAGATTAAGGGACAAGGGAATGAAGTGGCAGAGTGTTCGATGCCCATAGATGGACCTGCTGAGACCTAGCTGTGGCTTGGCAACTGTGCCATGTTTTCTCTTCCCTGGAGCTTTCCCGTGATTCTTTCCCTCCGCTGGACCTCAAAGCTGCCCTGTGAGAGGATCTGGTCCTTATCACCATATAGAGTCCAAAAAGTATTGGGGATGGGCTGAGAGTATCTACTGTCTGGGCTCTCCTGAGCCTTGTCAAAACAAGCAGGAGCGTCTGATTGTTTATAGGAGCTAAAAAAAAAAAAAAAAAAAAAAAAAATCATGACTGTGTTAAACCCAAGATTTTCAGGCACCTTTGGAAGTTTTTACAACCTGCTCTCAGAGGAGAGATGGGCTTTCTTGTGGCTAGATACTCATGTCCCAACCTAATGAAATTTGATGACACATGACGCTAGGTAGAGATACTTCTTTTTCCTTCTGATATCTGGATATTTTCAGAACTTAGATAATTTTATCCTATTTACATCAAACATGCAGGTAACTCTAGACTTTTATATCTGTATTATTTCTCGGAGGTATAATATGATTACGAATGACAGTAATGGACATTACATGCTTTAATTAAATTTCCTTTGCTGTGAATCCAAACCTTTTAGTCCAGTCCTGCAGTGCTATTTCTGGACTTCTCTTTTACATATTCTGATGCGTTAGGCATCAGGTATGACATAAACTCACTTTTATGAATTCTGCATCCCGTAGATTAAATGAGATAATGTGTGCACAGTTGACTTAATGCCAGCCACGTAACAATTATTAATCAAAAATGTTAGTCAAATTTGCATACTTTGTGCCTTTTGGGTGTCCGCTATTTGAAGAATATGGTGCTTCTTGGATGATAAACATAAAGCTGATGTTTATGGAAAGGCTCCGTTTTCAAATGGTCATGGGTAGCATAGTAATTACATGCCAGGATTTCTCCTTCTGGGGTTTTTAGGCGGTCAGTTGGACCTTGGAGTATTACCCTTTTCCAAAAGGAAAAAGTACCCCAGATAGCCTCCTGCTACGTCACCCCCAAAACAACAACAACAGCAGGAACTCATTCGTCACCTGGAGCTGCTAGCTTTCTAGAGAGGACTAAAAAGGAGGGTCTGGATCAGCTCCTGGGGCTACCCCACCCCCCTGCTTCATTTGGGTGCACAAAGCATGTTGCCCTGGAAAATGCACCTGTAGCCATTTCCAGGTGTCTGATGCTCCTGGGCTTTCGAGCATCCTTGGACACCTCTGCAGCCCTGTCTCCTAGCACAGTCCACTCCTCGGTCTTTGGGGTCAGATAGAACAGGAAGTAAGAATCTCCCACTTAATTGGCCATGGTCCCTCCTTTCAGCCCAGAGATTTTCCGCAGGACTGACTCTCAGTGAAGCCATCTTTGTCCCCTTGCTAAGTCTCTCCCCACCCCTGGGGCAGGACGATTTGGGCACAGAGTTCTGGACGACTGATCACAGTGGTGGGCATCCCTGCTGATGCCCCACGCTCCGGCATTTTGGGAACCAGTCCTGAGTCTCTCTGTAGTCCACCAGGGCACAGATGAACTGGTCCCAGCATCTGAGGAGGTGCCAGTGCTGGGTCACCTCCCTGCTTCATTCATGAGTGCAACAGGTGCACGGTACCAGAGCTTCCCCGCCGCTCCCCACCAGAGCTTTGCCTTAAACCAACCAGCCAACAAACCCAATGGGCCATGGTGACTAATATTCAAATACAAGAACCTTTTCTTCTTGGGCTTAACGGATGCCTAAGCTGATAAGTTCATGCCTGGAAATGTATATGCAGATAACTTCCCATTTTATTACCCAACTGTGGGTTCAGGTTATCTTTCCTGAAAGGATGGGCTCCCTCCCCACAGCTGAGACGAGGCTTGAAGGCACAGCATGGCCCTCAGGCTGTGTCCAGGGCTGCTTGGGGTCAGCTGTACTCACACCTTGCCTCTGCTTAAGGAGATGCTTCTGACTTTGAGTATGTGGCAGAGTAAGAAATTTTAGATCCGCCAGATGAGACTCACTTCTCAGCGGCCCCAGCATCAACCCCTTGAAAACACCCTGCCCATCTCTGCCTGAGGTGTATACCCAGCCTGAACAGAAACAAGCAGCCACTCCAGATTTCCAGTTGCCAAGAGGCAAGCGCTAGAATCCTATTTGCTTTGCAGCAGGTCTGCGAGTCCCATGTGGCATCATATTAAATTATATAGGCAGCCACTTGTTCTCAACTGCTGTGCTGAGCTGAGAGTTGTGTTGAGCAGTCAGCCTTCTCCTCGGGAAATGGTTGAAAAGATCCAATAGCTCCGTAGACCTCCGGACCTCTGAAAATTGGCCTGAAAGCAGAGGGTTGTGGGCCACCACAGGGAGGGCTCAGCTCTGGGCAGAAGATACCATGATTGTGGCTGAAATCCTAGACCATGGGCTGCGGGGCATTTTGCCCTAAAGGTGGGTCAGAGCCTGGACAAAGTTGGACGTGCTGTGGTAGGGGAGGTTCTCTGTTGGGGGTGCCCTGGTCAGTTCCTGGTACATCTCCCGTGTTTGGGCTTCTGAGATGGTAGGTGCCCCTCCTCCTGCCTCTGAAGGTTTTTAGTGTCAACCTGGCCTGCATTAGCCTAGCTCTGTTGTTAGAGATAGCTCTGGAGGGATGGGTGTGTGCGTGTGCGTGTGCGTGTGTGCGTGTGCGTGCGTGTGATGTTTAGGGGTGGGGGGGAGGAGATGAGGATGAACACAGAAATAAAGGACTTTCGAAAGAACAGATCGACCTCATTTTACTGCTTGCTGTCCTCTTCTAGGTAAAGGTAAATCTAAGCCTGCATTCTGAAAGTGTAGCGAGAAGCTGTTGGCTTCCATGAGCTATTAACCTGCTGAATGCTTTTCCTGAGACCTAACAGCCAGCTCTGCTCCGTAGCTGGAGCAGAGAGGGTATTGTAATTCTCATTAGTGACAGTAATAGGAACTGGACACATTTCTTACTTTAAGAGCTCATAATCAGTAATGCCTAAATGGGCCTTTGCAATTCCCCCCAACAGTTTGGAATAGAGACAAAGGCAAGAACTGAAATGGGTTTGATTGACGTGCATGCGAGTTCTCAGCAAGACTTTCCACTCGGTTTCCACCCAGATTAAACACGGCTTGAAAATTCACGTTTGGGTTTATGTCTGGGCTGAAATGCCACCCCATAGCTTTTGACAGGTTAAAGGTTACATCAGTTTGGGCTCTTTGATCCAGCTTCTGAAAAGACCACAACTAATAAAGGAGTAAAAAGGGTGGCTGTGAGCAACTTTTAGTCACGTGGGAGCCTGAGGGTTGGCTGTGGTAAGTCAGTTTCCTTGGCTCCCCTGAAGATGTGTAGGGAGGACCTGGCTTCTTCCCGGGGCCCACGGTGCTTGTATCACAGATTCACAGCTGATTGATGAATCCGGGAACCCCAAAGTCACTCATTTGCACACCCTCTGGGAAAGCACTTGTGTTAAAGGTCCCAGCCAGCAACTCTGAGGGGAAAGCGGGAGACCGAGGGATCCTGAAGTTTCCGCTGACCCGGGGATGCGCCAGAGCAGAGCTGGTGTTTCCCTTTGATGGGTTGGAGAAGTGGGTGGAGCAGACAAGGGGGGAAGGGTGAGATGGAGAGAGAAGGTCCAGGATGACACTGAGAGGCGTTTCGTTGTTGTTCCGCTTACTTGCGTAGACCAATGAAGAGGATTATCTTCCCCTATATTTACTAGATAATTATATATTTTTTTCTTTATATAAATTGCCGTGAAATGTATTTTATTAAATTTCCGTAGGGGCTTTGATAGACTGTTATTATGGATTTTTATAATGAAGTCGTTATACATTAAGAATGTTAATTTATGCTTTTGCCATATTAGTTCCATTTTTTGTTTCCAGGTTGACCTTATTCTTAGTTGCTTGCCCTGATCTGCCTCCTTATTTTATGCAACAAGCCTGTGGTTTCCTTCTACTTCTTAAGTACCATAAAAATAAAAAAAAGGAAAACAAGAACTTCTCGCTATAGAAAACTTCTAACATATATAAAAGTAGAAAGAATAGTGTGGTACACACCCATGAACGCATCACCCACTTCAGCAAGGGTTAATCCACAGCCGATCTTGTTTCATGTATACCTCCCATCTGACCCTCAGCCCCTGCCGGAAGATGATCCCAGATATATCATTTCAGTATGTGTATTTCAGTTATCGCTCTTAAGGAGAAGGATTTTAAAGAAACAATGATAATTATATTACATGTAGATAAAAATGCAATAATTCCTTAACATCTTCAGCTATTCAATCTCAAAATTTCTAACATTTCATTTATTATTTTTACAGTTTGTTGGAATCAAGGTCAAAATAAGCCCCATGCATTGCAGTTGATGGATATGATCCCAGATCTCTTTTATTCCTTGAAAAAAATTTGTTGAAGAAACCGATTGAGTTCCCACAGTCTAGATTTTGCTAATTGTATCTTGATGGTGTCAGCTAACATGTTCCTCTGTCCCCTGCATCTCCTGAAAATTGGGAGGTAGATCTAGAACTGATGGTGATATGTCTTTTGGGGGGTGGGGGGAAGGAGAGGCATTACATCTGGTTGTCACTCATTTGTCAGGAACCGTTGGTGATCATACCTAGAAACCTTCATTCATTAGGGGTTTCCAAATGGTTATGTGATAATTCATTTATTCCGTCATCATTTATTAGCTGAAATGCTTTATAAACATTGCCTCATTAAGTATTTGATCGACACAGGTACAGTTTGATTTAGAAAGATAGGATAAACATCAGATATTTTCACTTTATTTACCAGTTTTAAAAATGAATGGGTTTCCTCGCATCCTCCAGAGGTGGCTAGAGAGGCGTTTTGTTTTGTTTTTCTGTATCATTATTAACTCAAGGATTTCACTATACTTAATGCATTTGAACCCATTGCAATTTTTATCTTTATTGATGCTCAAATGTTTCCGCCTTTGGCCATTGGAAGCCTCTTTGATGTGATCCTAATCTAGTAGAAATTCATACCTAACTGATTTCTAGCAATAAGATGTTCCAGGCTCATCTTATGTTTCCTGCCTCAGTGCTAGAATCGGCCATTTCTCCAAGGCACCCTGATTCATTTTATAGGTAATGGTATTATTATCTACAGGCCACAATCCAGGTGCTTTAGGTGTTGAACACCATTTTTTTTCCACCTCTGAAACTCCATCCAAACCACAGTCACCACTAACCAGCAACACCACCACTCATTAAAGCCACGACGGCTGTCACCCCCTCTGCCATCTCCATCCGGCCTTCACCTTGCCTCCAGGCCACCTCCCAGGCTCTATAACACCCACAAAATATTCCCTCTCTAACCTGCCTGGGTGCTCTCACCATGCCACTTGACCCCAAACATCCTTCTGCATTGTGAAGCATTTGGTGGGCCTTTTTCTACTGCCTCTTGCACAATCCTGTCTCTCTTTATCAGCCCAAGACAAGGGGACAGATCATAATTTCTTAAAAGTCTCCTCCAACTTTGTTCTTGAGCTCTACTGGCTTGCCAAAGTCATGCTTGTTTCACGAGATCATCTCTGAGCAGTCCCTTTCTCTCCCAGGGCTTATACATGTCACTAGGCACACACTGGGAAAGGTGGGGAAGGGTGGGCTAACAGTTACTGAATGCTCACTGACGCATGTCCTACTACGCTGGGCATTTCATATGTGTTATGTCATCTAATATTCATTATAAACCCGTGAGCTAAGAATTATGATTCCCATTTCAGAGGGGAAGAAAAGTTAAATAAGAGGCAGAGCTGGGATTTACTCAAGGTCTACCTTTCTCCAGAGCCCAGGCCAGCTCAAATTGCCTTGTCATGGTGGTATATCCCAGGCGGACTTCTACTTGGACGGATTCACTAAGGAATCTTTCCCGAGCCCTTCTGCAAACTTGCAGAACTCTGCTTTGCTTATGCTACAGTGGCTCCCCATTGCTTTCAGGAATAAATTCACACTTTGTATGTTCTGGCTCTTGGATTAAATCTCTAACACCTCACAGACTCATTCCTGCCCAGCAGTCTTCCTGAAAATGTGCCTGTCCTCATGTCTCCAGCTCTTTTAAATGTCTTGCTTCCTTTTCACCTGGTGAACTCCTACTTCTTGTTTAAGAAACAATTAAGGGCTTCCCCGGTGGCGCAGTGGTTGAGAGTCCGCCTGCCGATGCAGGGGACACGGGTTCGTGCCCCGGTCTGGGAAGATTCCACGTGCCGCGGAGCGGCTGGGCCTGTGAGCCATGGCTGCTAGGCCTGTGCGTCCGGAGCCTGTGCTCCGCAACGGGAGAGGCCACAATAGTGAGAGGCCCGCGTACCGCAAAAAAAAAAAAAAAAAAAAAAGAAAGAAACAATTGAAGCATCTCCTTTGAGAAGCCCTTCCTGACTTCCACCTCCAGATGGGTTAAGTGATACTGTTTTGGCTCCCCTAAGAGACTGTGCCGGACTCTGCGTCTGGGTCTTATTCATCCCTTTGACCCCAGACCCAGCACAGTGCCTGGCCCAGGGAAGTTGCTCAGCAATACTGTTCAATGTATACTTAAACAAATGAATGAATGTGTGGTACCAGCTATCCTATGCTTACGTGGATAAAATGCTATCTTCTTGGAAATGGTCTGTATGGTTTCTTGTGGCCTCTGTCACTCTCTGCTTCCGTTGAACATGTTTATTTTTGTCCATAAGTTAAATTATGCTCTGGGCCTGGAAGATGCAATGGGCATGAGGCTCCCAGTGCATCACCTTGCACGCAGTCAAGACTCAATAATTATCCGTGGAATTGAATCAAATGGAAGGTTGCACAAAAGGAAGTTACAGTGCAAGTGTCGGGCAGGCAATCACAAAACCAGACAGAGAGCTTAAGCATCTCTGATTTACTATAATTTCTTTTAATAGGTTCTCTATACAGAATTGCTGTCAACATGGATTGTTGGTTTAGGGAAAAAAAACAACAGGGAGCTGCAATAACTCTTGTGATGCACAGCTACCCACAGCATTTTGCCGCTGCTTCCAGGGCAATGGTCATAGATTTCTGCTCTGGGATAGGACTTAGTCATAATGCTGAGGCGGCCTAGATGATAAGCAAAAATGCTTCTACCTGAAGGTCTCGGACCCGCTGGCCTTCTCTGCTCCCTCCTTTGCTGCCTCCAGTTCCTTATCCTTCTCTTCTTAAAGCCCAGACCCACCCAAGATTCCTGTCTGGCTGTGACATAGAAGGTGGAGCTGTCATTTGGCTGTGGGACTCTGCTGGAAGGGGCGCTGCTCGGGACCCAGCGTAGCCGCACTGTGCATTCACTCCAGAAATACGCGTGAAGCACCCGTGGTGTGGCATGTGCTGGCCGTGCAGCGGTGGGCAAGGCTTAGTCCTCTTGGCATATTCGAAATAGCGGAGGAGACCGGGGTTCTTCAGATACGCGCACAGATGGGTAATTATAAACCGTGCTAAGTGAGATGGAGAGAAGAGCAGAGATCCGTCCATGGAAGAGTCTGGTGCCGCCTTCTCCATGAAGCCCTCCTTGGTCCCTTCTGGCAGTGCAAGCCTAGCCTGGTCTCCCTCATTGCCTGGAGCCAGGCCTGTGCTGGCCCTCAGCCCATGAAGACTCTGGTGTATGTGACTGCACGCTGCTAGGGCAAGGATTCGTTCTTCTCTAGAATAGCATGTGGCATACAGCAGGTGCTCAATCAGTACTTAAGACTGGGAGGAAAGGCATGAGCACATTTTACAGGGCCCCATTCCATCAGATAAAAGAGTCATAGACTTCCCTCAGCACCATGATCATAATGGTGTAACGATGAACTAGTTCCAAAACTTCAGCTCCGTCCCGAAAAGAGGGCATCTCTCCTCCAGAAAGGGTGGAGAGGATGAATAATGAATGGAAACCTTCAGCACATGGCCTGTGTAGCATTTCAGCACAGGGTACATCCTTTCCCCTGCCCCCTAGAAGTTTCCTTGGGATGGCCTCGTGCTCTGATGGAAGCAACCTGCCCAGCAGCAGTACCGTTCTCCTCTCAGGGCAGACCTGAGCCGGGTCAAGGGCAGAGCTCGCTTCCAGCTCAGTCTGAATCTCCAGTGTGGGCATGTCACAGTCGGGACTAAGGGAATGTTTATTTTGAATGGCACTGGTCTAGTGTCATAATAAGAAGAATGGAATTCTGCAGCCCATCCATTCTGGTTTGCTTCTTCCTTGGAGAACAAGAATGTGTTCCCCTCCCAGATATGTTGCCAAAAATGTACCCTCTTAACTCCTTCCCAGTCTCCTAAGAATTGTCTCCTAGGGGAAGGGGTGGCAGATCCTGGCCCCCAAATCCCTGGGTGAGCGCGGCAGATGCTTTTGCACTGAACACAGAAGCCCCAGTCACCTCCTGTTTCAGCCCAGCCTGGTAGACGGTTTGGTGCACACAGAGGGCTCCCCCCTTAATCTGGCACCTCCACTTTTCTGTCCCAGGGCTCTAGCTTCAGAAGCCCCCTCAGTCCACACCCAGCGTGGCCTGGAAGTGCTGAGAGTAGCACCCAGGGGTCACCTCAGTAATAGGGGAGTCTCCTGGGGACACTGTGTACGGTTCCTCAGCCCCATGGGGGTTGCGGCTCAGTTGCCCACAGGTCACAGGCTCAGTAACGTGCGCCCCCTTTACTGGCTCCTCTATGTCTCTGCATCTCTCTCCTCACCCCTCACTCCTTTCCCTGGGATTTCTTCCCACTTGCAAATGACTTCAAACTAAGACACTGGGGACAGGAGACGGCTAACCGGTAGAATCATCTTCTAGGGAACTTTTCAGGGAAATCTAAACTTTCTGAACTTTAGCTTCCTCATCCATGAAAGAGAGCAAATAGCCTGTGGCCTGACCCTCGCGTCGGGCTGTCATCTGGTTCCCCAGAGACCCCACATTCTGCACTTGCTGGTCCCGGTGCCTGAGCGCCCCTCCCCCTCCCCCCTGCAAAGCTGGCGAATGACTCAACCCTCCAGACTCAGCTGCCTCCCCCCAGGACTGGAAACCACCTAAATGTCCAATAGTTATGGAATGGTTAAGTAAACATTAGTGCGTACCTTCAGCACAGATTGAGAAAGCCAGTTAAAGGGATATTTTTGATGGCATGAGGAAATATAATGAGATTATCTGATACTATAAAAGCAGGCCATAGAACTACCTGGTACTGTGTACCCAATATGTGTGTGTGTGTGTGTGTGTGTGTACAACATAGAAAAGCTTAAGAAAATATAACATTATCTCTAAGCAGTAGGATTATTTTCTCAGTTTTTTAATATTTTCAAAGTTCTCTTAAATGAGCATGTTTTTCTTTTTTAGCCAGAAATAAGTCAACCTGTTATTTAAAACAAAAACACTCCTCAAATGTCACTTCCCTTTTAATCTGTCCTCATAGAAACTGAGCCTCCATAGAGTGACCAGACAACCTGTAGGACTCAGCATACACAAGATTATTCCCCATGGAACTTTCTCCTGGTTTTACATGGGAATGTAGAAGTGACCATGTTTTGGACGTTTTCGTATTAAAAAAAAAAATTGTTACATAAAACTGGGACAACACACAGTGTAGTGTTAAGGATATGAACTCTGGAGCCAGCTGGCCTAGTATCAAATCTGGTTTCTACTTTCTAGCTGTGTGGCCTTGCTCAAGTTACATAACCTCTCTGGGCCCCTCATCTGTAAAATGGGGATAATCATAGTACCTACTCACTGGATTGTTGGGAAGATTAAATGAGTTGATATATGTTTTTTAAAAAAGGTGCCACATCTACATGCTTGGTACAAAGGAAGTGCAGCACAAGTATGTGTTCTCTCACAGACATCATCATCGTCGTCCATTTAAGAGAGAGTTTCCCCCAACAGTGCTCCTTCAGGATAAACCACTGACTGACCTTCAGACAAATCCAGAATTAGCCCACCAGTGAACTGATCCAAACCAGACACAGCAATGCCATGGTCACTCACTGGCCACACCCCTACCCAGAGCCCTTGTTTCAACGGAGGCCACTTGGGAATTCCAGCGGACTGGTACTTGATGTGGCACTTATTAAGCAGCATTGGGCCACTGCAAAAATAAAGGACTGGCTTCTTCAGGATTAATAAATAAGAAGGATATAGATATGAAGGTCAAAGAGCCACAGAGAACGAAATGAAGAAACTTGACTCCAGTGATACACAGAGATAAAAGCAAGTGAGGTGCAGAGGCTGCCCTGGGTGCCTGGAGCCCTACTGGCCTTCCCATGGCCTCTGCATATCCCATGTGTTCCTCTGTTGCTCCCTCCAACTTAGAAGGATGCTCTGCTCTCAGGACTTGGTTCAGGACTGCATGGAGGACCTTATCATATTGCATTGCAGGTTGTGTGTACATCTTCCCCCTCCTCCCCCAGCTAAAGCATCCTCTGAGCACTTACTGAGTGTGTAGCAGGTGCCTGGCACTGTACTGGTCTCTCGTGGCCACCACAGGTAGCTGCTCTTCAGGGATCTACCGACCCCAGAAGGGAAGTACTTGTTTGTCATTGTATTCACAACTCCTGGCCCAGCCCCTGGCACCAGAGATGCCCACACATGCTTATGAATGAAAGAGATAAGCAGTGCCAGTTCCACCCTAGCTGTCCTGGGTCGCTCATTGTACCCACACTTCACATGTAATTAGCCAACATACCAGGTCAATGTCTATAGTCTTCCCAAGGCTGTTACCAGTGCTTAGGGCACGTGGATGCACACAGATGCACACGCGTGCACAACGGCTTGGTGTTTTCCATTAGAAACTCCCAGGATGGCATACCCACACCACTTTCTGCTGAAGTAAGAGCAGACCTTTAAACTCAAGAAAATGGTTCTGGTTCTAGATCTAAAGAGATAATGGACATGGCTTGGCAAAAGAGAAAGACTGGTGATGTATTTGATGCTGGGCCCTCTGTGCCTGTGCACTGTTTTAAATTCCCATGACTTACTTGAGACCTCACCAGTGTTTCAGTTCAGACAGTTTCAACTCCCCAGAGCTAGCCAATAGTCCATCCATCTCCCTCCGTGCTTACTTGTAATTGGAGGACAACTGAATCATGTGGTTGGCTGAACAACGAATTAATGTCCAGGGGCCATTTGCCTGGCAGCCTTCCAACCCTGCAGAGATTATAAAACTGACCAAAACCAAGACGCTGGTGGAAACTTTAAGACTCAGGACTCTAGATCCCCCTGTCAGCTCCCATCACAACACCAGCCTCTAAGTTCCCTTTTCTGGCTGTACTCCAAGGCCTAGATGTCAGACTCTGGTGACTAAGAGCTGTGTCAAGTAGAGGGGAGCGTGGGGAGACCCTGACAGTCTGCTGAGGCCACTACGAGCTGGCTCCCATGTTTACCTGATGCTTTATGTTAAGGCTGCTGAAATAAGTATCCTTTTAGTTAAAAGCAGTAAAACTCCTCTGGTTTAAGGGCTGGGATGGTGGGGGTTGGGATTTTGCATTTCCTTTTGACAATCTCACCTAGAAGAAACGTGAACCCATATGTGGTAGGCAGGGGTGAGTATTGAGAACAGAACCCCTTAACCAAGGGTCCCTTAACTAAGAAACCTGTTATAGGCAGGATAATGGCCTCCCAGAGAAATCCATATCCCAATCCCTGGAATCTGTGAATATGTTAGCTTACATGGCAAAGGGAAATGAAGGTTGCAGGTAGAATTATGGCTGCTCATCATAGAATTATAGCTGCTCATCAGCTGACTCTAAAATAGGCAGGTTGTCCTGGATTATCCAAGTGGCCCAGTGTAGTCATAGTATACTTAAAAGTGGAAGAGAAAGGCAGAAGAAGAGGTCAGAGTAGTACAATGTGAAAAGGATTTTCACCCCCCATTGCTGACTTTGAAGATGGAGGAAGGGGGCCACAAGCCAAGGAATGCAGGTGGCCTCCAGAAGCCAGAAAAGGCAAGAAAATGGATTCTCCCCCAGAGCCTCCAGAAAAGAACATGCCCTGCCAATGCCTTGATTTTAGCCCAGTGAGACCCATGTTGGACTTCTAACCTACCAAACCATCAGGATAATAAATCTGTGTTGTTTTCAGCCACCAAGTGTGTGGTGATTTGTTACTACAGCAATAGAAAACTAATACCAAAGCCCATGATGTAAAGACCCCATCAGGGACAATGGATAGATAGAGTTTCCAGAGCAGTTCCGGAGAAAGCATTAAAGACACCTTCAGTGACGGTTATGCTCGCGGGACAGACCTCTTCTTGGGAAAGCAGAAATGACCTTGCCCAGCATCCTTAAGTTATGAGGAAGCTCTGTCTTCTCATCTCAGCCCTGGAAACAAAGCAAAAAACCAGGCACTTTCTTCCTGGAAACAAGTTCTCACTTGGGAATGAGTACAGCTTGCACTGTAGGGCTTTGAAATGGTCTTTGTGCTTTGCCTCCCGTGCAAATGCTTCTATAGGGCTCAGCTAATGTTGGATAAATTACCATTCTCTCCTTGGTGATGGGAAGAAACATATGTCTCTTAAAATCATGGATTTCCCCCCAGTGAACACTCTATGTGGTTGGAAAAATAGCAAATTTGGGTTGATTTTTTTAATAGACTGTTTTTATAATACTTTTGGATTTACAGGAAAAATGCAAAGGTAGTACAGAGAGTTCCCATATGCCTATGCCCAGTTTCCCCTCTTATTAACATCGTACATTAGTATGGTACATTCATTATAATTCAGGAACCTATACTGATATATTATTATTAACTAAAGTCCATAGTTTATTCAGATTTCTTCAGTTTTTACCTAATGTCCTTCTTCTGTTCCAGGATACCGTTATCACCCTTAGCCATCACATCTTCTTAGGCTCCTCTTGGCTGTTACATTTTCTCAGACTTTCCTTGTTTTTAATGACCTTTTCACAAAATTTAACTCAAAATGATCACAGACCTAAGTATAGAACATAATGTATAAAATTTACAGAAGAAAACATAGCAAATCTATGTGATTTAGGGGTTTGGCAATGAGTTTTTACATATGACAGCAAAAGGACAATCCATGAAAGAAAAGTTGATGTTGGACCTCATTAAAATTTCTACTCAGTGAAAGATATTGTTAAGAAAATGAAAAGTGTATGGTCTGTATCTAGATTAACTTTTGCAGATGGACGTCCAGTTCTAGCACTATTTGTTAGTACAACTATCCTTTCTGCATTGAATTGCCTTTGCTCCTTTGTCAAAGATCAGTTGACTGTATTTGTGTGGGTTTGTTTCTGGGTTCTTTATTCTGTTCCATTGATCTGTGTGTCTACTCTTTTGCCAGTATCACGCTGTCTTGATTACTGTAGCATCATGGTAAGTTTTGAAGTCTGATAGTGTCAGTCCTCCAACTTTGTTCTTCTTTAATATTGTGTTGTCCACTCTGGGTCTTTGCCTTCCTGTGTAATATTTAATATTGTGTTGTCCACTCTGGGTCTTTGCCTTTCTGTGTAAACTTTAGAATCGGTTTGTCGATATCCACAAAACAGCTTGCTGTGACTCTGACTAGGATTACCTTGAATCTATAGGTGAACTTGGAAAGAATTGACATCTTAATACTATGTCTTATAATCCATGAACACTGACTATCTCTCCATTTATCTAGATCTTCTTTGATTTCTTTCATCAGAGTTTTGTAATTTTCTGTATATCAACCCTGTGTACATTCTGTTAGATTTATATCTTAGTGTTGCTTTTTTGGGTGCTACTATAAATGATATTGTGTTTTTAATTTCTAATTTTAATCAGTTATTGCCAGTGTATAGGAAAATAATTGACTTGTGTATATTAACCTTCTATCCTGCCACCTTGTCATAATTACTAACTGGTTCTAAGAGTATGGATTTTTTCTGTTTCATTTTGTTTTGGTCAATTCTTTGGGATTTTCTACATAGTTAATCATGGTATCTACAAACAAAGATGGTTTTATTTCTTCCTTCCCAATTTGTATACCTTTTATTTCTGTCTCCTGTATTATTGTAGTAGCTAGAATTTTTAGTATGATTTTTTTGTTTTGTTTTGTTTTTGTTTTTTTGCGGTACGCGGGCCTCTCACTGTTGTGGCCTCTCCCGTTGAGGAGCACAGGCTCTGGACACGCAGGCTCAGCGGCCATGGCTCACGGGCCCAGCCGCTCCACGGCATGTGGGATCTTCCCGGACCGGGGCACGAACCCGTGTCCCCTGCATCAGCAGGCGGACTCTCAACCACTGCGCCACCAGGGAAGCCCTTTAGTATGATTTTGAATAGGTGTGGTGAGAAGAGACATCTTTGCCTTGTTCCCAATCTTAGGGTATAAGTATTCCAGTTTCTCACCATTAAGTATGTTAGCTATAGTTTTTTGGTAGATGTTCTTTCAGGTTGATTTTTCATATAGAGAAAAATTGTTGGGATTTGCCGACCAGACAGTGTAGTTGTCTCTAGCTGCAAGAACTTCTGGGGGGTGGCCCTTGAGCCATTTAGAAATTAAGGGAGCTTGAGTATCTTTTACGAGGGCCAGAAATTAATCATTGGAGTCCTGATAAGCATCTAGAGCAGCCTACGTATCTCACTGGGGCCCACTTGCACTGAAAGAGAAAACATCTTGCTTATCTTCTTGCCCTCCCTCAGTATGTTGTTTGGGGTTTTCATCTGTAGACACGGGGAGCATGGTCCAGGGCATGCGGGGGAACAGATGAATTCACAGCCCTTGACACTCTGGACCTCACCTAATTATTTGCCCCTTGTTCTTTCCCGCATTTCGCCTGTGTGCGCCCTGCATTCCTGGTGCTCAGGCATAATCACGACTCTCTCAACACCTGCCCTGTTGGTCCACACTTTGCTGTTTATACACAAGATGTGCTTTTTGTGAGGCACCTGTGTTGGGTGAAAATTTAAGTTTTTCAAAGTCCAGCTCACCTGTCCCCCTTTCTGGGAATCCTTCCCAGTCTTCCACATCCAAAGTTATCCTTGTTCCCCCCGAGCTCCCACAGCCATCTAGTTACATGTCTCTCACCCCTGAGTGCAACATACTGCCCATTGTGTTTTTCTGTGCCTACCTCTCCCACCACCTGTGAACAGATTGAGGCAAACTCATGTCAGATCCCCAAACCCTTATCCGCAGTGCTGACACAAGGTCTGCTTCAGAGGAGGTGCCTGGTAATGTTTATTGGTTGAAGGAATGAAATTACTGGCCTTCCATAAATAGACCCGTTTGTACTCTTAGAAACCTCTCTCCATTCTTCTCACCATACTTGTTTTCTGTCTGGTGTTCACTGAGCACCTGTATATATATTCTGGAGTGTAAGAGATGCCTGCAGCTATTCTGTTTCTCATGGAAAAAAAGGAAAGGGAAATTACTATTCATCGTATCCATCAACTTTATAATCCTGGTGTTCCATGTACTAGTTAGGTACCTAGAGGCACAGGAGGCAGAGTGTATACTGGAACAAAATGAGGGTTCTTTCACCAGAGAAAAAACAAAATCAGTATTGGAGAGGAAATCAATAGTGTCAGCTATACCCTTGGGTTTTTTTTGTTTGTTTGTTTGTTTTCGTGTTGTTTTTTTTTTTTTTGATGTGGACCATTTTTAAGGTCTTTATTGAATTTGTTACAATATTGTTTCTGGTTTTATGTTTTGTTTTTTTTATGTTTCGGTTTTTTGGCCGCAAGGCCTGTGGGATCTTAGCTCCCCGACCAGGGATCAAACCCACACCCCCTGCATTGGAAGACAAAGTCTTAACCACTGGACTGCCAGGGAAGTCCCTATACTCTTGTTTTATACAGAATTGTTTTAATACCGAACTTCAGAGAGGTTAAGTCACTAACATAAGGTCCCATGGCTGATAAAAATAGAAGTAGGATTCAGATCTAGCTCTTTCAGACTCCAAAGCCCATCCGTGTACTTTTTCTGCTGCACAGCTGGGTGCGGAGTCAGACTGTGTTTCCCAGAAAAGCCATGCCCCCTCTCTCATGGTGAGCACTTCAGGAGTTGAGGCAATCGCCCTGCTCTCCCAAGCCCGGCCTTCAGCTGGGCATTTAATCTGTTTATTAAGTTATGACTAATGGCGCCACGAGACACTGAGGGCTGCACATTCAGACCTAGTTTTAGATTGTTAGAGGAGGTTCGAGGGATAAACATCATATTCATATTCTATGCCGAGGAAATTCAATTGCAGCCCTTTCTCTTTCAGAGCACAAGGATGGCGAGGGGCTTCTGCTGGGTCCTGCTTTGGCTTAATAGAAATGAAACCTCCAAAGCACGCGGGCTGTTTTGGGAATGTGGCCACTAATGCAGCCCCATGGGGCGGGGGCCAGGCCTGAACCGGGCAGTTTGCATATTCACTTTTACAAACAGTTGGCTCCGATTCAGCAGTTAATGGGATGGGAATGATGTTCCTGTACCAAATCATTTCCTGAAAAAAAAAAAAACATTTCCAATTGCAAACATATCTCAGCCTTTCTTCTCGGGTTTGTTTTGTCTCTGTGAGTGAATTAAAGAGGCAGGGCAGAGGGGAGTGTTTCTGACTGGGAATTTTTCATCTGAAAACATTTTTAACAATGATCTACACAGAAAAAGAGATCCCGTGCAGACCCACCTTTATATTTGGCTGCAAATATTGCATTTCTAGTCACATGTTAGAGGTGTAAATATCTCTATATTCACAAATTGGCTCTGGCTGTACAATAGTCTTGGGACAGAGGCAGCTTTTGTCTCTTTACAAAATGTATGCTGGAGGGCTTCCCCGGTGGCGCAGTGGTTGAGAGTCCGCCTGCCGCTGCAGGGGACACGGGTTCGTGCCCCGGTCCGGGAAGATCCCACATGCCGCGGAGCGGCTGGGCCCGTGAGCCATGGCCGCTGAGCCTGCGCGTCTGGAGCCTGTGCTCCACAGCGGGAGAGGCCGCGAAAGTGAGAGGCCCGCCTACCACAGAAAAAAAAAAAAAATGTATGCTGGAAATGCTGCCCTAGAAATGTGCCCACACACGCACACACAGGGTCAGGCCCAAATATAATTCTTTCCCCGAAGGACAGGCTGAAATCCTTCTTTACATCCTATACACTGCTTTGCTAAATTGTGCTTTGGTTTACAACCTGTGCAGTGGAAGGGTGGTCTTAACAGTTTTTTTCATTTATTCAACAAATGGTTCTTGAGTACTTACCATTTTAAGTAATAATAGCAAATAATTACATAGCTCTTACCAGGTACCAGACACTCTTCTAAGTGCTTTACATATATTAACTCATTTAATCTTCTCAACAACCCTAGGAGGTAGGCAATATTATTATCGTCCCCATTTGCAGATAAGGAAACTGAGGTATAAGAGGTTGATGAACTTGCCCAAGGTCACATAGCTAGTAAGTGATAGAGCCTGGATTTGACTCTAGGCAGTCTGGCTCCTCTTCGGAGACTCATAACAAACAAAAGAGAAAAAGTGCCAGTCTTCCCACGGCTTACATTCTGTTAAGGGGGGGATAGCTAACAAACGTAGAAATGATAGGTATTTCAGATCATGATGAGTGCTGTGGAGAAAATACAATCCAAGAGGGAGGCAGGGGGCTAATCAGAGGGTCCTGTAGGTCTTAGGAAGGAGTTGGGGTTTTATTCTGAGTATGATGGGAAGCCAGAGGAAGGCTTAAAGCTGGAGAAAGCTGTTTACATCTTTATAGATCATTCTGATTGTGCTATAGGAAGTAGACGGGCGCGGGGACAGTGCATCAGAAAGCAGTGGGCTGGTTAGAAGGTGCTTCTGGTTATTTAGGTGAAAGATAATGGGTATCTGCACCAGGACGATGGTGGGGAGGCTGGTGAGAAGTGGTTGGAATAGGGTCTAGGGTCCTGTTTTAGAGGTGGAGCCCACAAAACTTGCCGATGTATTGGCTGCAAACGGTGAGGAAAAGAAGTGAAGGGTGATTCCTCAGATTCTGGCTTGAACCCTTATGCAAATGGTAGTGCCGTTCACCGAGGAGGATAAGAGTAGGGGATGAACAGGTCTTGATATAGTGTTGCTGTGGTGGGGGTGAGGGTGCTGAAAATCACGAGTTCTGTCTTGGACGTGTAACTTTGAGATCTCCACCCATAGACATAAGAGGAGACATTGAGTCCAGAGCTCAGGGTCAGGCCTAGGCTGGAGATTCTGTTTGGTTTTGTTTGTTTGTTTCTGGGTCTTGTTTTAATAACGGCTTGACTTCTGTTTTCACAACCCAGTGATGCTGGGTAAAATAAAACCAATAGAGAATAAATGAGGTCAAAGCCTGGTTGTTTTTGTACATGAAAAACATCAGGAAGATGCTTCATTTTTATCCTATCCCTGATTCTGTTGCCTTGAATTCAGTTTTAGATAATTACGTCTTATTAATTTAAAAAATATATAATAAAGCATACATCAGGCTGGAGATTTAAACACGGGCATCATCAGCATTTGGGTCTATGGGATTACCTAGGACGGCGCCGTCCAACTGAATCTCCCGTGAGGAAGTCTACATTCTCACCGTCCAGTGTGGTACCACTTGCCCCATGTGGGCCATTGAGCGCTTGAAATGTGACAGGCGCAACTAAGAAACGGAATTTTTAATTCATTTAAACGTCAGTAGCCACATGTGGTTAATGGCTACTGTATTGGACAGCACAGACCTGGCCGGGGGTGGTGACGGGGGGTGGACACGGGAAGGAGTCATAGATGGCAGCGAGAGCTAGTCTCTTCAATGGCCAGTAAACCCAGTCTCACACCCACACTGAAACGTGACTTTATTTCCACTGCCCGTTGCTTGCGTCGCAGTGCTTGTTAAGTAGTGGAAATCTGGCTTCTTTGTAAGAAACAGCCTGGAAAAGAAAGCAAACTGCTAGTCCTAGGAGGAGTGCTAGGAGACATTATAGAGTCTAACAGGAAGCAGTTGTTCTCTGGAAAGCACGTGCAATCCTATACCTGTAGAATCACTTAAGCCTTGAAGGTGTCACTTACACTTTTCAGTTATGTTTTATGGGGGTGGGGGGAATTATATAGAGTGGTGGGTGTCTGTGGATTTGGAGATTCAAGATGGTCACTGGCTGATATCCCATATGAATGTCAAGATCCCACAGCAACAGGACTAAATACCAGCTTCATAATGCGAGTTGTGTCCTTTAGGGCAGAGTGGGTTTCACTCCCTTTCTTAGGCAATCTCGTTCCCTGTCCAGCTGCAACAATCAGTGAGTTTGCTAATATGAAAGAACTCTTTGTAAGCAACTGCCTTGTGCTTAAGAGTTCTTGCAAGTATATGCTGGCGCTCCGTGAGGCCATAGTCAATAAACATAAATAAAATGGAAAGATGGGACATTGCTTTTACTAAAGGTTGATCGCAGCTGCCGTACCAGCTCTTTGAGAACCCTTTGGTGATCAATGCTTTCAGAGAAAATGGTCATTCTGTGCTTAATTGGTGCAAAGTAATTACTCAAACTGGAATTGAGTAGAGGTGAGGGGATTTGAGCCGCTGCTTTTAGGAGAGGTAAAAATCCAAGGTAAGTGCTCAGCAAGGGTCCATCACACAACTGGTTTTGTGGTAGGGATTTTTATCTTTTACTAAAGCTTCATGTGAGGGTTCAGTGCATGGAGGGAGCAGGCTGAAAGTCTTTAGTGGTCATGGACTTCTTGTTATTTTTCTTGAGAACAGTGGAATCATAGATTTCTAAGATTTGGGAAGTAAGAAAGAACTTACTGGTCATCCTGTCCAGGTCTTCATGTTCAGCTGAGGGAACGGGCCTGGAGAGGTGAGGTGCCTGGCCACAGGGCCCATGATTCCTTACAGCTGAAGGGACAGGTCCAGAGCCCAGGGAGAGGCCAGAATGAGGTACTCTTAAGCAGCAGCTGGGGCCAGGTGAAGGAGGGAGGCGGGATAATCAGAAAAATACTCAGGGAAGCAGAATCGGGAGAGAAGTCAGAGGAGGATTGAACGGAGGATGGAAATGATCTACAACATAAATGTAGCCTCAACGTGGGGACCTCGTTCATCCAGTCAACAAAGAGTTGTCAGGTGCACCTGCACTAGATGGCAAGCCCTGGAAGGAGGGACAGGCAGGAGGCAATGGCAGAGACTTAAGGAAAGGTGCGGTGCCCACCTCCCTTCTGTTTATCCCGAGATCATTTCTGAAAGGAGGCAGATTTCTGTGCCCTATTTCTCCAGGAAAGCAAGTGAGGTGACGGTCAGAAGAGGTGAGATGAAGGGGACGGTTTGGTCCTTTTAGCAAGGAGAGGCAGGAATCGGATGCAGGCTGAGTCACAGCTATAGGCTCACCTTGGTGCTTTTATTTCTCGATCCACATTGATACGGAACATGACTGTTACGAGCCCCACCCCTTGTTGTCTGTGGGCTACAGTGTGACTCTGTGCTTCCTTCTTGCAGTGTCAGAGCTTCAGGAGGAGGGCATGAACGCCATCAACCTGCCCCTCAGCCCCATCCCCTTCGAGCTGGACCCTGAGGACACAATGCTGGGTAATGGGGTCTCTTGTTCTCTGGGTTAGCCTAATGCCTTCAGGTGGGACCACCCCGCTGACTGTCTTTTCTTTTTAAAGAGGAGAACGAAGTGCGAACAATGGTGGATCCCAACTCACGCAGCGACCCCAAACTTCAAGAACTGATAAAGGTAAGAGGAAGTTAGAAGGGGCTTCAGGTGCCTCCCAGACTCAACAGGTGTTTCTAGACCACCCACGCTGTGCAGGCGCCACATGAGCCACTGCGGAGAGAATAGAAGGGCGTGGTAGTCCCTGCCCACAGGCAGCTCGTGGTCCAGTAGGTGGACATCTACAAGGTAACAGAAGTGGGACATGACAAGCGCCCAACGAATGGTGTTGACCATAAGCACTGGAGAAGTTAGCTCAAATCAGTTCCCATTCGCCAGGATCCTAGAGCTCACACAGTCCTTTCACCACTCTTCTCAAGGTCCCTCAGAAGCACCCTGTGAAGTAAGATCTAGTATCATCCCCATTTTACATATGAGGAAACTGAGACTCAGAAAAGCCAGATGGTTTGTTTATGGTCGCAGCTGAGTGGAGGAGATGAGGTTCAAACAGAAATGAATGAGATGAAATGAAATACTGTGCGTAATGTACTTGGCACAGTGGCTGACACATGGTCACCCTCAAAAAATGTTCATTTCATCCCCCTTCTGATTCCTCGTCCCGTGTCTGTCTTCTTCAGCTTCTTCAAGCTGCGCTTAGAACAAAACGGCACTGGGTGCCAGAGTGATTCGTTCATAATGCACATCTGAATATATCGTTTTCCTGTTCAAAACCCGTATGTAGTTTCCTAAGAAGTGCACGTTGAAGCCCACAGTCCTGGGGGTGCTGTTTGAGCCTCCATGTCTAGCTGCCTCTTTAACCTCAGATCATCCCTGCCTGACAACACAAGGACACCAGATCTGTTTGGCTTGACTCCCCGTACACACCTGCTCACTGTGCTTGCTTCGGCACTGCCACCACCAGGCCTTCGGTCATGCAGCCCCTGCCCCCAGGGGCTCTACCTGCTCTTCACCTGAAGCCAAAGTTGGGTCACGTCCTGCAGGAAGCTTTCTCTAAACCCCAGGGCGTCGCTCAGCCCCTCTGTGTGCTGGTTCATGCATTTAGTTCTGTCACTGTAGTCACCACATGGTGTTACAACTACTCACGTACTTCTCTGTCTCCTTCACTAAATGGTGAGCTGCTTGGGGTTAAAGATTGTCTCTTTTTTTCATCATGGTACTCCGAGGATCCAGCACAGAGTATGACATACAGCGGGTGTTAATAAACGCTGGGTGGATAGATGTTGGATGGATGGTTGAGGGAGAGAGGGAGGGAGTGGGAAGGAAGGTAGGGGAAGGGGAAGAGAGGGGAGGGAAGGAGGGAGGAAGGGAAAAAGGAAGCTCCTGCCTTAGGACGGTAGAACAATGTGCTTTGAAGGCACAGGGCTACAGCCAGGGATGGAAACCTAGCCCAGCTCCCACCTGTGTTGTAAAGGCAACTACTTCTGCCAAGTCAAAGAAGTCAAACACAAAAGATGATGTTCCTTATAGGTGAAATGGTCGAAAAGGCAAAACGGTAGTGGTTGCCTGCGGCCTGTGATCAGGGGAGGGGACGGAGCACAAAGAAACCAAAGGAACCTTCTTAGGGCTAGGGAACTGTTCTGTCTTGATGGTGGTGGTGGTTACACAACCGTGTACAGTGACCAAAACTCATCAAACTGTGTACTTAAAATTAATTTTATTTTATATAAATAATATCTTCATAAGCAAAACAAGAGGTTAAAATTAAAAAGGCAATGGCCTTGTGCAAACTTCAGTTTCCTTACCTGATGCTACCTGCCCCTCGGGTGTTGTGTGGATTAATTGGGTGAGACATCACCTGGAATGCCTCTGCTGGATGCCTGGTGCACGGAGGACTCTCAGGGAATGACGGGGGCTAAGTTACAGACAAGGCAGGAGACCGCACAGCCCCACTGAGAGGGAGCCTGGTGCAGGGAGGAGAACATGTGCTTTGGAGTGAGGTGGACAGGAGTCCGATTCCTGTCTCCGCTCACGGTTAGCTCTGTCCTTGGGCAGATATGTTTACTTCTGTGTTTGATTTCCCCTCCTGAACAC
Organism: Grampus griseus; assembly: GCF_964374135.1. Classification (NCBI taxonomy): domain Eukaryota; kingdom Metazoa; phylum Chordata; class Mammalia; order Artiodactyla; family Delphinidae; genus Grampus; species Grampus griseus. The sequence goes on from NC_139002.1 coordinate 67,551,950, forward strand.
AGTAACCACCTGGCCAGATGTCACAACGGGAGAGTGCTTTATTTATGAATAAAATCTGCCCTTACTACCCGTTCGGTCCTTGCCGCATGTAATTTTTTTTTTTTTTTTTTTTTTTTTGGCTACTCTGCACGGCATGCGGGATCTTAGTTCCCTGAGCAGGGATCGAACCCATGCCCCCTGCAGTGGAAGCGCAAAGTCCTAACCACTGGACCACCAGGGAATTCCTGTAATTCTTTTCTACCACTTAGTGTGGGAGGTATCTTCAACCTCAGTTATAGAGGTGGGGAATCCGAGGCTCAGAGCAGATAACTAGCTTGCCTTAGATTCATAGGTCACAGAGGTACACACACACACACACACACACACACACACACACACACACACACACACACACACACACACAGATGTCCATAGATCCCAGAGATGCGCAAATTAATTAGTAGGTAAAGCGGGGTTTTCAACCTCAGTTTGCATAACTCGAAAGCCCATACTCTTGCCGGTGCAAAACCACACAGCCAAGCACTGTGCAAACGTTGCTTGCCATTCGGGGAAGGAACGGTAGCGGCCAGAGGTATTAGCAGAGACACTGGTACCATGAGCACTAGAAGAGCTCATACCTGAAAGTTAACAGGGCCGCTGCGGCTCCCACTTACAGCTACTTGTCCACATACTGGGCCATTTGGATAGTTTTGTTCCTTTCAAAATCTGAAGTTCATTTAAATTTTAACTGTCCAGGATGAGAAAGCTGTTCTATAAGAAAATACCCCATGACTCTTCTCTTATTCTCTCTCTCTCTGTGTAGGTATTAATTGACTGGATTAATGATGTTTTGGTTGGAGAAAGAATCATTGTGAAAGACCTGGCTGAAGATTTATACGATGGCCAAGTCCTGCAGAAGCTTTTTGGTAAGAGGAGAGTTGAATATTGCAGTGGATGTCTTTAATCTCCTAGTTTAGAGTTGTTCTCCGTTCACAGCAGTCCACCTGGAATGGAGTAGGAATGGGTCCTGTGTGGGATAACAGATCAGTTAGCTGTCCTCTTGGAATGTTTTACATGAATGCATTGCACAGGGAGTCTTTGTGACCAGATGGGGCTACTCCCCCTCACAGACGAGAGTCATCAGCATGGAAAGACTCCGCTGTACACTGGAATACATGCCTCGCCCTCTCCAGAAAATTGTGCTTCTGTGACCTCTGTAGGTCTATTTACATGTGTGTGGAGATGCACGTATGTGTTCGTGTACCTCTCTCCTATGGACCTCTGTGTGTGTGTGTGTGTGTGTGTGTGTGTGTGTGTGTGTGTTCCTCTGCGTATCTCTCTATAGGTTGGGGCAAGTATGCGGAAGTACGTGCTTTATGATGCTTGGCCCCTGTGTGTCTCCAGGTAACTTGCATCTGGAAGGGTATATGTCCCTGTATCCATTCATACCTGTCGTGTGAAAGCGTGGAGGAGGCGGGGACGGGAGACTTCAGGGTGAGGTTGGTGATAAAAGGACAGATTCAACTTGACTAGATTTGGACTTCCCCTCTCTGCGCCCCACTTTCTCTCATCCTAACCACTGCCCCAAGTTCTAGACTTTCATTCTTAGCTGCCCACTCCACTCGGCACCTCCACCTGCGTGCACCTCAGCTGAGCTCATCCACTTTCCTGAAGATGTTCCTGCCCCTCCGAGTGACTAGAACCCCGTCCCCTCTTCCTTGCCCCCCCATGGCTGTGGGGCGGGGCGGGGGGGTCTCCAAGGCCCGTTTCTTACTCAGAATTCTCTCCCGCATTCCTCCTCCCTGCATTTTTCACTTGTCTGAACTGTTGAAACAATTTCCCAGCTCACCTCTTTGCTTCCCATCTCACCTCCTCCAACCCGTTCCCCACACAGCTAGCTGAGGAATCTTTTTTAATTGCAAGTCTCATCTTGCCAGTACTCACTCTCCCCTACCTGTGGGACAAAGTCCAGGCCTATTAGTACAACATTCAAAACATTTCATCCTCCGATCCCCAGCTGTCTTGTCAGCCTCCCCTCTGACCACTCACACACGTGGCTCATGCCATGGAAAGTGCTTAGAGTAGCACCTGATGCCCAGTCAGTGCCCAGTCAGTGTCTTCCATCATTTCATTGGTGGTTTTGTTACGTTTATGAACACCATCACCACGTTATGACATGCATCGGGCATACACCTCTCTACTTTTGCACTTGCTGTTCCTTCTGCCTCTAGGGCCTTTCTTCCTCCTTTATCCACCGAGGCAAACCATTATTGCTCATCTTTCCAATCTCTACAGTCAACTGAGCGCGCCTCCCTCTAATACCCCTCACAACCCAGTCACATCTGGAAGGGATAGTCATGCTGTCGTCTGTGTTCCCTCAGAAATAGATACACACACATGTATACATAACATGCAGGTCTTTATTACATGGACACACACGCGTGTACATAACATACGTGCCTTTATTATATAGATAGACATATACATAACATACGTGCCTTTGTTATATAGATACACAGACGTATACATAACATAATGCTTTATTATATAGACACACACAGACATGTATACATAATATACATGGCTTTATTATTATAGGATATTCCATGTTGTTTGTAGCTGTTTATATAAGTGTATGTGGGCTTCTCAAGAAAAGGAACCTTTTCGCATTTATTTATCCAGTCTTCTCCAGTACTAACATGTTGCCCAGCACTTAATCAATGTATATTGAATGAATGAATGAATAATATAAAATCTAGTAATTTCTAGGAAGCTAAGCCGATTCAGTACTCAAACGTCAATATTAATGAGCGTTCATATCTAAAGGCTTGTAAACGCAACTGAACACGGAGAGGAATGAAACATCTTTGGCACATGCGGATGTCAAAAAGCCGTGAGCCTCACTGAGCATCTCTCCTAGTGACTGTAGCTTTTAACCCCGCCAGCAAATTTCTAGTTGGGATCTGAAACTGTCTGGAAGTGTTCTACGCTGGGCTTTGAAAGCAGGGGTGGAACATGGCTGTGCAGTGATGGAACGTGGTCATGAGCAATCTCACCTCCGGGAATGGTTACAAAACTGTCCAGCATCATCCGTGCCGCCCCAAGTCAGGCATCAAGTACAGTCAGGTTAGATCATCTCAGATCTCAATGTTCATGTTGAAAATGTCAACTTAAGTGTAGAACCGTTGTAGGTCTAAGGCTAGACGTACACACTCAAAAGCTACAGGCAGAGTACCCAGTGGAGAGAACTAGTTTGCGGTTGAAAATATGTGTCAGGAGCTCCTGGGAGGAATCAGTCTGGAGACGGGCTTTTGGGTGACCCCTCTGACCTCGAGTTCCCCTCTGACTATTTTTCTTTCTTCTTTCCCAGCCAGGTTTCTCAGGATAATGTTTGGCACTCCCTGTTCTGCTTTCCCACCACTAAGTATTCAGTCCTTAGGTACAGGCTGGGTGCCACCACCTACCCATCAACTTTTCCTTCCCAGGTCACCAGTGTCAATTGAGAGCTCTTCTTACGTGGTGGCATTTGACACTACTGAACACCTCACCCCGCCACCCCAGCCTGACGGTTTCTGTGACGGGTCCTCTTCCGCCTCTGACACCCACTTCTCAGTCCTCCTCATCTGTTCTTCTTTCCGTAATGGTTGGGGTTCCTCCACCTTCCATCCTTGGCCCCCTTCTCTTTTTGTTTCATACCCTCTTCCTGGGTGATTTCATCCACACCTATAGTTTCAGCCATCAGCTATATGATCACCATTCTCAGGTCTCTATCTCTGGAACGGCTTTCGCTTTGAAGCTGTAAGTAAGGTTATCTTGTACCTGCCCACCTGGCTGTCACACAGGCACCTATAACCAGCCTGCCCCAAACTGAGCTTATCTTCCTCCTCCCCAAGTCCGATCTGTTTTCCACCTTGAGGAATGCTATTATGACCACAGATGACAAACCTGGGGGTCATCGTGGATAGCTCTTTCTTCTTCCTTCATATTCTGTTAGTCACAGTTCTGACAACTGTGTTCCCATATGTGTGTGTGTGTGTCAAACCGTCCCATTTCTTAATCAGTTAGTACACGTGCAGCACTTGGAAAAGTGCCTGGCTCACTGTGTGCTAGGTCAGGGTTGGCTTTCAAAAACTTTTCCAGCCCCACTGCTTCCTCCTTAGCTCAGAACCTCATCATTTGTCTTAACTTCTCTGGCTCCAAAATCCTTTTCTCACATTAAGCTGTTTCCTGCCTTGGTAGCACTCTGAAGTTCTCCCAGATCGTCTTTATATTTCACTATTTGTCTTAACACTTAAACCCATAGCCCATTTGTCAATGTTTCTTTAAAACTTTTTTATTTTGAACTAATTTTATTTATTTATTTAATTTATTATTTTTTTAAATGTTATTTATTTTTGGCTGCGTTGGGTCTTCTTTGCTGTGTGTGGGCTTTCTCTAGTACCTGCGAGCAGGGGCTATTCTTCGTTGCGGTGCACAGGTTTCTCATTGCAGAGCTTCTCTTGTTGTGGAGCACGGGCTCTAGGCATGCGGGCTTCAGTAGTTGTGACACATGGGCTCAGTAGTCGTGGCTCATGATCTCTAGAGCGCAGGCTCAGTAGTTGTGGCACATGGGCTTAGCTGCTCCGCGGCATGTGAGATTTTCCCAGACCAGGGCTCGAACCTGTGTCCGCTGTATTGGCAGGCGGATTCTTAACCACTGCGCCACCAGGGAAGCCCCCTGAACTAATTTTAGACTTATAGTAGAGCTGCAGAGACAGTACAGAGAGTTCCTGTCTCCCCTTACTCAGCTTCCTCTAATGTTAGCATCTTACCAACCATAGGGCAAGCATCAAAACTAAGAAATTAACCTTGGGCTTCCAAGGTGATATGTTTTGGGGAAGGACCCCACGGAGCTGATGTGTCCTCAGGGCATCATATCAGGGCAGACACGATGTTAACATGTCTTATCACTGCTGATGTTAACATTGACCACTCGGTTAAGTTGGTGTCCGCCAGATTCCTTCACTGTAAAGTTGCTATTTTTCTCTTTGTTATTAATTTATTTGTGGGGAGATACTTTAAGACTTTGCAAATATCTTGCTTCTCCTTCCACTCCTTCCACTAATTGTAATTGGTGGAGCATGTCTGCCAGTTATTACTGTGGTGGCCTAGTGGAGGTTTTCTATTTTTCTAGTTTCCTATTCCTTCCACATTTATTAACTGGAAGTCTTCTGTAAGGAAAAGTTGTCTCTTGTCCCCCATTTACTTATTTATTTACATCAGTATGGATACAAAGATACTTATTATACTTTAGTTTATCATCAATGTTATCATTATTCATGTTTTGCTCATATACTTCCCCCTTTGACCACTAGGAGCTCTTTCAGGTTGGCTCCTGGGCACTTCCTGGACGTGCTGCCCCATATTTTTTTTTCTTAGCACTTCTTTACTTTCTCATATCATAAGATGCTCCAGGCTTATCTTATATTTCACTTTTACTCTGGGCCTAGAATCAACTACTTCTTCAAGGAGCCCCAGTTTCTTTTATTAGAGAATGGTGCTTAGAAATCAGTATCTGGGCATATTACTTGGTGTTTTTAACTGGCTACCTGTCACACAGATAAACATCCGTGTGTAGGTACGGTACTATTACCTGGTGGTACTAAGATGAAGCAGGCATGATCATTTCCAGAAATTCAGCTTCAAATTGTACTGGGGCTGGGCATGGAGAGTAGGAGGGGGCTGAGTTTGGGATTAGTAAACTAACTATGAAATACTGGCATTTAGGAAAAAATTAAAATGGCATAGCGACCTTCAGGAGTCCAGATATGCCGAGTCACATCTCGGGAGCAGGATATGGACCTGGAATCCGGGAAGCCATGCTGATGACATCATGGCACAAGGACTCAACCCAGAAATGAGCAAGATGCCAAGGCAGGGATCTCTGGGCCAGAGGTGCGTGCGTGTTATTGTTATGGTGAAATTCTGAATAGTTGAGCGTCCCTGAGATGACAGGTGGACTGTCTGGCTGGGTGCTCTCTGATCTTGAGCTCTGAGAGGGCGGCGTCATACCTGCTGCTCCTCTGTGTGGCCAGATGCTACTTGCTCAGCATCAGTGCCCGGTCTCCTTGCCCTTCTGAGTCCCTAGGCAAGTCTGGGAAATTCTTCTGGTGCAGCCTCCCCCAGGTCCTCCTTTCTGAGCTGCCTAGCCCAGCTGCCCACTGCGGCCTCTGTTCTCTGCATCTTCCCTCTTGCGCGGGCAGCATATCTGAGTTGAGGTTTTCCTGAAAGCAGATGCTGAAACAAGGACTTGCGTGGAGGAAGTTTATGTGACGGGTGATCTTAGAAAGTACAGGTGGTCAAGTGGGGAATGGAAGAGAGGAAGAGAGAGACACCATTAAGGATGCATTCATGAGGATGACAGCTCTGTTTGCAACCAGGGCCCAGGGCTGAGAAACCAGGTGACACCACCCCTCAAAATCCCCCTACTCAGGACGGGGAGCAGGGACGTTTATCCTATGGCTCCCATCACTGTGTGCTTGAGGATTGTGTAGGAATTAAGAACCCCTGGACTGTACTCCTGCTAGAGAAGGCGAGCGCTTCAGGGCCGGAGATAGCTGTCTGCCGTGGCAGGTGAATGCTGGGAGCTCAGGGAAGGGGCGTCAGCGTCATCCAGGAAGACCAGAGGGTGCAACTCCTACTTTAAGGACTGCTCCTCCCAACACTGGCCATTTCTCTGTATCATTGGTGTCGCCGCCTGGGAAAAGTCAGATGCTGGCCACTTTGGCCTGCCTCTTTATGGTGCCCACCCCCATCCTCTCATGACAATGGCTCCAGCCCTTTCCACACCTCAGAACACAAACTCCCCACCCCCAAGAATGAAGAGGAAGTTTCTCCCTAGCCCCTGACAGAAATTCACCTCATCTTTTATCCCAGGATTAGCCTCTTCTCAGGGCGACTGATAGATGCAATATCCTCACTTCCCCCGGGTATTCTTTTAGCCCAGTGCACCAATAAGTGGGGTAAAAGTCCCAGAATGGTTCGAAGTTGGGACACATTTCCCAGCGTCTCAGCTTACAGGTGCATCCATGGTCACCTTGCTGTATTTGCATCGCCAACATCACATCCCCTAGGCGGTAGATGTGACTAAGTGAGAAAGGCAGGAGGCAGGGGATTCTAGGGAAATGCCTATCCCGGGTCATCATTTCATTTGACCATGGGCTGCTGCCTGTTTCCTATTGAGGTTTCCTGACTTGGGACAGCTCTGCAATTTGCCTTATGGCATGTTAGATTCCCCTGATCCTAATCTTTGAGCATGTGTGTGTAACTGGGAACAGAAAAGGCCTTTTCTGAGGGATGGAAGTCATAAGGCTCTCCCTTCTGGTTTTCGCAATAACATATGACTGAAACAGGGTGTCTTCTTCGGGCATGAGACTAGGAAGGGTCCCTTGGACATAAAGGTTCTGCAGGAGGGTTTTTTGTTTTGTGTTGGGTATGTGTGTGTGTTTCTTTTTCGCTGGTAGACCCTAAAGAGTACATCTTACACTGACCTTAATCTAATCAATTAATATTCGTCAAGCAATAGCCATTTAATTTGCTATGTCCTACTGCTGAGTTTAGGGATACGGACGTAAATACATCACAGCGCCGCCTTTAGGTAACTCACAACCTGTACTATGAAGGGCTGTGGGCTGTCAAGTTGAAGATTTGGAAAGGCATCATGAAAGAGGCGGCATTTTGAATCAGGCCTTCTGGAAGGAGCAGAATTTCAGCCAGATGAAGGAGGAGAAGAACATTCTAGTAAAAAATGTTGCTGGTAAGCACCTGTGGATTTCGGCGTGAGTGGAGAGTGTTATAGAGACAGGAGCACATGGGTAGGTGACCATCAGCATTGGTTGAGTGGGGTGTGGGGCTAACAAAGAAGATGGGAACCAGCACCCAGACCTTGGTTTCTAACTCCAGTCTCCAGTAATAGAAACCAGGGCATACAGATGAGCCTGGAGCATCTTGCAGTGCCAAAAAGAGGCACTAGGAGAAGAAAGTATATCTGCGGGGCAGCATGTTGAAAGTGTTCAGGGCCCATCTGAGAGAGCTCCCAATGGCTAAAGGTGGAAATTTGAGCCAGAAGATGAGTAACAATAATGTTGGATTATAACCCAAAGTCTAAAATAAATATCCTTAAGTCCATATTGATATCAATAAATAGCTGAATAAATAAATGAGGGAGAAGAGACAAATCTTCTTTACAGAGTAATTTCAAATAAGTTATTGATTTATAACTCCTTCAAGGAAGTAGAAGTTAACTCCCCATCCCTGATGTGGACTGGATCTAGTGACTGGCTTCCAATGATTAGTGTATGGAGTGGAGGAACCTCGTACAGACACTACTTTGGCCAAATCAAAGTTAGCATCACTGTTGATAAGTCACGTTGATAGCATGTGCCCTTGATAGGATGCAATGAAAAGGGCACTTCACCTCTGTGGTCTTTCTCTCCAAAATCCCCAGTCTAACCATGAGAAAAATATAGGAAAAACCCAGTACTCTTCAAAACTGTCAAGGTCTTGAAAAACCAGACATCTCTGAAAAAATGATCCTAGAACAGAGGACATGAGGCAGGTAATGATGAATAGGTGTGAACGGAAAAAGGATGTTAAGGAAAAACTAGTGAAACCCAAATAAATATGGAGTTTAGTTAATAGTCATGTACTAATGTCAGTTCATTAGTTGTGACAGATGTACTGTAGTAATGTAAGAGGTTAACAATAGGTGAACCTGGATTTAGGATGTGTAGGAACTATCTGAACTGCCATTTCAGCTTTTCTATAAATCTAAAAACCATTCTAAAACAAGAAATTTGTTTAAAGAAATAAGATGAGCTTACATTATAGAGGACCTTGCAGTAAAAATTTTAGACTATATGCAGTGCCCAGTGGTAACTGCTGATGGCTTGTGAGCAAAACACCATGATCAGAAATAGGAGCAGCAGGAGGGTTGCTCAGAGGCAGTAGAGGAAACACCAGCAAAGCATCCTTTTATAAGATAATAAGGGTGTCGAACTAGAGGAGTGGCAGTATAGATGGGGAGAAGCTTTAAGAGAACCTAGTGATGGGCTTTCCCTGGTGGCGCAGTGGTTGAGAGTCCGCCTGCCGATGCAGGGGACACGGGTTCGTGCCCCGGTCTGGGAAGATCCCACGTGCCGCGGAGCGGCTGGGCCCGTGAGCCAGGGCCGCTGAGCCTGCGCGTCGGAGACTGTGCTCCGCAACAGGAGAGGCCGCAACAGCGAGAGGCCCGCGTACCGCAAAAAAAAAAAAAAAAAAAAAAAAAAAAAACTGGAGAACCTAGTGATGTAGGGAATGAGCAGCTGAAGTAAACCAGGCTGACCCTAAGTGATGGATGTTAAATAGGGATGATTCCATGAGTCCCTGGAAGAGCAGCATCTTGAAGGGTTTGGTCATATTGGTTTTGAGAGTCGCTTCCCTACACCCAAAAAAGTACTTAGGCTGAAGTAGCAGCTATGCTAAAATTGAAAGAGGAATGAAGAGAAAGATAGGAGATCTGAGTTCCAATCCTGGTTCTGCCACTAAAACATTTCTCTGCAGCTCAGGTCACTCTTCTGTAAAACCAGGAAGATGGCCTGTGCAACTGTACAGCTGAGTGGTTCAGTACAGCACTCACTAACCACATGTAGCTATTAAAAGTAATTAAAATTAAAAATTCCTTTACTTAGTCACACCAGCTACATTTCAAATGCTCCCTAGCCAAATGTGTCTAGTGGCCACCATATTGAATAGTGCAGAAATGAGCATTTCCATCATAGCAGAAAGTTGTTTTGGACAGCACTGCCCTAGGTACTGCTATGATAGTCACTGTTTCTAAGATAATTGAAGATAATGTATACTGGTATTCTTAAGCTGGACGAGACATTTTCTGGTCTCTGAAAAACTCAAAAGCTGGATGAAATTCTTTTTATTCTTATTCTTTTATTTATAAGTAGTAGAGAAGCTCTAGAGTGTGTTACTAAGTAAAAAAAGTATGGTACAGTACTGTGTGTATATATATGTCACTGTGCGTGTGCATTAAGAGACACATCTAACAATTGAGTATATAAAGAATATCTCTGGTAAGTCACAGTAAACTCTCTATGGTGTGGAACTAGGGAACTTGGGACTGCAATGGGAAGAGGGGACTTAATTCTCACAGCTTGAAGTTTTTCCATGTTTGTATATTCTCAATTTTATAAAAGAATGGTAGAGTACATATGTAAATTTCAGTAGCAAAACTGAATCTATCGGTGGATGTCAAATAATACTTCATACATTTCAACAGCTATCCCAAGTAAAATAGGAAGAAAAGGAAACCACCTAAATAAGATAAAGACAATTTATACAAAACCTAACAGTGAACACATTACATAGTGAAATATCAAAGACATGGTATTAGGAACAAATCAGAGATGATGGCTATCATCACAATTATAAGTGTTTTGGATATACAAGCTAATGTCGTAAGATAAGGAAATAGATTTTCAGGTTGAGCATTATGGCTGACTAAATGTTCAAGCAAATCCTCTTGGTCTGCATAGTTTAAAAATCTGGATAAGCCTTAAAAAATATATTTTTGTATTGCATGGGTAAGCTGAAAGGGAAGGAAATCCTACTGATGCCAAAAACAACAAGGAAGTGTAAATCCAGTAAAATAAGTGTTAATTTCTAATGGCCTAATTAGCCTGAGGTTTAATGGTTCACACTTACAGGGCCAAGACACAAAGCCTGAAGTCTGAAAGGAAGGGGAATTGAATCAGAGACCCCTGTATAGAGCCAGTGTCTCTGAAGGGTAACACTTTCAGTGGGTAAACTAAAACAATCTTGTCCCACAGAGAGGGGCAGTAAGGATAAATGTCTATCTCAGCCTTGGATATGAAAGGGACAAGACAAAGAAGAAGTCTGCACTGATAATTCCTTATCATCAAATGTCTGTACTCACACAGATTTTAGGACTAGGATTCACAGTACTTATGTGGCTTTAAATGCCCCAAGCTGAAAATATAGTTAAAAGTTGTTCCAAGTTATTAGTGTTCCCCAAGGCAGAAGGGAACACATGCCTCTTGAAAGGAATGAACTTTAAACCCAGGCCACAAAAAATTCCCAGAGATAAAATTCCAAGACAAATGAGCTCAAAATCAGAAATCAACAAACACATGAAAGGAAGCCACCATGGCAGCATCAACCAAAACAATAAACTGCAGATTCATCCCACAAATGCTATGGATATTAGCAATTGATCAGTTATGGAATAGAAAATATATTTAATATGTCAAAATAAAAGTTTTAAGACTATAGAAAGGATGATAAAAGAACAAGCAACTATCAAAATTGGACAGGCAGATATGAGAGAACTAAATAGAAATTCTAGAAATGGGGAAAAAATAGAATAATGAAATTAGAAACCTCAATGGATTAGACACAGCTGAAGAAGGAATTGATGAGCTGGAAGATGGAATTGAAGAAATTACCCAGAATGCAGTATTAGAAAGACAATGGAGTGGAAAGTGAGAATTAAAAGACATAGAGATTAAGAAAATCCAACATATGGCTAATTGGAATTCTAGCAGGAGAAAAGAAAGAGAATGGAGTATAGTCAATATTTAAAGACATAATGAATTAAAAATTTTCAAAATTGGTGAAAGATATGAAGTCTCATATTCAGGAATCTCAAGGAATCCCAAACAGGATAATTAACAAGAAAACTTCATAATGATACCTAAGAACACTGAAGACAAAGAAAAGATTAAAAGCAGAGAGAAAAAAAGAGATTACCTATAAAGGAACAATAGACTGAAAGCTGTCTTTCCTCAGGAACAATCAAATCCCAAAGCTGTTGGAATGATATTTTCAAAGTGCAGAAAAAATATTGTTAACTTACAGGTTTATATCCAGGAAAAAAAAAAAACAACCAAAAAACCTGTTTTAAAAATGGGGAAAAAAGGCATTTTAAGCAAACATGAAGTGAGAGGGTTTACTACCAAAAGACCCTCACTAAAAGGAGTTTCTAAAGGGTGTTCTCCACAAAGAAGGAAAGTGAACCCCCCCCAAAAAATTATCTGAAATGCAACAAAAAATGAAGATAGAATCAGAATTCCAGACAACTAAGGTACTTAACTCAGGAAGAGTGATTTGAGTTAGAGTGTGCTGAGGTTCTTGTATTATTTAGTATGTGAATAAAGAGACTAATTAACATAGGACTCTGTTAAGTTAAATACACATGATAAATTTTCTAGGGAAATCAATAAGATAATAAAGCAGTGTATAACCTCCCTACTTTTAATGGGGAGAAAATGAAATGAGTGGGAACAGAAACCTTAATCTAAGAAGCAACAAGGATGGAAGCAGAACATAAAGAATCAGAAAAGTAGAGAAGTAGAAAGCTTAAAATAAGTTGGTAGAAGTGAATCCAAGTATATTTGTAAAGGCAATCAATGTAAATTGGCTTTTTGTGTGTGTCGGGTTTTTTTTTTTAACATCTTTATTGGAGTATAACTGCATTACAATGGTGTGTTAGTTTCTGCTTTATAACAAAGTGAATCAGTTATAAATATACATATGTTCCCATATCTTTTCCCTCTTGAGTTATCCATTTAAAAGACAAAGATCATCAGATTAGATAACAAAATAAAATCTTGCTCTGTGCTCTTTACTAGAGATAGTACCATGAAGACACAGAAGGGTTGAAAGAAAAAGAATAGAAGTAATCATATATACTAGACTAATACTAATTAAAAGAAAGCTGCTGTAACTATTTTAATATCAAATGAAATAGACTAAGGCAAAAAGCATCACTACAGTGAGTCTCTACATATTAATGAGACTAAAATTACTAGGAAAATATTGACATTTTCAACCTAACACACTTTTGTGCATTAAATATATAAAAATTTAAAATGCCAGTCAGAATTACAAGAAGTTGACAAATCTGCCATTACATATTTCTCTTAATAACACATTAAGGAAAAAGTTCATAAGACTAGAGAAGATGCGGACAATGTAATTAACCAGCAACACCCCCAAACTGGAGTATTCTCATTCTTTTCAACTGTATGGAACACTTACAGATTTTGCTTAGGTCCATAAAGTAAGTCTCAAGTTATCATACAGACCAAATTCTTTGACCATGATGCAATTAAAAAAAAATTTTTTTTAAACTGACCATTTCCATGTTTCTGGAAACAAAAATATAATAACTTAGAATTTCTCATACTGGATGGAGTATTTTATGTATTCTAATTCTTTGAAGGGTGGTTACATTAATATAGTATGATATATATGGCAACTCTGTTTGTTAGAACGTCTCAGTCCTTCTATCATTCAGAATTCTTAAGTTTATTCTGCCCTGTCTTGATACTTCAGAACTTTTTGAATACTGTTTCATTGTTTCAAAAGCATATTTGGATGCTAACTTCAAAAACAACTGAAAGATTCACTAAATAATCCTATCAGAACATTTTCTAAATAGCATCCTATTTCAAAATCATGCCTAGTACTTTATAACAAGTTAAACTAGTGATGAACAATTTGCAGAACTATAAAAACGTGAGAGAAGCAATTTCCTGGAAGAATAAAAAAAAATTATCAATAGAAAATTTTCAAAGAGCTAGCTGAAATTAGCTGAATAAAGAAAATGAGAAGACTACAGGCCCTTTGGTGGGGCTAATGGCAGACTCTGGGAGGGATCACACCATGGAGTACTTCCCAGAGCTTCTACTGCCAGTGTCCTTGTCCCCACAGTGAGCCACAGCTGTCCCCCACCTCTGCAGGAGACCCTCCATCACTAGCAGAAACTCCATATGCATTGAATTGAAAATACCTTCTTTCAAAAGCAAGAAGAACTACAATCCTGCAGCCTGTGGAACAAAAACCACATTCACAGAAAGATAGACAAGATGAAAAGGCAGAGGGCTATGTACCAGATGAAGGAACAAGATAACACCCCAGAAAAGCAACTAAATGAAGTGGAGATAGGCAACCTTCCAAAAAAAGAATTCAGAATAATGATAGTGAAGAGGATGCAGGACCTCAGAAAAAGAATGGAGGCAAAGATCGAGAAGATGCAAGAAGTGTTTAACAAACACCTGGAAGAGTTAAAGAACAAACAAACAAAGATGAACAATACAATAACTGAAATGAAAAATACACTAGAAGGAATCAATAGCAGAATAACTGAGGCAGAACGGGTAAGTGACCTGGAACACAGAATGGTGGAATTCACTGCTGTGGAACAGAATAAAGAAAAAAGAATGAAAAGAAATGAAGAGAGCCTAGGAGACCCCTGGGACAACATTAAATGAAAAAACATTCGCATTATAGGGGTCCCAGAAGGAGAAGGGAGAGAGAAAGGACCGGAGAAAATATTTGAAGAGATTATAGTCAAAAACTTCCCTAACCTGGGAAAGGAAATAGCCACCCAAGTCCAGGAAGTGCAGAGAGTCCCAGGCAGGATAAACCCAAGGAGAAACACATCGAGACACATAGTAATCAAATTGGCAAAAATTAAAGAAAAAGAAAAATTATTGAAAGCAGCAAGGGAAAAACAACAAATACCATACAATGGAACTCCCATAAGGTTAACAGCTGATTTCTCAGCAGAAACTCTACAAGCCAGAAGGGAGAGGCATGATATATTTAAAGTGATGAAAGGGAAGAACCTACAACCAAGATTACTCTACCCGGCAAGGATCTCATTCAGATGCGATGGAGAAATCAAAAGCTTTACAGACAAGCAAAAGCTAAGAGAATTCAGCACCACCAAACCAGCTCTACAACAAATGCTAAAGGAACTTCTCTAAGTGGGAAACACAAAAGAAGAAAAGCACCTACAAAAACAAACATAAAACAATTAAGAAAATGGTAATAGGAACATACATATCAATATCTAGTTTAAACGTGAATGGATTAAATGCTCCAACCAAAAGACACAGGCTCGCTGAATGGATACAAAAGCAAGACCCACATATATGCTGTCTACAAGAGACCCATTTCAGACCTAGGAACACATACAGACTGAAAGTGAGGGGATGGAAAAAGATATTCCATGCAAATGGAAATCAAAAGAAAGCTGGAGTAGCAATACTCATATCAGATAAAATAGACTTTAAAATAAAGACTATTACAAGAGACAAGGAAGGACACTACATAATGATCAAAGGATCAATTCAAGAAGAAGATGTAACAATTATAAATATATATGCACCCAAGGTAGGAGCACATCAATACATAAGGCGACTGCTAACAGCTATAAAAGAGGAAATGACAGTAAAATAATAATAGTGGGGGACTTTAACACCTCACTTACACCAATGGACAGATCATCCAAACAGAAAATTAATAAGGAAACACAAGCTTTAAATGACACAATAGACCAGATAGACTTAATTGATATTTACAGAACATTCCATCCAAAACCAGCAGATTACACTTTCTTCTAAAGTGTGCACAGAACATTCTCCAGGATAGATCACATCTTGGATCCCAAATCAAGCCTCAGTAAATTTAAGAAAACTGAAATCATATCAAGCATCTGTTCTGAACACAACCCTATGAGATTAGAAATGAATTACAGGGAAAAGTAAAAAGCACAAACATATGGTGGCTAAACAATACGTTACTAAATAACCAAGAGATCACTGAGGAAATCAAAACATACCTAGAGACAAATGACAATGGAAACATGATGATCCAAAACCTAAGGGATACAGCAAAAGCAGTTCTAAGAGGGAAGTTTATAGCAATACAGTCCTACCTCCAGAAACAACAAACATGTCAAATAAGCAATCTAACTTTACACCTAAAGGAACTAGAGAAAAAAGAACAAACAAAACCCAAAGTTAGTAGAAGGAAAGAAATCATAAAGATCAGAGCAGAAATAAATGAAATGGAAACAAAACAGTTGCAAAGATCAATAAAACAAAAAGATGGTTCTTTGAGAAGATAAACAAAATTTATAAACCATTAGCTAGACTCATCAAGAAAAAGAGGGAGAGGACTCAAATCAATAAAATTAGAAATGAAAAAGGAGAAGTTACAACACGCACTGGAGAAATACAAAACATCCTAAGAGACTACTACAAGCAACTCTATGCCAATAAAATGGACAACCTGGAAGAAATGGACAAATTCTTAGAAATGTATAACCTTCCAAGACTGAACCAGGAAGAAACAGAAAATATGAACAGACCAATCACAAGTAATGAAATTGAAACTGTGATTAAAAATCTTCCAACAAACAAAAGTCCAGGACCAGATGGCTTCACAGGTGAATTCTATCAAACATTTAGAGAAGAGCTAACACCCATTCTTCTCAAACTCTTCAAAAATATAGCAGAGGAAGGAACACTCCCAAACTCATTCTATGAGGCCACCATCACCCTGATACCAAAACCAGGCAAAGATACTACAATAAAAAAAAATTACAGACCAATATTACTCATGAATATAGATGCAAAACTCCTCAACAGAATACCAGCAGACAGAATCAACAGCACATTAAAAGGATCATCCACCATGATCAAGTGGGATTTATCCCAGGGATTCAAGGATTCTTCAATATACTGAAATCAATCAATGTGATACACCATAAGAACAAATTGAAGAATAAAAACCATATGATCATCTCAATAGATGCAGAAAAACCTTTTGACAAAATTCAACACCCACTTATGATAAAAAACTCTCCAGAAAGTAGGTAAAGAGGAAACCTACCTCAACATAATAGAGGCCATATACAACAAACACACAGTAAACATCTTTCTCAGTGGTGAAAAACTGAAAGCATTTCCTCTAAGATTAGGAACAAGACAAGGATGTCCATTCTCACTGCTTTTATTCAACATAGTTTTGGAAGTCCTAGCCACGGCAATCAGAGAAGAAAAAGAAATAAAAGGAGTAGAAATTGGAAAAGAAGAAGTAAAACTGTCACTGTTTGCAGATGACATGATACTATACATAGAGAATCCTAAAGATTCCACAAGGAAACTACTAGAGCTAATCAATGAATTTGGTAAAGTTGCAGGATACAAAATTAATGCACAGAAATCTCTTGCATTCCTATACACTAATGATGAAAAATCTGAAAGAGAAATTAAGGAAACACTCCCATTTACCATTGCAACAAAAAGAACAAAATACCTAGGAATAAACCTACGTAGGGAGACAAAAGACCTGTATGCAGAAAACGATAAGACACTGATGAAAGAAATCAAAGATGATACAAACAGTTGGAGAGATATACCATCTTCTTGGATTGGAAGAATCAATATTCTGAAAATGACTACCAAATACTACCCAAAGCAATCTACAGATTCAATGCAATCCCTATCAAATTACCAATGACATTTTTTACAGAACTAGAACAAAAAATCTTAAAATTTGTATGGAGACACAAAAGACTCCGAATAGCCAAAGTGGCCTTGAGGGAACAAAATGGAGCTAGAGGAAGAGGCTCCCTGACTTCCGACTATACTACAAAGCTACAATAATCAAGACAACATGGTACTGGCACAAAAACAGAAATATAGATCAATGGAACAGGATAGAAAGCCCAGAGATAAACCCACGCACCTATGGTCAACTAATCTATGACAAAGGAGGCAAAGATATACAGTGGACAAAAGACAGTCTCTTCAATAAGTGGTGCTGGGAAAACTGGACAGCTACATGTAAAAGAATGAAATTAGAACACTCCCTAACACCATACACAAAAATAAACTCAAAATGGATTAGAGACCTAAATGTAAGACCAGACACTATAAAACTCTTAGAGGAAAACGTAGGAAGAACACTCTTTGACATAAATCACAGCAAGATCTTTTTTGATCCACCTCCTAGAGAAATGGAAATAAAAACGAAAATAAACAAATGGCACCTAATGAAACTTAAAAGGTTTTGCACAGCAAGGGAAACTATAAAAAAGACAAAAAGACAACCCTCAGAATGGGAGAAAATTTTTGCAAATGAATCAACAGACAAACAATCTCCAGAATATATAAACAGCTCATGCAGTTCAATATTAAAAAACAAACAACCTAATCCAAAAATGGGCAGAAGACCTAAATAGACATTTCTCCAAGGAAGACATACAGATGGCCAAGAAGCACATGAAAAGATGTTCAACATCACTAATTATTAGAGAAATGCAAATGAAAACTACAGTGAGGTATCACCTCACACCAGTTAGAATGGGCATCATCAGAAAATCTACAAACAACCAATGCTGGAGAGGGTGTGGAGAAAAGGGAACCCTCTTGCACTGTCGATGGGAATGTAAATTGATACAGCCACTATGGAGAACAGTATGGAGGTTCCTTAAAAAACTAAAAATAGAATTACCATATGACCCAGGAATCCCACTCCTGGGCTTATACCCAGAGAAAACCATAATTCAAAAGACACATGCACCCCAATGTTCATCGCAGCACTCTTTACAGTAGCCAGGACATGGAAGCAACCTAAGAGCCCATCAACATACCAAATGGATAAAGAAGATGTGGTACATATATACAATGGAATATTACTCAGCCATAAAAAGGAATGAAATTGGGTCATTTGTAGAGACGTGGATGGATCTAGAGACTGTCATACAGAGTGAAGTAAGTCAGAAAGAGAAAAACAAATATTGTCTATTAACGCATATATGTGGAACCTAGAAAAATTGTACAGATGAACTGGTTTGCAGGGCAGAAATTGAGATACAGATGAAGAGAACAAATGTATGGATGCCAAGGGGGGAAGTGACAGGGGTGCGTGGTGATGGTGTGATGAATTGGGAGATTGGGATTGACATATATACAGTATTATGTATAAAATAGATAACTAATAAGAACCTGCTGTATAAAAATTAAATAAAATGAAAGTCAAAAAAGAAAACTGTACTGAGGAGACTTTAAAAAAGAAATTATCTTTTAAATTCTTAGCAACCCTGAATGAAATTATTATTTAACTATGGGAATATTTGAGTAGATCTCTTAAATTTTGAGGGTTGAATATTTTAAAAATATGTGAAGGGTAGAAATAGCAGGAGAGGGTCTCAAATCTTCCATCTTAAAGTGTCATACAATCGAAATAAGTGATATAAGGTTACAAAATAGAGACAACTGCGTCTTATGTTACTTGCATACCCAGAGAATGTTAAAAACTCAAACAATAATAAGGGGATTTGGTAAGATGACTGTATTTAAGAAGAAAATTTGTAAGGCAGCAGTATTTTTTTTTAACCAGTAATAATCAGTTGGTAATACATACATAAATACACACACACAGGATGTTTACTGCAAGTTTATTACAAATAGGGGAAAAGTGTAATATAACCTGACTGCATATCTACAGGGGAATGGTTGAATAAGTTCTATAATATATAATGCAGTTTTTTGTAAAAGATTGAGTTATATCAATATGTATTGACATAGAAAGATACTCACGATATGTTTGAGTGAGACATATATTGAGACTAAAAAGTGAATAGAGAACATCAATGAAACTGATAGTTGATTCTTGTAAAAGATAAATAAAATTGACAAACCTTTAGCTAGACTCATCAAGAAAAAGGGAGAACTCAAATAAAATCAGAAATGAAAGAGGAGACATTACAACTGATACCACAGAAATGCAGAGGATCATAAGAGACTATTTTGAGTAATTATACACCAAAAACCTAGACAACCTAGAAAAAAAATGGATAAATTACTAAAAATTACAACCTACCAAGATTGAATCATGATTAAACAGAAAATCTGAACAGACTGAATACTTGTAGGAAGATTGAATCAGTAATCAAAAAACTCCCCAACAAACAAAAGCCCAGGACCAGATGGCTTCACTGGTGAATGCTACCAAACATTTAAAGAAGAATTAATGCCAATCCTTTGAAAAAAGAGGAGGGAACACTTCCAAACTTATTTTATGAGACCAGAATTATTCTGATACCAAAACCAGACAAGGAAATCATAAGCAAAGAAAATTACAGGCCAATATCCTTGATGAACATTGATGCAAGAACCCTTAATTTGCTAAAATATTAGCAAACTGAATTCTACAATACATTAAAAAGATCGTACACATGGTCAAGTGTGATGTACTTATGGATGCAAGAGTGGTTCAGCATCCACAAATCAATCAATGTCATACACCACGATAACAAAATGAAGGATAAAAATCATAAGATATCTTAATAGATGTAAAAAAAAAAGCATTTGACAAAATTCAGCCTCCATTTATTATAAAAACTCTCAAAGTAGGTAAAGAGGGAACATACCTCAACATAATAAAGGCCACATTTGACAAATCCACAGCTAACATCATACTCAGTAGTGAAAAGCTGAAAGCTTTTCCTCTAAGATCAGGAACAAGACAAGGATGCTTACTCTAGAGACTTATTCAACATAGTATTAGAAGTCCTAGTTCAAGCAATTAGGCAAGAAAAACAAATAAAAGGCATCCAAATCAGAAAGGAAAATGTAAAACTGTCACTATTTGCAAATGACATGATATAATATATAGAAAACCCTAAAGGCTCCACCAACAAACTGTTAGAACTAATAAATTAATTCAGTGAAGTTGCAGGATACAAAATCAATAAACAAAAATCTGTTTTGTTTCTATACACTAATAACGAACTATCAGAAAGAAATTAAGAAAACAATCCCATGTAAAATTACATCAAAAAAGAATAAAATGTCTAGGAATAAATTTAACCAAGGAGGTAAAAGACCTGTATCCTGAAAACTATAAGATACTGATGAAAGAAATTGAAGAAGACACAAATAGATGGAAAGATATTCCATACTAATGGATTAGAAGAATAAATATTATTTAAAATATCCATTCTACCCAAAGCAGTCTACACATTCAATGCAATTCCTATCAAAATCCCAATGGCATTTTTCACAGGTATAGAACAAACAGTCCTAAAATTTGCATGGAACCACAAAAGACCCCATATAGGCAAAGCAATCTTGAGAAAGAAGAACAAAGCTGGAAGAATCACATTCTCTGATTTCAAACTATATAACAAAGCTATAGTAATCAAAATAGTATAGTTTTGGCATTAAAAATAGACACATAGATCAATGGAACAGAATAGAGAGCCCAGAAATAAACTCACGGATAAATGGTCAATTAATTTACAACAAGGAGATGAGAATATACAATCTCTTCAACAAATAGTACTGGGAAAACTGGACAGCCACATGCAAAAGAATGAAACTGGACCACTATCTCACACCATACACAAAAATTAACTCAAAATAGATTTAAGACTTGAATGTAAGACATGAAACCATAAAACTCCTGGAAGAAAACATAGGCAGTTAGTTCCTTGACATAGGTCTTGGTGATGATTCTTTGGAGTTGACACCAGAAGCAAGGCAACAAAAGCAAAAATAAATAAGTGGGACTACATCAAACTAAAAAGCTCTGCACAACAAAGGAAAACATCAACAAAATGAAAAGGCAACCTGTGGAATGTTAGAAAATAGTTACAAATCATATACCTGATAAGGGGTTAATATCCAAAATATATAAAGATCTCATACAACTCAATAACAAAAAAGCAAACAATCCAATTTTAAAATGTGCAGAGGAGCTGAATAGACATTTTTCCAAAGAAGACCTACAGATGGCCAATGGGTATGTTAAGAGGTGCTCAACATAATTAATTATAAGGACAATGGAAATCAAAACCACAATGAGGTATCACTTCACATCTGTTAGAATGGCTATTATCAAAAAGATAAGAAATAAGTGTTGGCAAGGATGTGGAGAAAAGGGAACAGTTGTGTTGGTGGGAATGTAAATTTGTTCAGCCACTGTGGAAGACAGTGCGGAGGTTCCTCGAAAAATTAAAAATAGAACTACCATATGATCCAGCAATTCTACTTCTAGGTATTTATCCAAAGGAAATGAAAACACTAACTTGAAAAGATACTGAAACTCGCATGTTCATTGCATCATGAGCCAATGGCTTGGCTTCACAGTAGCCAAGATATGGAAGCAACCTAAGTGTCCATAATGAATGAATGGACAAAGAAAATGTGAGATATATATATATATATATATATATATATATATATATATATATATATATATATATATATAAACACACAATGGAATATTATTTAACCATAAAAAGAAGGAAATCTTACCATTTGCAACAACACGATAGCACTCGAGGGCATTATGCTAAGTGAAATAAGTCAGACAGAGAAAAACAAATACCTTATGATCTCACTTATATGTTGAAGCTAAACAAAACAAAACCAAAAATGAGTTCATAGATACAGAGAACAGATTGGTGGTTGCTATAGGATGGGGAGTGGTGGATAAAATGGGTAAAGTTTGTCCAAAAGTACCAACAACAACGAAAAGAATGAGGTATATCCATATATTTTGACATGGAAAGATACAATATATGTTTAAATGGGAAAAAAAACAGTAGCAGAAAAATATACACACTGTAATCTCATTTCTACTAATAGAATGAGAGAGAGAGAACTCTTTCTATTCTTGTGTGTATTATGAACATGAAGAGATACACTTAAAACTGTTAATAAGTGTTACTTTGAGATAGTCTTTTTACTCAAATCCACCTAATACTAATATCAATGCCTAAAATAATGTACCCAACAACAAAAATTAAATGCAAGAAGACAAATCCAAATATAATAACTAAAGTGGAAAATGTAAAGCAGAATTACATTTTCTAAAATATTAGTAATGCAGATAAATAAAGCAAAACCATAGAAACTCTTATCCTGAATAAGAAATGTCAGATGCTAAAAACAGATTTGTTTTTAATTTTAGGAAAAATGAATTATAATTTTAGTATAATAAACTACTTAAAAATATTGATGGAAACAGAAAAACCATGAGTGTTGCAGTAGGTAATGTGTAAAATCCAATTTTTAAAAACAAGAACAGAATGGACAATAGTGCAAGAAACAGTTACTGACGTAGAAGACAGACTCAGAGACCTACCCTATTCACTGTAAGTAGTCCAAAGTCAGAGGAGGTTATAAATATGAAAATTCATAGGCAATGATATAATACAGCAGGTCTAGCAAAAAAAGTGGTTCTCATTGCTTCCACTCCTCCCCTCCCCACTTACCCAGCCCACTCCCAAGACAGTTGTCACTAATATATCCCAGAAGTCTTTCCCTCTGAGCCAAGATAAGGCTTCAGAAGTTTTCTTAACTGAGTACCTTGGGCAGCCTCTACCAATGGCCAGCATACCTCTACTAAACGCTGGTAGTTGCAGTGTAATATGAAAACTTGTCATTTCTTCAATAGGAGAGGATACAAGGTAATAATTCATGTCCTGAAAATGGAAAAGGCACAGTTTCTTTCAAAGGTTTAACATTCAAGAGAAAGACATTTAGATATATGCTTGTTAAATCCCTGAACTTCAGAAATAAAGAATGATGGCATCAAGCAACTAAAGAAAAGAGAAAGATAACATTTCAGGCCATCACAGGTAGAATAGCTTGAGATCATCCTATCAAGACTACTGAGAAGAATTCTTAAATCCACAGAACCTACAGAAATTTTCCAGTGGGTGATCTTATCTTCAAAGAATTACTCAAGGGACATTTGACTTGGATAAGCTAAAACTACTGAAAAATAAGATAATGTAAACTATAGGGGAACCATTGATGTATGTTGAAGTTTAATTAGTTTGTATGTCAGCCCTTAAAAATGAGGAGAAAAGACATTCTAAACATGTTTCAGAGAGTCAGTTCTATCAATCCTCGAATGAGTTGTGGAGAGTGGATTAGGTGAATCCAATAGCAGACAACATATTTCTCATTAGGGAATCCAGACTTGTTCTTTAAGATAAAAATATAAATTTATACTAAGAACATGATTAGACTTTTTTTGCCTTTTAATATAATAATTTTTATGTCATTGCACACAAGAAGCATTGATTTTTATTGAATTTTTTTTTAAACAGCAGGTTCTTATTAGTTATCTATTTTATACATGTTAGTGTATATATGTCAATCCCAATCTCCCAGTTCATCGTACCACCATCACCCCCACCCCCGCTTTCCCCCCTTGGTGTCCATACGTTTTTTCTCTACATCTGTGTCTCTATTTCTGTCTTGAAAACTAGTTCATCTGTACCATGTTTCTATATTCCATATATATGCGTTAATAGACGATATTTGTTTTTCTCTTTCTGACTTACTCTGTATGACAGTCTCTAGGTGAATCCACGTCTCTACAAATGACACAATTTCGTTCCTTTTTATGGCTGAGTAATATTCCATTGTATATATGTACCACATCTTTTTTATCCATTTGTCTGTTGATGGGCATTTAGGTTACTTTCATGACCTGGCTATTGTAAAGAGTGCTGCAATGAACATTGGGGTGCATGTGTCTTTTTGAATTATGGTTTTCTCTGGGTATATGCCCAGTAGTGGGATTGCTGCATCATATGGTAATTCTATTTTTAGTTTTTTAAAGCACCTCCACACTGTTCTCCATAGTGGCTGTATCAGTTTACATTCCCACCAACAGTGCAAGAGGGTTCCCTTTTCTCCACACCCTCTCCAGCATTTGTCATTTGTAGATTTTCTGATGATGTCCATTCTAACTGGTGTGAGGTGATACCTCATTGTAGTTTTCATTTGCATTTCTCTGATAATTAGTGATGTTGAACAGCTTTTCATGTGCCTCTTGGCCATCTGTATGTCTTCCTGGAGAAATGTATACTTAGGTCTTCTGCCCATTTTTTGATTGGGTTGTTTGTTTCTTTAATATTGAGCTGCATGAACTGTTTATATATTTTGGAGATTAATCCTTTGTCCATTGGTTCATTTGCAAAAATTTTCTCCCATTCTGAGGGTTGTCTTTTCGTCTTGTTTGTAGTTTTCTTTGCTGTGTAAAAACTTTTAAGTTTGATTAGGTCCCATTTGTTTATTTTTATTTCCATTTCTCTAGGAGGTGGATCAAAAAAGATCTTGCTGTAATTTATGTCAAAGAGTGTTCTTCCTATGTTTTCCTCTAAGAGTTTTATAGTGTCCTCTCTTACATTTAGGTCTTTAATCCATTTCGAGTTTATTTTTGTATATGGTGTTAGGAAGTGTTCTAATTTCATTCTTTTACATGTAGCTGTCCAGTTTTCCCAGCACCACTTATTGAAGAGATTTCTTTTCTCCATTGTATATCTTTGCCTCCTTTGTCATAGATTAGTTGACCGTAGGTGCGTGGGTTTATCTCTGGGCTTTCTATCCTGTTCCATTGATCTATATTTCTGTTTTTGTGCCAGTACCATGTTGTCTTGATTATTGTAGCTTTGTAATATAGTCTGAAGTCAGGAAGTCTGCTTTCTCCAGCTCCTTTTTTTCCCTCAAGACCGCTTTGGCTATTGGGGGTCTTTTGTGTCTCCATACAAATTTTAAGATTTTTTGTTCTAGTTCTGTAAAAAATGCCATTGGTAATTTGATAGAGATTGCATTGAATCTGTAGATTCCTTTGGGTAGTGTAGTTATTTTCACAATATTGATTCCTCCAATCCAAGAACATGGTATATCTCTCCATCTGTTTGTGTCATCTTTGATTTCTTTCATCAGTGTCTTATAGTTTTCTGAGTACAGGTCTTTTACCTCGTAAGGTAGGTTTATTCCTAGGTATTTTGTTGTTTTTGTTGCAGTGGTGAATGGGAGTGTTTCCTTAATTTCTCTTTCTGATATTTTCTTGTTAGTGTATAAGAATGAAAGAGATTTCTGTGCATTAATTTCATATCCTGCAACTTTACCAGATTCATTGATTAGCTCTAGTAGCTTTCTTGTGGCATCTTTAGGATTCTCTATGTATAGTGTCATGTCATCTGCAAACAGTGACAGTTTTACTTCTTCTTTTCCAATTTGTATTCCTTTTATTTCTTTTTCTTCTCTGACTGCCGTGGCTAGGACTTCCAAAACTATGTTGAAAAATAGTGGCTAGAGTAGACATCCTTCTCTTGTTCCTGTCTTGTTCCTGAAATTCTTTCAGTTTTTCACAGTTGAGAATGATGTTTGCTGTGGGTTTGTCATATATGGACTTTATTATGTTGAGGTAGGTTCCCTCTATGCCCACTTTCTGGAGAAAAATGGGCACAGAGATGCAGAAATACTTTTGCTTTTGAGGTGATCATATGGTTTTTATTCTTCAATTTCTTCATATGGTGTATCACATTGATTGATTTGCATATATTGAAGAATCCTTGCCTCCCTGGGATAAATCCCACTTGATCATGGTGGATGATCCTTTTAATGTGCTGTTGGATTCTGTTTGCTGGTATTTTGTTGAGGATTCTTGCATCTATATTCATCAGTGATATTGGTTGGTAATTTTCTTCTTTTGTAGTATCTTTGTCTCGTTTTGGTACCAGAGTGTTGGTGGCCTCAAAGAATGAGCTTGGGAGTGTTCCTTCCTCTGCAATTTTTTGGAAGAGTTTGAGAAGGATGGGTGTTAGCTCTTCTCTAAATGTTTGATAGAATTCACCTGTGAAGCCATCTGGTCCTGGACTTTTGTTTGTTGGAAGATTTTAAATCACAGTTTCAATTTCATTACTTGTGATTGGTCAGTTCATATTTTCTGTTTCTTCCTGGTTCAGTCTTGGAAGGTTATACATTTCTAAGAATTTGTCCATTTCTTCCAGGTTGTCCATTTTATTGGCATAGAGTTGCTTGTAGTAGTCTCTTAGGATGTTTTGTATTTCTCCAGTGCGTGTTGTAACTTCTCCTTTTTCATTTCTAATTTTATTGATTTGAGTCCTCTCCCTCTTTTTCTTGATGAGTCTAGCTAATGGTTTATAAATTTTGTTTATCTTCTCAAAGAACCA
Source organism: Grampus griseus (assembly GCF_964374135.1). Lineage (NCBI taxonomy): Eukaryota > Metazoa > Chordata > Mammalia > Artiodactyla > Delphinidae > Grampus > Grampus griseus. The sequence continues at coordinate 67,578,780 of NC_139002.1, forward strand.
TCTTTTTGTTTTATTGATCTTTGCAACTGTTTTGTTTCCATTTCATTTATTTCTGCTCTGATCTTTATGATTTCTTTCCTTCTACTAACTTTGGGTTTTGTTTGTTCTTTTTTCTCTAGTTCCTTTAGGTGTAAGGTTAGATTGTTTATTTGAAATTTTTCTAGTTTCTGGAGGTAGGATTGCATTGCTATAAACTTCCCTCTTAGAACTGCTTTTGCTGTATCCCTTAGGTTTTGGATCATCGTGTTTCATTGTCATTTGTCTCTAGGTATTTTTTGATTTCCTCTTTGATTTCTCCAGTGATCCCTTGGTTATTTAGTAACATATTGTTTAGCCTCCATGATTTTGTGTTTTTTTACGGTTTTTTCACTGTAATTTATTTCTAATCTCATCATGTTGTGGTCGGAAAAGATACTTCATATGATTTCAGTTTTCTTAAATTTACTGAGGCCTGATTTGTGACCCAAGATGTGACCTATCCTTGAGAATGTTTCATGTACACTTGAGAGGAAAGTGTAATCTGTTGTTTTCAGATGGAATGTCCTATAAATATCAATTAAATCTATCTGGTCTATTGTGTCATTTAAAGCTTGTGTTTCATTATTAATTTTCTGTCTGGGTGATCTGTCTATTGGTGTAAGTGAAGTTAAAGTCCCCCACTATTATTGTGGTCCTGTCAATTTCCTCTTTTATGGCTGTTAGCATTTGCCTTATGTATTGAGGTGCTCCTGTGTTGGGTACATATATATTTATAATTGTTTTATCTTCTTCTTGGATTGATCATTACGTAGTGTCCTTCCTTGTCTCTTGTAACATTCCTTATTTTAAAGTCTATTTTATCTGATATGAGTATTGCTACTCCAGCTTTCTTTTGATTTCCATTTGCATGGAATATCTTTTTCCATCCCCTCACTTTCAGCCTGTGTGCATCCCTGGGTCTGAAGTGGGTCTCTTATAGACAGCATATATACAGGTCCTGTTTTTGTATCCATTCAGCAAGCCTGTGTCTTTTGGTTGGAGCATTTAATCCATTCACATTTAATGTAATTATCGATATGTATGTTCCTATTACCATTTTCTTAATTGTTTTGGGTTTTTATAGGTCTTTTTCTTCTCTTGTGTTTCCCACTTAGAGAAGGTTCTTTAGCATTTGTTTTAGATCTGGTTTGGTGGTGCTGAATTCTTTTAGCTTTTGCTTATCTGTAAAGCTTTTGATTTCTCTTTCGAATCTGAATGAGATCCTTACCGGGGTGAGTAATCTTGGTTATAGGTTCTTCCCTTTCATCACTTTAAATATATCGTGCCTCTCCCTTCTGGCTTGTAGAATTTCTGCTAAGAAATCAGCTGTTAACCTTATGGGAGTTCCCTTCTATGTTATTTGTCATTTTTCCCTTGTTAATTTTAATAATTTGTCTTTAATTTTTGCTAGTTTGATTACTATGTGTCTTGGCGTGTTTCTCCTTGGGTTTATCCTCCCTGGTTCTCTGCGCTTCTTGCACTTGAGTGGCTGTTTCCTTTCCCATGTTAGGGAAATTTTCGACTATAATCTCTTCAAATATTTTCTCGGGTCCTTTCTCTCTCTCTTCTCCTTCTGACACCCCTATAATGTGAATGTTGGTGCATTTAATGTTGTCCCAGAGGTCTCTTAGACTGTCCTCATTCCTTTTCACTCTCTTTCCTTTATTCTTTTCCATGGCAGTGAATTCCACCATTCTGTCTTCCAGGTCACTTTCCCATTCTTCTGCCTCATTTATTCTGCTATTGGTGGCTATTGATTCCTTCTAGTGTATTTTTCATTGCAGTTATTATATTGTTCATCTCTGTTTGTTTGTTCTTTAATTATTCTAGGTGTTTGTTCTTTAATTCTTCCAGGTCTTTGTTAAACATTTCTTGCATCTTCTCGATCTTTGCCTCCATTCTGTTTCCAAGGTCCTGGATCATCTTCACTAACATTATTCTGAATTCTTTTTTTGAAAGGTTGCCTATCACCACTTCATTTAGTTGTTTTTATGGGGTTTTATCTTGTTCCTTCATCTGGTACATAGTCCTCTGCCTTTTCATTTTATCTGTCTTTCTATGAATGTGGTTTTTGTTCCACAGGCTGCAGGATTGTAGTTCTTCTTGCTTCTGCTGTGTGCCCTCTGCTCATGAGGCTATCTAAGAGGCTTGTGCAAGCTTCCTGATGGAAGGGACTGGTGGTGGGTAGAGCTGGGTGTTCCTCTGGTGGGCAGAGCTCAGTAAAACTTTAATCTGCTTTTCTGCTGATGGGTGGGGCTGAGTTCCCTCCCTGTTGGTTGTTTGGCCTGAGGCAATCCAGCACTGGAGGCTACAGGCTCTTTGGTGGAGCAAATGGCGGACTCTGGGAGGGCTCACACCAAGGAGTACTTCCCAGAACTTCTGCTTCCAGTGTCCTTGTCCTCACGGTGAGCCACAGCCACCCCCCACCTCTGCAGGAGACCCTCCAACACTAGCAGGTAGGTCCGGTTCAATCTCCTATGGGGTCACTGCTCCTTCACCTGGGTCCCGATGCACACACTACTTTGTGTGTGCCCTCCAAGAGTGGAGTCTCTGTTTCCCCCAGTCTTGTCAAAGTCCTGCAATCAAATCCCACTAGCCTTCAAAGTCTGATTCTCTGGGAATGCCTCCTCCCGTTGCCGGACCCCCAGGTTGGGAAGCCTGCCATGGGGCTCAGAACCTTCACTGCAGTGGGTGGACTTCTGTGGTATAAATTGTTCTCCAGTTTGTGAGTCACCCACCCAGCGGTTATGAGATTTGATTTTATTGTGATTGCACCCCTCCTACCATCTCATTGTGGCTTCTCCTTTGTCTTTGGATGTGGGGTATTTTTTTGGTGAGGTCCAGTGTCTTCCTGTCAATGATTGTTCAGCAGTTAGTTATGATTGCAGTGCTCTCTCAAGAAGGAGTGAGTGCATGTCCTTCTTCTCTGCCATCTTGAACCAATCCAGAACCATTGATTTTAAAACATACCAGTATAAGTACCACTCAAAGAGAAAAAAGTACTTCAATTAAACTATAACCCAATGTTTTCTTATTGCTTAGAATTTTTATGTTCTACTTTTTGAAATTGCTCTTGTAGGTTCTTTTTAAATTTATTTTATTGAAGTATAGTTTATTTACAATGTTGTGTTAATTTCTGCTGTACAGCATCTTGTAGGCTTTTTGAGACATGGAAGTGACAACACTATGAAGAGCTATGACCAAGTTCACACACATGGAAGCAGTGATAACTCTTATACCTTCCACCTGGCTGTTGGTAGTTGTAGGATGCCATCAATTTTAAGACACAGCCTGATTTCAGGGATGTTAAAATGTGAAAAGTGTGTACATTAGAACTAGTGAAGTAGGACTCATCAAATTAGTTACCTTCCAGGTGGGTTTAAGAGGAAAGAAGGTTCTTAAGACATAAATATGATTCAACAGGACACATATTGTACTACAGGAGTGTTCAAAACACCTTGGATAAGGACTTGACCGCTGCCCAGGCAAGCATGAAGGTGTTCCAGTCAGGACACAGGAATGTCTCTGGAGAAGACAGAGGTGAAAAGAAGAGGGAAAACCTCAGAATGAGGAAAAAGAGCTCAAATATGACAAGCTGGGTTAAATGCCCTCCTTCTATGATCCTGGGATCTTATAATTTGGGGCTTCAAGACACAATCACAAGGTTTTCACAGTACATACTGGCACCACCAGTGCCACCACCAGACGTGGAGGGGAGAGCAGCGTCCCTCACCTACTAGGTGCTCAGTATGGTGAGTGAGTGAGTGAATGTGTGAGTGCGTGGGTTAGGTCTGTCTGTGGCAAAGGAAACAGCTGTTCTCTTTTCCCTTGTCACCCTAGAGAAACTTGAGAGTGAGAAGCTGAACGTCGCTGAGGTCACCCAGTCAGAGATTGCCCAGAAGCAAAAGCTGCAGACTGTCCTGGAGAAGATCAATGAAACCCTGAAACTTCCTCCCAGGAGCATCAAGTGGAATGTAGACAGTGAGTTTTGCAAAGGAAATGGGACTGTTATATGACACCTGTGGTTCCTACCGTGGAGTTTCCCCAGGAAGCTGCATCATAAGGTGGGAGGCCCCGGATGGGTGCAAACTCATTTATCTCTGAGCGAGATATGCCTTTCCTTAGAAAGGAAGCTCATCATCCACATCTAAGGAAAGCTGAGAAAAACAGCAAAATGTCAAAATCTAGTGAGCCTTTTCCGTAAAAGGCTGTCTGTAGGAACCTCATGTGAGATTGGTGGAGAAGGAAGCTCCTATTCATTGAGCTACTTCTGAGTGTCAGCACAACCTTTTGAAAAAGCTCCTGTCTCCAGCTTGTTGAAGCTCTGGGAAGTGGAGATGCCCAGTTCAGGCAGCTGAGAAGCGGGGAGCAAGGACTTGGGTCTGTTCCAGTGCCCACGCCCTTCCTCTCACCCCCTTACTGCCCAGAGGGAGCAAAGATATGGCTAAGAGCATAGGCAATGGAATAGGATTTTAAAATTCAGGTTTTCGTGCTAGTATAGCTCAAGGATCTCAGAAAGTATAAACCGTTCATTCTTTTGCTGCCTCAAGGGCCTGGCTAATATGGACTTAATTGAGTCCATATCAGAGTCAACATGGAATCAGCAGATTTGGGTGAATCCAGTAGCAACAACCTGTTTCCCATCGGGAGCCCAAAGTTGTTTTGTTCCTTGTAATAGATAAAAGTATGAATTTAGATTAACGAAATGACTGAGATTGTGTTTCCTGCCTTTAAGCATTAAGGGGTTGAGTATTAGATCTTATTGCATCTGATGTATACAGCTTAAAATGGACATCTTCCCCACCACCACCACCAAAAAAAAACACCTTTCAGACTTGGGAAAGAAAAGGGAATCTTCAGCTTTCCAAGTTAGAGACCCAGCAGCTGCCAATGGCAATCTCTTCAGCAGGTTCCTAACACCCGCCGTTGGAGGCGAGACGCCAAGCACCTCCTTCAGCACAATGACACCTTTGCTTGCACAGCGTGAAAAGCTGCCTCTAGCAGCACGCTGGGAACAGGGCATCCTCTGTGGAGCAGAGGAGACACCTGAGGGCGGGAGGAGGGGAGGCCACGGCTCTGGGCCCTAGATGCTGCCCCGTGTCCCAGGAATGCTAATAGTGTTCAGCGGGGGAGGGGAAAAGGGGCTGATCACTAGTTGGGGAAATGTATCTGCATTCTGGAAGTCCATAATAGTAATAAGCGTTAAAGTCCTCTGATGGTGACCTCTGCTTAATTTTGTTTGATCCTGTTTCCCACTCCCTTGAGTACAGACCATCTCTATATACCACTCCAAAACAAAACCCCTTTTATCTTTCTTTTTTTTAATTGAAGTATAGTTGATTTACCATCTAATGTGTTAATTTCTGCTGTACAGCAAAGTGACTCAGTTATACATATATACACATTCTTTTAAAAATTCTTTTCTATTATGGTTCATCACAGGATATTGAATATAGTTCCCTGTGCTATACAGTAAGACCTTGTTTCAAAACACCTTTTCATTTATCGTGGAACCCAGTTTGGGAAATAGGAAGAACGGAATTGTTTTATTTTGTTTGTTTTTAGATAACAGAAATTTATTTGCTCAGAGTCCTGGAAGCCACAATTATGAGATGAAGGTGTTGGTAGGTTGCTTCCTTCTGAGGGCTGCAAGGGAAGGATCTGTTACAGGCCTCTCTCCTTAGCTCTCAGAGGGCTAATTTCTTGCTGTATTTCTTCACATCATCTTCCTTCTATGCATGTCTCTGTGTCCAAATTTTCCCTTTTTTATAAGGACACTTGTCATATTGGATTAGGGGCTCAGCCTACTCCAATATGACCTCATCTTAACTAATCACGTCCGCAATGATTTTACAAATAAGGTCACATTCAGAGGGACTGGAGGTTAGGACTTCAACATATGAATTTGAGGCTGGGGGTCGCATATCAACCCATAACATCTGATTGGTCTCCCACTTACCTCTCCAGCCACACATATACTTCATGCTTTCTCACCTCTCTTCGTCATCCATACACTGGCCTCATTCAAATGGGCCACAATATTCCCACCTTTCTAGAACCATTTCTGGAAGATATTTCCTTGATCTGAAACATTCTTCATCCCATCTTCCCCACCCCCAAACCATTTTGCCTGCCTTAAGAATGGAGTTTTTTGAAGCCACTTCAGAACCATTGTCTTCAGTGGCTTTGAATGATTTGTTTTGGGTTTGCATTCACTTTCATTTCTTATGGGGAAATGTGTAGGAGTAAAATAATCACCTGTATTACCACTCTCATCTGGCTGTTTTCATTTTTTGTAATTACCATCCACATCAATGCATATTTTTTCATATTTTTACTTGATGAAGGTATATACAAACTCACTTTGTCTTAATGTTACATCATACACATCTTCTATATTCACATGTGGTCTTTGTAGTTTTATATATATATATATATATATTTTTTTTTTTTTTTTTTTTTTTTTTTTTTTGCGGTACGCGGGCCTCTCACTGTCGTGGCCTCTCTCGTTGTGGAGCACAGGCTCCAGACGCGCAGGCTCAGCGGCCATGGCTCACGGGCCCAGACGCTCCGTGGCATGTGGGATCTTCCCGGACCGGGGCATGAACCCGTGTCCCCTGCATCGGCAGGCGGACTCTCAACCACTGCGCCACCAGGGAAGCCCTGTAGTTATAATTTTTGATAGCTGCTCTATTTCCTGGGGTAGATATTCCATAGTTAACTTAAACCCTATGCTGACATTGATCCTTTTAGGATGTTTTTCCGCTTATTGCTAATATCAGACAGGGCCAAGTTAAATGTTATGTTGTGACTCCTTTTGCTTCTCTTGAATTACTCTCGTCAGATAGATTTTTAGAACTGAGGGGAATTACTAGGTCAGAGGGAATAATTATCTCAGTGGCCAGCTCCCCGCGATGTCTCAGGGCTTCAGGCAGCAGTGGTTTCTGTGATAAGGAATGCAGCAGGCGCAACTCCAGGGCAGGCTCCGACACCTCCTCTCTTGGTTATCTTCCCTGGCTGTTTCTGGGGACATCATGTCATCTTTCCACTCAGGAAAAGGGTGGCAGGGACAGCTGCTGAGTTCCCAACGTCCTTGATCCAGGGTTTTAGGGAGTTCTTCCTTTTCTATTTTTTTTTATTAGCAACAATAATTTTCGTTATTGAAAACTTAGAAAATACAGATCAATTAAAAGAAATTTAAATAACATCTAACATATTTATAGTGCTTGTATGCCTTGTACTAATCTAAATATTTTACATATTTTGAATCTTGCAATCTTCATTCAACCATCTGAGGTAAGAACTTTACTGTCCCCATTTTACAGATGGGAAAGTCAAGGCATAGAGAGGTTAAGAAACAGTGAGTGTAAGCTTCCTAAGAGCAAGGTTTTTTGTCTCTTTACTGCTGTATCCCTAAAACCTGGAAAAGTGACTGGCAATATTAAGCACAATACTATTTGCTAAAGAAGTGTCATTGTCCAATGTCACATGGGGTTGGGGGAAGTGGGGAGTGGTGGAGCCAGGAATGAGACCCAGAGAGTCTGGCTGCAGAGCCTGTGTACTAAGCCCACACATACTGCCCTCATGAGCTGCCTATCAGATATAGGCATTGTCAGCCTTATGGTGTGTTCCTTCAGGTCATGTGTGTGTGTGTGTGTGTGTGTGTGTGTGTGTGTGTGTGTGTGTGTGTGTGTGTGTAAGAAATAAATATATCAGTAAATGAATAAAATGTGTGTATATACTTATATACAAAGTATATTTTCTTATTTTTACGAAGATGGTATCAACCTGTATATGTTATTTAGAAGATGTATAGCTTTACAGATCATCCTTCTATATGTCACTTTTAATATTCTATGACATAGATTGGGTATATCATAATTTACTTAACTAATGAAAAATTTTAAGATTTTTTCCCATTTTTTCACTAATATCAATACAGCCTGATGAGTTCTTTCTGCTCATAGACATAATTACTTCTTAAGGATGAATACCTAGGAGTGGTAGTTTAGGGCCAAAGAATATGTACATTTTAAGGTCATATCACATATTGTCAAATTGCCTCCCCCCAAATTGTACCAGTTTCTGTTTCTACCACAATTCAAGTTTGGAGGACTGCTTCTAACTCAACAGCTCCTTTGAAATAGTCTCCCAGCACTGGAGTGACCCTCTTGGCACAGTGGCTGCAGGGCCCAGTTTATACAGCAGAGTCTTGGCTTCTCAACCCTGCTGTCATTCTGCATGTTTTCATCCTGACTGGAGTGCAGGAGCACAGTGGCCCTGGGTTCTGCCTGGCATCAGGGAGAAGGCTCCCAGGAGATGTGCTGAGAGATGGCAATGATGAGAGTGCCCAGACATGCAAAGGTAGTTAGAAGTTTTCTTAACTGAAAAGATAACATGTTTTTATTCGAAAGAAACATTTGAAACAGGAAAAAAAAATCTTTCAACTATAGCATAACTATTTTTTTTTTAACTTTCCAAGTCTTGGCCACAAGTACGTTTGTGTGTGTGTGTGTGCGCGCGCACGCGCACATGTTTGTGTATGTATATTTATATGTATATATATACAAATATGTGTATTTATATATGCATAAATCCATGAAAGTATATATTTACATTATTTCTAGTTCTCTTTAACATTATATTATTAATATTTATAGCTACATTGTCTTAATGATTTTCAGCACATGCAAACTATTTCATTATGTGAATGTACCATAATTTATTAAAGCAGTGACTATTAAACCATGCTTGGCCCAACCTAGGGATCTGCAAGGAAAAACTCAGGCATCATTGAGGAGAAGAGAAGCAGCTGTGGGCGGGCTGTAGTTAGGACAAAGGGACCAGAGCAGTTGCACTGTTTTTTATCAGGTTTGCCTAATGGTTTTTAGAACAAAGGATTTCTCTTCTTAATTTTTAAAAATTTGAAAACCACTGGTCAACCATCATCTTTCATTTGGATATATGTGTTTCAGATTTTTTTTAAGGATAATATATTACACAATAATTAACATCTTTTTTTTTCTTTTCCATTATGGTTTATTACAGGATATCAAATATAGTTCCCTGTGCTATACAGCAGGACTTTGTTGTTTATCCATTCTATATATAATAATTTGCATATGCTAATCCAAAACTCCCAATCCATCCCTCCCCCACCCAACCTCCCCCTTGGCAACCACAAGTCTGTTCTCTAAGTCTGTGAGTCTGTTTCTGTTTCGTAGATAAGTTCATTTGTGTCATATTTTAGATACCACATATAAGTAATATTGTATGGTATTCATCTTTCTCTTTCTGACTTCACTTAGTATGACAATCTCTAGGTCCAGCCATGTTGCTGCAAATGGCATTATTTCATTCTTTTTTATGGATGAGTAGTATTCCATTTTGTGTGTGTGTGTGTGTATGTACACACACACACACACACACACACACACTATATCTTCTTTATCCATTCATCTATTGTTACACATTTAGGTTGTTTCTATGTCTTGACTATTGTATATAGTGCTGCTGTGAATATAGGGGTGCATGTATCTTTTCAAATTATAGTTTTATCTGGATATATGCCCAGGAATGGGATTGCAGGATCATATGGGCACTCCATACTTAGGTTTTTGAGGAACCTCCATACTGTTCTCCATAGTGACAGCACCAATTTACATTCCCACCAACGGTGTAGGAGGGTTCCCTTTTCTCCACACCCTCTCCAGCATTTATTAATTAACATCTTTTTATACGTAGCATGTATGTCTGTGAGAGAGGGATAGAGAAAGAAACTGTGTAATTATTTCTCTTGAAAAAATACCCAGGAGGACAGAGCACTCACTGAAAGAGTCTAACATCTGTATGGTGCCTACAACAAAGCTCTACTTTGCTTACGAAGACAGTCAAGGTAACATACAGTGTCCCCAGTGTGTGAGAACAACCTTTCTGACCACTGCTTTTCCAGCATTATGTTTTGTCGTTAAAGGGGAGAGGTAGCAAATATTCTTACAACCCTCAGTGACGGGACTGATGCAGTGGCAGTTCTGAACAGAAGAGCAAACCCGGTTTTTGCCTCTGTCCATCATGTCAGTGGGTCAGTCCATGCCAGGTGCCTTTTTTGAGGCTATAACTGTGGGTGATACTTAGTTGGCAAAGCCCAAAAGCCCAGAAGTAAACACTTCTTCTGTAAGCCTATGAGTTAGGAGCCGCTCATCTGCTATTTGATGGTGGCATTGAGCTGCTGTTCATAGTCAGTGGAAAACCTTCTTTGAAGCAGCAGTGATAACAGGAAACTCTAGTGAGTCCCCAAGGGTTGTCTGGATCAGTTCCTTTTCTTGGTGATTTCTCAAAGCTTCTGTTAGAGTGGATTCATTGATCCCAGGGCAGACAGAATGACACCCTAATAATGGGCCCAGTTCATGCTAACTACACAAAATGGACAATTTTTTGCTCTTTCCTTAAATGCCCCCTGTAATGAGAGCCATAACGCTGGTAGGACTGTGAAGGCAGGTAAAGTATCTGGGGACTCTTCCCTTTTATGAAAGAAAGGGGAGAAAGTTGACAGTAATTGCCTAGATGCCAGGTACTTTCTCATAAGTGATAATAGAAAATATCAATCATTCCTAGGCATTGCTATGTACTAGGAGCTTTGCCAACATTATGTCTGGAAATTCTTACTCCCCATATTTCTGCATAGGTACTGTTATCCCCATGTGTGAGGTTGAACAGACTGAGGCTCAGGGACCTTAAGTGGCCTACCTAAGGTCATATACTCAGTAAATAAATGGTAGAGTTGTCAAGTCAGAACTCAAGCTCCCGTTGGCCAACACTGTGTGTGCCTGTTACATCACAGTCTTTTTCTCCTCTCATCTACTGAGGAAACTACAACTCAGTAGTTGCCCAGCCTTCTCCAGCATAAATGACCTAAATGATCTGGCACACAGCTCAGCTATAGAAGCCACCTGGGTCACGAATATCCCCTCCCAGCTACTGCCCAGAGGGCATTGCCTGCACTGACTATATATGGCACTCAAGAGAGCAACAAAGTCCTTTAGATGTCTCTCATGCCTTCCTCCAGGTGTCTTAAAGCCCTGAACAAAGGGAGGGATCCAGTGTCCTGACTCAGTGTCCATTGATTGAGGGCCTGCTTTGTGTAGAGCCTTGGGACAAGGGTAGTGGTGATAACCTACAGAGTTCACAGTCAGATGGGAAGGGAGAGGGGGTTCAGCAGACATGGTTATCAGCACAGAGTGAACAAGAACATGGGGGTGGCAGAGGGCTGACCTGAACTCAGAATTCAGCTGTTGTCAGGGTCCCGATGGGAACCTTGGATTAGAGTGGAGAAGCACAACTTTGCCGTCCAGCAATAACATGATCTAGGAAGCAGATCCACGGGACCTGGCTGAGAACCGAGGGGTCCCAGCATGAGGCCCGTGATGACCAAGCGTGTCCCCTGACCCATAGGGGTGGGATGAAAGGGGCATTGGGTGTGGTACTGCCACACTCTGGAGATCTGCGTATACCTGCCGAGAACCTAGAAGAAGATTCTCTAATTTATAAATCATCTTTTATTTCAGCTGTTCACGCCAAGAGCCTGGTAGCCATCTTGCATCTGCTGGTTGCTCTGTCCCAGTATTTCCGGGCACCAATCCGACTCCCAGATCATGTTTCCATCCAAGTGGTTGTGGTTCAGGTAAGTTAGAAACCACTAAAAACATCTGCACCCTTAAAGGGGTGCAGGGGCTAAGCTCCTGTGAGAGCCAAGGCACACTGGGTAGCTCGCTAGAAGGAACGCTGAATGAATGCTGAGTGTGTCTGGGTGTGCCATATGCTGGGAGGCATGTGAGTGAGCTTTCTGATGCATGTGGGCTTATCCCTGATATGTGTGCAAAGGGTGGAAGAGCGTGTGCTTCTGTCTGGGACAGGCTTGTGTGGGACGTGTGCCTGGGGTTTACATGCTTTCCTCGGGAGGGTGCCTGTGTAATGTATATCTGAGAGTGTGTTGTATGTATTTGTGAGGTCTTTTTTTTTTTAACATCTTTATTGGGGTATAATTGTTTTACAATGGTGTTTTAGTTTCTGCTTTATAACAAAGTGAATCAGTTATACATATACATATGTTCCCATATCTCTTCCCTCTTGCATCTCCCTCCCTCCCACCCTCCCTATCCCACCCCTCCAGGCGGTCACAAAGCACCGAGCCGATATCCCTGTGCTATGCGGCTGCTTCCCACTAGCTATCTACCTTACGTTTGTTAGTGTATATATGTCCATGCCTCTCTCTCGCTTTGTCACAGCTCACCCTTCCCCCTCCCCATCCTCAAGTCCGTTCTCCAGTAGGTCTGTGTCTTTATTCCTGTCTTACCCCTAGGTTCTTCATGACATTTTTTTTCTTACATTCCATATATATGTGTTAGCATACGGTATTTGTCTTTCTCCTTCTGACTTACTTCACTCTGTATGACAGACTCTAGGTCTATCCACCTCATTACAAATAGCTCAATTTCGTTTCTTTTTATGGCTGAGTAATATTCCATTGTATATATGTGCCACATCTTCTTTATCCATTCATCCGATGATGGGCACTTAGGTTGTTTCCATCTCCGGGCTATTGTAAATAGAGCTGCAATGAACATTTTGGTACATGACTCTTTTTGAATTATGGTTTTCTCAGGGTATATGCCCAGTAGTGGGATTGCTGGGTCATATGGTATTTTATTTGTAGTTTTTTAAGGAACCTCCATACTGTTCTCCATAGTGGCTGTACCAATTCACATTCCCACCAGCAGTGCAGGTCTGTGTAGTAGGATCGGGAGGCTGTATCCCTGTGTGTGTGTGTGTCCTGCCAGCCAGCGAGAATCTTTTTTTTTTTTTTTAAATAATGCAGCCTCGTGCTCCAGTGTCTACAGTATGGAGCCCCATAAGTGGGATCATGGGGTCATAAGCCTGTGGATTTTAAATGTTGGTAGAGTTGTCGATTGTTTGGGCTGCCTTGTTTATTTATTTATTTATTTATGGCTGCACTGGGTCTTCATTGCTGCACGTGGGCTTTCTCTAGTTGTGGTGAGCGGGGGCTACTCTTCACTGCAGTGCATGGGCTTCTCATTGCAGTGGCTTCTCTTTCTGCAGAGCACGGGCTCTAGAGCACAGGCTCAGTAGTTGTGGTGCACAGGCTTATTTGCTCCGTGGCATGTGGGATCTTCCCGGACCAGGGCTCAAACCCATGTCCCCTGCACTGGCAGGCGGATTCTTAACCACTGCGCCACCAGGGAAGCCCAAGAATCATTTTTTGGTTAAACAAACAATGCACAGTTATTGAGAAGAGGCAAGTATCTGTGCATGTGTACGTGTGTGTATTTGAGAGAGACCCTGACAGGCCGTGCCTGTGTTGAGGGCACTGCCGATTTTCACCTGCCCAGAGAAGCACAGCTGGTATCTCAAGTCATTTTTTCCAGATTGTTGGATGGAATTTCCATTCACACATGGCTGTGTGATTTCCACAATGAGGGGATGCTCTCTCCCTGTGACTATCTCATTCTGCTCCTAACCCCATTAGATACTCAAATTCAATTTTATTTTCCAACTTTACGCCCGTGAGCAAAAGGTCGTCATTTTGTTGGCTTCTGTTCTTTTCCAAATAAACATGCTACAAGGGAGAACGTCCCTTATGAGCAGCTCCCTGGCTATCCAAGGTTATCCAGGGTTCTGTCTGGCAACTCTGCCATCCCTTGGTGAGGAAGAGCCTGGAGGGCAGGTAGGCTTTGCCTGAGAGGTGAGGTGAGGCCAGGCCAGCTTCCAGGACAGAAGGGCTGAGCTTTCAGGGATCAGAAGTGAATGGGGGAGGGGAGGAGGACATGGGGGCGCTGCTCAGCCAGTGACCTAATGAAAAAGTATTTCTTCCAGCACCTTCTGGGTACTTAACTTGCTAAACGTCAAGGGGGTATAATAGAAAGACGACACCTTGGCCCTGCCTTCCCGGAGACAGGACTATACATAAGCAGCAGAGAGGGCTATCAGAAGCCCCTTGTCAATGCAAACGCGTGTGGTTCCGACACTAAGTGCCGCTGACTGAAAGAGACTAATTGGCTTCATTTATTGGGCTGTCAACCATGTCAGGCGTGGAGCTAAGCATTTTATGAATATGTGCCAGCCCAGAGCATCCTGGTACATGCATCTTCCTAGTGAATCCAGGCCATCTCTATTGTGTCATTTTTTAACAATCAATAAAGTGTGAATCCATTTCATTATATTTTTTAAAACTATGATTCAGGATTTGCGAGGGTTGGGGGGGAAACAGTGGTCACTGGAAGCCCATGTCTCATGCCTTATTTTGAGCTCAATTATAGGCCATCAGAAGGCTGTTGCTGGTTTAATTTCTACTGCAGGCAGTTTTGTTAGTGTGAGGGAGAAAGGAGGAGGCATTACATAAAATGGCATCAAGGTATGTCAGGGTTTATGGGGTGTTTTGCGTTATCAAGTTAAACAGGCACAGAAGCAAGACTCAGAATTGGCTGTAAGACACTGACTGAACTACAGAGAGAGTTCTTTAGGGAACAGTGGATCGAAATGAATCAGGACGCTGTGTGAGCTGTCATTGAACCCAGATTTCTTTTCCATTCTGTGTACCAGCATTTAGTTCTGCATGTAGTTGAAGATGAGGTTTGATGTCTGTGAACAGCCTCGCAAGACAAGGACACAGATTCCATTAGCCCTGTGTGAAAATTTTACATCTGTTGAAGCTGAATTTGGAAAACGTCCTGGTTTATCCACACTAGATCTTTTTTCAGTGGTATTTTAATGTTTTTCTTCCTTTTTTGCTTTGATAGTTCATTCTTCTTAATCTAATCCAGATACACTCATGGTCTTTATCCAGCTCTACCTTTCCTTCTGTAAAAGTATTTTGCAAGGACGCTAGTTTCTGTGGCTATTGGGAATGTGAAGAAAAGGTTGTGGAAGTTCGGGCAGGAGGGTCGAGAAGGCAGATTTCAGCTGAAACACTAATGCTTGGAGGATCCCTCTTGACACATCTCAGTCTTTGTGGAAGATGGATTTGCTCTGACAGCCTCTTGCCCTGCCCAGACTGCCTTCCAAGCGTCTGGTAACTGATTGTGTAGGAACGTGATAAATGCATCTCCCTCCTCACCCCCATCAGAAGGTCTTCCTGAACGCCAGCACTCCTTCATCGGTTCCCACGCCCACACAGTGAGGTTTAAACTCCAAACCAGCACTCAACTGACCAAGGGCAGCCACTGTCCCTCCAAATGGCCTCCTGAACATGCCTGTGCTCTCCTATTCTGCCTTTTTGCTCCGGCCATTCCTCCCACTGAAGAGGTCTCTCCTCTGTGTCCAGCCAAATCCTAGCTGTCCGTTAAGTTCCAGCTCAAGAACCCCTCCCCCTGGAAGGTTTCCCTGACCCTCTCAGCTGAAAGTACTTGTTCCTGTCCTGCCCTCAGCACTTCCTCTCTGCAAGGGGCCACCATGTAATTAATTATCCATGACACATTTGAGAGGGAAAGGGGATCCTACTCTAATCATTGAGCTGGGACCAGGAGGACTGTCTGGGGAAAACTGTTCTTGCATACCTGTTCATCTACGCCATTTTACTCTAAGTTCCTTAAGGTCCAAAACTATGTCATATGTTCCACAGTGTTTGCTAAGTCCAACACAGTGGCTTGTACAGAGAAGGCACTGATTAATGAAACAGAGAAGAAAGAGAATGAATTGATGGGAAGGGGTAGACAGATGATGGATGCATGCATGGGCAGATGGGTGGGTGGATGGATGGATGGGTGGGTGGGTGGATGGATGGCACTTTGGGTGGGTGGATGGACCTCCAAAGTGCCTACGCTTTTCTCAGAGAGTAAGCTAGTCACCCAAGGACTGTTCTACTTACTTAAAAGCTCCTCTAGTTAAACGTTTTTTGAAAACTCTCCCTCTGAATTCTCCAAGTTGACCTCAGTTCTTCCACCCCAGCCGCCCCAGTTAAATGTGTTTCTCCGCTTCCCTCCGTGGCCCCAGCTGGAGGGCAGACACACCCTGGCCCTCATTTCCATTTGGTTTACTGTGGATTTCTCCAGGAGGCAAACAGTGTGCTTCCAGCAGAATGTCTTCCAATAAAGAAAGAAAAGATTCACCATCCAAGAAACAGCCGACTTGTTTGGAATAAACACTAATTGCACTTAAGTATGAATGGTACAGTCCAGTCCCAGGAAAGCAGGAGCCTCATTTCACTTCTAGCAGTATCTCGTCTCTGGATTCATTTCTTAAACGCCAGTAACTTTCTAAGTATCAGGAATGCTAATCAGTTTTTTGTATTTTTCTAATGCATATTTCTCTCTCTTCCTCCCAACCCTCTCCCCACCCCCGTTTTCAGAAACGAGAAGGAATCCTCCAGTCTCGGCAAATCCAAGAGGAAATAACTGGTAACACAGAGTATGTCAACAGCATTGTTGCCAGCGATTCTGTAATGGAACACAGATGTTTCTCCGAAATTCATCCATTTGCTGATATTTAGTTTTCATTTATTGGGATTGCAAGAGGGATTAGACTTCAGCCAATGATTATAGTTTAGCCTTTTCCGTGCATTCAAAACATGCCTCTCAATGCTTAAGGTACAAACTTGGGTGGGGAAGTGGGGAGAGGGAATTAACCGTGATTGAAAAATTCTAATTTTGTGGCACTCCAGGAAAGAGTGTGCCCGAAAAAGCCAACCAGCATGAAATCATCATGCCATAAACATGGGGTTGAATTTAAATTGTTAACCTTCAAAAGGACATTTTTCTTCCTTTTCTGAATCTGATTTATATGGTCACATGCCATGACCCAGAAAGCCCTTCTCTACCTTAGGGTGGTGGATTGTTTGGGGTTTCTTTTTTGGTTTGTTTTTTTTCATTTACATTAAGAAATTGGAATATCAGAACATGTAAGAGTTTTGTCATGGGAAAGAGAAGTTTTGTTCTCAAGCAGAAAGAGCAGGGCGGTCGGTGTGCGTGGGTCTGAGATCCCTGGGCAGGCTTGAGCCCTGGCCGCACGCAAAACCGGGCAAAATTTGTTCGTCTCATCTCCTGCTCCCCTAACTCTCCTCTATATTCCTTTGAACAAGAAGAGCAAGTGGAAAGAGCAGGGGCACATGAAGCAATGATTACACCTTCTAAAACCCCACACCCCAAAGGTGGAGGAGGAAACTGTCCTTGGTCTACCTGGCTTGAACTCCACGTTCATCATTCTTCCCAGTACACTACCCACAAGTCATTGTTTAATAGGTGACAGATGTATAGTTGGAATAAACCAACATAATAAGAACCAAAAACGTATTGAGAAAAAAATGTATTGAGCATTTAGTATATAGTAGAAATTATGCTAAAATCTTTCTATATATTAAATCATTTAATGCTCACAACATCTGATTGAGTTGTTTACCATTTTATCCTCATTTTAAGGATAAGTGACCTGAAACCCAGAGAGGTTCGGTAGCTTGCCCAAAGTCACACAGCAAGCAAATGGCTTTGTAAGATTTAAAACTAAGTAGTCTGACCCTAATGCTTGTGCTCCTAATACTTTGCTGCTTCACTGTATGAGTATGGTTCCAGCTCCTGCCCTGTTTGAGAAAACCTATTCTAGGTCAATGGCAGGTGCAGCTTGGGTGGGTATCACAGGATGGACAGGAGAGAGCCCAATCTGACCTCCCCAAGCCGATGCCCTCAGCAACTTGGGCAGTGAAATGCCACATTGGGATGGTACCTGAGCTCTGCTCCTAAAACATGGTTGGGAATCCTGAATCTCTGAGTCCAATATTCTTTCTCAACTGTAAGCAATAATGTGAGTTTATTTAAGGCAAGAAATAATCCTTTATGCATCACTTATACCAGGCTTTATGCAAACACCAGTAAATCTATAAAGCAGAGGGGAAAATAGGTGGTAATGTGGTAAAGACCACCCATAGCTGGAGACTTAGTGCAGAATAAAATGCCAAGGAAGGAAGCTTTGGGGATCTGCCACCAAGGGTGCGGAGAGAAAAGTCACGCTGCTTTCTTTCTCCTTTTCCCGCAGGGCTCTTTCTGGAAGGCATGGTGAGTTGCATAAGAGTGTCCTCTGTCACTGCTGACTGCCAATGGGGTCTAGTTAATTCTGTAGCAGCTGGGAAGAACAGGCACTCAGCTTGATTCCTGCATGTGTGTCTGTGCCAACCTGGTGACGGGGCCAGTCGGTAGGGAGGGTCAGCGCACTGGAGGGAAGAGGAAAAGTAACCACAGCTGCAGTCCTCTTGCAAGTAACAAGACCACTGACCCTGCTGGGCTTCTGGATGGGTCCTGGGCATTTGCAGGGAAGTCTTGCTCTAAGCATATTGTGGAAGTAAAGCAAGAGGTGTACGTATGCGCTGGGGACTGTACCCTCTCCCCACTCTGTCCAGCCCTTGTAGAAGGTGCCTTTTTCCTCATCACACCTCCTACCTCTCTGGTTTCCCAGAACTTTGGGTGTCTTTATAAGGTCTGTGAATGTCCAAGATCACAATCACCATTCTGGCCATCTCAGATTTACTCATCAAGAGTAGGAGAGGCTGGTGGTGCAGTGGTTGAGAGTCCGCCTGCCGATGCAGGGGACGCGGGTTTGTGCCCCAGTCCGGGAAGATCCCTCATGCCGCAGAGCGGCTGGGCCCGTGAGCCATGGCCGCTGAGCCTGTGCGTCCAGAGCCTGCGCTCCGCAGCGGGAGAGGCCACAGCAGTGAGAGGCCCGCGTACCACAAAAAAAAAAAAAAAAAAAAAAAAAAAGAGTAGGAAAGGCAGCCCAGGACCACGAACCCTCCCAGCCCCGGTTCCTCTTGGAGATTTCTCATTCCCAGTCACAGATCCCTCCACTATTTCACCTCTCAGATCAGAGGACCAGGGGGGCTATAGCAAGGAAAATCCCTGCAGGGAGAATGGCTTCGCTATTTTCTATGATTCTGTATTTACTGTGGATAATATATTGAAATATTCCAATCATTCTAATAATAACTCAGATCAGCAGATACTTCAGAGTTTACAGAGAATGTACTTTCTTGTCTTTCATCCTCATAACCCACCTAGGGGAGGTTCATGCTCAGTGGGCCTTTTTTCTATTATTATTTTTGGCTGCGTTTTGGCATGCGGGATGCTAGTTCCCTGACCAGGAATCGAACCTGTGCCCTCCGCAATGGAAGCGCAGGGTGTTAACCACTGGCCTGCCAGGGAAGTACCCAGTGGGCATTTTATGGAAGAGGAAAGTGAGGCTAAAAGGATTGAAGTGACCTGATCCCTCAAGAGGGGGAGCTCCCCTTCTAGGGCTCTGTAGCTCCCAATCCGCTTATCTGCCCTCTGCCAGGAAGTATGTCTTGGGCAAGTTGGTTTTGAAAATTAGGGAGTGATTTGATATTTGGATGACATTCTGCTTCCAAAAAGCTTCAGAAACACTTTAGAATCATAACTAAATCATGATATCAAAGAATACAAATAGTAAAGAGAAATGACTGGCTCCAAGTCAGACTGCCTGCCAGAGCTCCTGAACCCCAGCTCAAAGAGGGCTGATGGCGAGGGTGGACACACACACACCTACATCTACACAGAGAGAAAGAGGCCCCTAAGATAAGAATCAACCCCGAATCCCTGCCCAAACCAGTTTCCCAGCACAGTCTCATACCCCAAAGAATTCCCACCTGGAGCTGACCGTGTGGCCTGTAGAGGCGCGTGGCTGGGACCTGGGTTGGCATCAGCTCTGGGCCCTACTTTACATTTTCCTCTTTTTTCAGAACGTGATGCCTTTGACACCTTGTTTGACCACGCACCAGACAAGCTGAACGTGGTGAAAAAGGTGGGAAAGAGGTGCCTGAGAGGGAGGGAGGGAGGGAGGGAGGGGGAGAGGGAGGGAGGGAGGGAGGGGAGCGAGATGTAGGAAAACATTAGGAAAACCCACCCCCTGCAGTTTGCAAGCTTCCCAAAACTGGTGTCATCACCAGACCACCACAAACACAGAGCTTTCCTGCTTGATGTCCGTTTTACCTGTCTTGTTTTCACTGGATGCCTTACCCAGTCCCTTTCTTCTCCCATTGGGATGACAGCATCTCTTGGGGGTTTCTGAGGCTACGGTCCTGTGTCTCCACCCCCACACTGAACCCCGCCATCCCTGCTCCTCACACAGACCTCCCTCTGTCTCCCTGGCACCGGTACCTGCACCTAGGGGGACTGGAAGGAGGGACCCAAGGCGGTCATTTCTCCTCTGGCCCCCTGAGCCCGGCTAGGACACTCCACCTGTCACTCTGCCCTCTTAGCACTCCCTGCTCCTTGCATAGTTCTGGACCTGGCTATTGGAATCGCACAGTGCATGGGACTGCCAGTCCTGGGGGCCATCCTTCCCTGTGGACTCAAGGAGTTTCGCAAGAGTCTTATAGGCTGCTCAGCCTCACTCCGCTCGGCACAGGGATCCCGGGCCCGAGATCTTGGCTGGGTCTCGTCCTGTGTCATCATGGTTGAGTCACAGGGGCGGCCTCCAGGGTGAGAGTCTTCATCTCAATGTCTGGCTTGTGCTTTTCTTCTAGACGCTCATTACTTTCGTGAACAAGCACCTGAATAAATTGAACCTGGAGGTCACGGAACTGGAAACCCAGGTGGGTGACGGCCCCGTGTGCAGGGTGGGGGACAAGGCCCCGCTGGACAGCCACTGTTCCCAGTGCCCCAGCCACATTGCCAGGAGGGCTTTCCACCCTGATCCTGGAGCCTTTCCGGGGAAGGGAGAGGGGATTCTCTCTCTCTTCACTCAGAGGGGTGAACTGCATGGAATTTCTCTGAATTCTTTCCAGTATTTTATTTTGAAAAGTTGCAAGAATATTATCATAAATCCCCATGTACTCTTCACACACATATACCAATTGTTAACATTTG
Organism: Grampus griseus; assembly: GCF_964374135.1. Taxonomy (NCBI): domain Eukaryota; kingdom Metazoa; phylum Chordata; class Mammalia; order Artiodactyla; family Delphinidae; genus Grampus; species Grampus griseus. The sequence goes on from NC_139002.1 coordinate 67,599,677, forward strand.
GCCATATTTGGTTTTTTTTCTCTCTCGCCACCCCTAAATACCTCAGAATCACAATATAGTAATCAAATTCAGGCAGTTTGAACATCAGTACAATATGTTAATCTATTTAGGTTGAACCATATGAAATCACTGATATGTGACTACTCTTGACCGTGTCACATGGTTCAGAGAAATACAGTTGTCCTCATATTCTCACCTGATGCATTTAGTTGTCACGTCTCTTTAGTTTCTTTTTAATAGAGAACAAATCCTCAGCCTCTCTTTGCATAACATCGACACTTTTGAAGAGTGTGGGCCATTTAGTTCATAGAATGCCTCTGTTTTTCTCCCTCATGATTAGAACCAGGTTATGCATGTTCAGGAACAGTACCATGGAGGCAATGCTGTGTTCTTCTCAGGCCATTTTTTTTTTTAAATATATATATATTTTTGGATGCGTTGGGTCTTCCTTGCGGTGCACGGGCTTCTCACTGCGGTGGCTTCTCTTGTTATGGAACACAGGCTCTAGGCGCGTGGGCTTCAGTAGTTGTGGCTCACGGGCTCTAGAGCTCAGGCTCAGTAGTTGTGGCACATGGGCTTAGTTGCTCCACGGCATGTGGCATCTTCCCAGACCAGGGATCGAACCCGTGTCCCTTGCATTTTCAGGCGGATTCTTAACCACTGCGCTACCAGGGAAGTCCCTTCTCAGGCACTTTTCTCCATCAGTTCTGTTCCTGGTGGTGGTAACTTTGACCACTTGGCTAAGTGGGCATCCCCCAGATTTCCCTACTGTAAAGCTCCTCCCCCCTACCCCCTGCTTTATAATTAATAACTAATCTTTATTAGGTATAATCTTTATACCGTGTAATGTATCCTGTTTCCCAACCTCTTTTCATTCGCAATGAACTTCTGAAGTGTGGTTTTCTTTTGAACACAGGGGCACCTCCTATTATTTTTAAAGGCAATGCCCAGGTCTGTGACTGAGATCTGCCTGGGTGTGTCTGGCCTCTGGAGGCAGCTTCATATGCTCTTCAGGAGATAGGGAACATGCTGCAGAAGCAATGATTCCTGGAGAGGGCTGGAATGAGCTCTCCCTTCCCCATGGGCAGGGGAGGGGTCTCTGCCGAGCATATCTGGTGTCTATCTGCGAGTTTTACCACCAAGTCATTGGAACCAGCAGTCAGGGGTGGCAGCAGTCTAGGTCAGTGGTACTCACAGCTGTGACTAACCCTGACCCTAACCCAGGGTGCTCCCCTGAGTTGACAGATTAGTTTCTTTCATTCTCAACCCATTCCAGCCATAGCCAGAATTAGGCCTAGTTAACTAGTTCCATGGGCGGGCCGTGATGTTGACACGGTTGCTGGGGTCTATTTCCCATTGTCCACCCTGGGGTGGCCTGGGATGAGTCATGCTCAGGCGCTACCAGCCAGATGGATGGAAACAGGGAGGAGGCTGCTTCTACGTCAAGTTCATACTCCAGGTTGTTTGCCCATAACCAAGGTTGAGTCACAGGCCCACCAGTCAGTCACCCAGCAGAGCTCAGACACGGGGCCCAGCCCAGACAGAATACTAATTCCGTCTAGGACTTTTAAAGTTTCCCAAGATGATTCCAAGAACTTTGACCTCTTGTGAACTCTAGTAACTGTTGTTTAGACAAATATTTGATGGCCCTGCCTCCTTTGCAAGGTTCTAGAATAGCAGATATGCACCTGACCTCTGTAACTTTGCTCAGGCCATTCTCCATACCCAGAACACCTACTCCTTTCAAATCTCCCTCATCCCACAGGCGCCGGGACCAGCTCTAAGCCTCTTGCCATGGCCCTGAGCACACGGTTGTGCTTTATCAACAAGAGCCAGTACATTGTGTCTGACTGCTTTGTTTTTTTCCTGGATAGAAATAGCAGTAGTTAGTACGTGTTAAGTGTTGCCTACACACCAAGCAGTGTTCTAGGCACCTTACACATACTTACTGGTTTAGGCCGCATGATAACCCTATGAATTAGGTACTATATTATTATTGTCCCCATTTTACAGGTGAGAAAAATGAGGCACAGAGAAGCTCTGTAACTTGCTCAAGTCACTCAGTTAATAAGTGGTAGAGCTAGAGGCCAGCTCCAGAGCACACGTTCCTAACAGCTATACTATGCTGCCTCTCAAGCAGTAATAAGGCGAGGGTGAGAGGGGAGGGTGCCCAGGCCGCTATGACACTAGATCTTTCCCTGTTCATAAAGCAGAAGTAGCCCTAGTAGCCTCATGCCGTTGGCCTTGGACATCCCCTTTCCCTCCTCCCTCTGCCCTCCCTAGCTAACTCCAGCTCATCCCTCATGTCTCCACCCAGGCAGCGCCTGCTCCAGAAGCCTTCCCTGTTGCCTTCAGTGGGATGAGTGACCTTCGTCAGTCTCATGCAGGCCAGCATGCTTCCCTCCATCAGAGCAGCGGCTGCATTTCCTCCACAACAGTCTCGCCACTGTACCATGAGTTCCTCCAGGGCAGGGGCCACACCTGACCCACCTCTGTGGTCCCTGTGCCAGATCAGGCCTTGGTACATAGTCGGTACTCAATAAATACTGGACCAATTGAGATCAGGACCATGGGCTTGTGGCTTCGTGCTGGACCAGCCAGACATGGGGCAGGCCTGCTGCAGAGCAGACCTTCCTGCCTTGGGTTACTGCCCCTCACCCACTGCCAGCAGCCTGCCTGGGGATATAGCCTTTGCGGGGGTCAACACGGAAGCTGATGTGCCCCTGGAAGGGCCTGGGCTGGGGCGCTCAGGGGCCCAGTGCCCTCACCTGTCTCTCTCCCTCCAGTTTGCAGATGGGGTGTACCTGGTGCTGCTCATGGGGCTCCTGGAGGGCTACTTCGTGCCCCTGCACAGCTTCTTCCTGACCCCGGACAGCTTTGAACAGAAGGTTAGGGGAGGTGACATCACGGGAGGCCCGAGCCCACATGCCCGACCCATCTGCCCACGCCTCTGCTGAGGCCATCTGGGGAAAAGGCGGCGGCTTCCCCTCTGCCCAGAGTCTTCAGTGGTTGGATGGGGGGCTCATTGTGACGTACAGCTGAGCTGGGACACAGCTACCTACAGGCCACTGAGCATCCTGAACAGCTTTCCCTCTCCTGCACCTTGGTCCCCTAGCCGTATGCTCCTGCCTGGGGCCACAGCCCAGCCTCATCTCTCCCCAGAGGCGACAGGTGGCTGCAAGGCTGGTCAGACCTGAGGCCGGCACTTAGCCGATTTCTGATGCCTCTCACAGGCTGCCCCAGCCCACCTGCTAGACAAGGGGCATTTGGTCCCAAGCAGAAACCCTTCTCTGCCTCTTGAACATGTCTTGCTGTCTGATCCTTTCAACTGTGGGCACTTATGTCCCTGAGTTTACAGTCCTGGCAGTGACACAAGAACACAGTAAGACAGGGAGAGGATTCTTAACTCCTCTGGGAGTGCTTCACCAACAGCAGGCTGGGCCTGCCTCACACTCCTCATGGCCAGCCCAGTTTGGCAGCCTCATTTTAGCTCAGCCCCTGCCCCGCTGGCTACAGTGCTGGTTCCTTCACTTTCCAGGGGCAGGTCACAGGGAGCCCCAAGGGTCCAGGAATGAGTGCGCAGCACCTCATGCACTGCCTTTCTCTCTCCAGGTCTTGAACGTCTCCTTTGCCTTTGAGCTCATGCAAGACGGAGGATTGGAAAAGCCAAAACCACGGCCAGAAGGTACTTTGCTCTTGCCTGGGTTGGTGACAATAGGCAAGACCCTCCCCTGCACACAGGTTTTCAGGGCACAGAGCAAGGCTCATGTCTGATACCAGAGGGAAGACTATCTTTTCTGAAGCCTGCTTTGCCATTTGCAGGGGAAGGTGGGACAGGGTGCAGCTGCTTAGTCCTGGGCATCCTTTGCTAGCTGCAGATCGCACAGCCTCAGGGAAAAAAAGCAGAACCTGAAATCCCACACATGGGGTCATAGGGATAAGGGCCCATGCAGACGTGTCACAGAGCGGAGGTGCTGCTGCAAGAACTGTCCTGGCCTGGTTTCCAGGTTCTTCTGTGCCTGGACAGGATGCTGACCTGCCCAAGAACTATCTCCCAGGTAGGCAGGGAGAAGATACAGGGGTCATCACAGGCAGCTGTACTCGGAGAGTAATTCCCTTTTCTGCCCTTTGCTTGCTCCAGCTCTGCCCAAGGACAAGGTTTGATTTGTCAGGTTTAGGTTGCAAATGTTAAGGCTGAAAAAATACAAAAGGAGCAAAATGCTCCAGCAGCCCTCCCATGCTTGCGCTTGAAGCAATGTGTGCATTTGTAGGGGAAGATGGTAAGACTTGGTTTAAACTGGAAGGACCAGGTAGGGCTTTTGTATTTATTTTTCTTTTTTCTTTTATATTGAAGTCTAGTTGATTAACAACGTTGTGTTAGTTTCAGGTGTACAGCAAAGTGATTCTGTTATACATATACATGTATCTATTCTTTTTCAAATTCTTTTCCCATTTAGGTTATTACAGAATATTGAGCAGAGTTCCCTATGCTATACAGTAGGTCCTTGTTTGGTATCTATTTTAAACATAGCAGTGTGTACATGTCAATCCCAATCTCCCAATCTATCCCTTCCCTCCACCCTTCCCCCTGGTAACCGTAAGTTCATTCTCTAAGTCTGTGGGTCTGTTTCTGTTTTGTAAATAAGTTCATTTGTATAATTTTTTTTTAGATTCCACATATAAGCGATATCATATGATATTTGTCTTTCTCTGTCTGACTTACTTCACTTAGTATAGTCTCCAGGTCCATCCATGTTGCTGCAAATGGCATTATTTCATTCTTTCTAATGGCTGAGTAATATTCGATTGTATATATGTACCACATCTTCTTTATCCATTCATCTGTCGATGGACATTTAGGTTGCTTCCAGGTCTTGGCTATTGTAAACAGTGCTGCAGTGAACACTGGGGTGCATGTATCCTTTCGAACCATGTTTTTCTCCAGATATATGCCCAAGAGTGGGATTGCTGGATCATATGGTAGCACTATTTTTAGTTTCTTAAGGAACCTCTGTTTCTTAAGGAACACTGTTCTCCACAGTGTCTGTACCAAGTTACATTCCCACCAACAGTGTAGGAGGGTTCCCTTTTCTCCACACCCTCTCCAGCATTTATTGTTTGTAGACTTTTTGATGACAGTCATTCTGACTGGTATGAGGTGATATCTCATTGTAGTTTTGATTTGCATTTCTCTAATAATTAGTGATATTGAGCATCTTTTCATGTGCCTCTTGGCCATCTGTATGTCTTCTTTGTAGAAATGTCTATTTAGGTCTTCTGCCCATGTTTTGATTGTGTTTGTTTGTTTTTTGATATTGAACCTCATGAGCTATTTATAAATTTTAGAGATTAATCCCTTGTTGGTCACATCATTTGCAAATGTTTCCTCCCATTCTTTGTCTTTTCTTTGTCTTTTCGTTTTGCTTATAGTTTCTGTTTCTGTGCAAAAGCTTTTGAGTTTAGCTAGGTCCCATTTGTTTATTTTTGTTTTTATTTCCATTACTCTAGGAGACGGATCAAAAAATATATTGCTGAGATTTATGTCAAAGAGCATTCTGCCTATATTTTCCTCTAAGAGTTTTATAATATCCAGTCTTAAATTTAGATCTTTAGTCCATTTTGAGTTTATTTTTGTGTATGGTGTTAAGGAATGGTCTCATTTCATTTTTTTACATGTAGCTGTCCAGTTTTCCCAGCATCATTTATTGAAGAGATTGTCTTTTCTCCATTGTATAGTCTTGCATCCTTTGTCATAGATTAATTAACCATAGGTGCATGGGTTTATTTCTGGGCTTTCTATCCTGTTCCATTGATCTATATGTCTGTTTTTGTGTCAGTACCCCACTGTTTTGATGACTGTAGCTTTGTAGTAATAGTCTGAAGTTAGGGAGCCTGATAAATACATCATGCCACTCCCTTCTGGCCTGCAGAGTTTCTGCTGAGAAATCAGCTGATAACCTTATGGGAGTTCCCTTGTACATTATTTGCTGCTTTCCCCTTATTGCTTTTAATATTTTTTCTTTGTCTTTAATTTTTGTCAGTTTGATTACTATGTGTCTCAGTGTGTTCCTCCTTGTGTTTATCCTGCCTGGGACTCTGTGTGCTTCCTGGACTTGGGTTACTGTTTCCCCTCCCATGTTAGGGAAGTTTTCAGCTATTATCTCTTCAAATATTTTCTCAGGCCCTTTCTCTCTGTCTCTTCTCCTTCTGAGACCCCTATAATGTGAATGTTGCTGCATTTAATGTTGTCCCAGAGGTCTCTTAGACTGTCCTCATTCCTTTTCACTCTTTTTTCTTTATTCTGTTCCATGGCAGTGATTTCCACCATTCTGTCTTCCAGGTCACTTATCTGTTCTTCTGCCTCAGTTATTCTGCTATTGATTCCTTCTACTGTATTCTTTACTTCACTTACTGTATTGTTCAACTGGTTTGTTCTTTAGTTCTTCTAGGTCTTTGTTAAACACTTCTTATATTGTCTCGATCTGTGCCACCATTCGTTTTCCGAGATCTTGGATCATCTTTACTATCATTACTCTGAATTCTTTTTCAGGTAGATTGTGTATCTCTACTTCACTAGTTATTCTTCTGGGGTTTTATCTTTTTCCTTCATCTGGACATATTCCCCTGCCCTCTCATTTTGTCTAACTTTCTGTGATTGCGATTTCTGTTCTGCAGGATGCAGGGTTGTATTTCTTGCTTCTGCTGCCTGCCCCCTGATGAATGAGGCTGTCTAAGAGGCTTCTGCAGGCTTGCTGGTGGGAAGGACTGGTACCTGCCCACTGGTGGGTGGAGCTGGGTCTTGTCCCTCTGGTGGGGAGGGCCGTGTAAGGGGGTGTGTTTATTGGGCAGCCGTCTACTCAGGAAGACTTTAAGCAGCCTGTCTGCTGATGGGTGGGGCTGTTTTCCCACCCTGTTGGTTGTTTGGCCTGAGTCGTCCCAGCACTGGAGCCTAGAGGCTGTTGGGTGGGGCCAGGTCTTGGTGAGAAAATGGTGTCCTCCAAGAGGGCTCACACCAATGAGTACTCCCCAGAACTGCCACCACTAGTGTCCTTGTCCCCACAGTGAGCCACAGCCATTCCCCGCCTCCGCAGGAGACCCTCCAATACTAGCAGGTAAGTCTGGCCCAGTCTCTTAATGTGGTCACTGCTTTTTACCCTGGGTCCTGGTGCACTTGAGACCCTGTGTGCACCCTCCAAGAGTGGAGTTTCTGTTTCTCCCAGTCCTGTGGAATTCCTGTGATCAAACCCTGCTGGCCTTCAAAGCTAGAGTCCCTCGGGGCTCCTCCTCCTATTGCCAGATCCCCAGGGTGGGGAGCCTGATGTGAGGCTCAGAACCTTCACTCCTGTAGGAGAACCTCTGTTATATATTTTCCAGTTTGTGGGTCACCCACCCAGCATGTATGGGATTTGTTTTTATCATGATTACGCCCCTCTTACCATCTCATTGTGGCTTCTTCTTTGTCTTTGGATGTAGGGTATCTTTTTTGGTACGTTCCAACATTTTTTTGTTGGTGGTTATTCAGCAGTTAGTTGTGATTTTGGTGTTTCCAGAAGAGGAGGTGAACTCATGTCCTTCTACTCCTCCATCTTGTCTCCTCTCCCCCAGGGCTTTTGTATTTAGACATTAGGATAGAGGAGTAAGCATCCCAGACAGGATGGCCATGTGAGCAAATGTCCTGCCTGGGAAATGGGGAAGGGCTTAGCTTATGAGACAGCCAAGCATGTGGCTAAGCCATGACAGACCTTGGTCCAGGCCCTACCCCACCAGCCTTGGGCAACTTACTGGTCATAGTTTTCATGTCTATAAAAGTGGAAATCCTAGGGACATGCACATTATATGATTAAATGTGATGATGTCTGATGCACAGCACCTGACACCTAATAATGAGTATATAGCAGTTACCTATTTGGCTGGAATATTAAGAGTATGAATTGAATAATAGTTGATTACAGTGAAGCAAGTCCTGGAGGGACTTGATGCCAAGGCAGCAAGTTTGGACTTGATTCTGTAGGCAGTAGGAGTCATGGAAGTTTCTTGAGCAAGTGAATGATGTAATCAGAGCTCTATTCCAGAGAGATGACTTGGAAGGCAGTGTGAAGAACAGATATTTAGATGTGGGGCACCATCAGCAGTACTGGGGAACCTAGGAGGAAAAAACAAGCTTGGGAGGGGAGATAAGAGTGTCAGCTTTGGAAACCTTGAGGTTGACATCTAGGCATTGGCACAAGCAGAACTGGAGTTCGGGTAGAAGATCAGGGCTGTGGTTATATCACTGCAAGTCTTCCACTTGTTCCATTCTCTCTTGGTGTATAACAGGAAAGCATGTAGAGAAAAGGGAAGGGTTAGGGACAATATCTTGTGGGAGTGCCTTTACTCATGAAGCTGGAGAAGAAAGCAGGAAGACTGGAGGAGAGAGGTCAATTGTGAAGACATTGGTTGGTCCCTGTCTCATGACTCTTTCCAGACCTCAGTAACTATCAGCTCTGGTCAACAAAAGCCAATCCCTTAGTGTCATTTATCATTACCTTGTTCTAAGCACCTGGTCACTGCCAGAGGAGGACCTCTAGTAAGGCTGCTGTCCCTCACAGGGTTGTCTCCCTGCAAGGCCACTATAGCCATGCTAATGCCTTTAGAAGTAGACCCTGAGTGTCCCGTGGCCAGCTGATAAGCACCCTGCTTCTGGGTAGGAGAGACATAGCAGGATAGTCCGGCCAGCATTTCTGTGTCTGTTTTCTTGAACTGCTTAATATGAAACTTCCTGGTTACAGATTGGAAGTACTTCTGATACTTCAGTTTTCAAGCATTTATTTCCCTTAAGACAGTTTTCCCAATATCAATTAATTTATAGGGATATTTCAGTATGTAGATGACATTTCTTGTATAAATATTAAACTGCTTACTATGAAATTTCCTGACCAATATGAATGGAAAAACACATCTGTTTTATTTGCTATTATACTGGGCACCATGCCCATGCTGAAAATTTCCAGTGTGTAAAGGAGAATTGAAATGGTATTTTGTGAGACCATACTTGGTGAGAGGTATACCCCAGCATTCTTGTTTCTCTGCTTCTAACTGGGAGGTGAAATTCAGTAGTAAATGCTGCAGACTTTCAAAAGGGGCTAATCTGGGTAATTCTTTGAGGATGTTTCAGCATCAAACTGGATGTGGCAGAGGCATTTTTCATGGCAAATGTTTTTAAGGTCAGGAAAATGCATCCTCTGCCATGCTGTTTGATGCTCAAAGCTGTGTTATACCTTGAAATCCCCTGGAAACTTTGGGTTTCCATCTCAGATGACTTTTGCTGCCCAGGCTTCATAACCTTCTAGTACCCAGTTAGTGTAAGCCAAGTGTCAGCAGCAAGTTCATGGCCAGCAGAGCAGTTGACATATTGGCATGAAGCTGGTGGCTTTCTATTTAGGGTATCATACCATGTGTCTTCAAATGCACATGCCTACCCTGTTATCATCATCCAAGTAGACTCATCATTGAGTATGGTTAAGACGCCAGCACAACAGACGGGTGGGGACTAGAAGAAACTTACTACAAGGCAGGAATGAAGTCTGCATGTAAGACAGCCAGCAGGCTGATGGAATATCTAAAATACAAGGAGTCAAATAGCTGGGACCAAGCTACTTAAAACAATGCTGAAAATCCAGGCAGGTGAAGGCAGCTTAGTTGTAGATGATCAATACTATCTGTGGAATGATTTGGTCAGTGGCTGGAAATATGGGAAATGGTTCAACTTCCCTTCCCCATTCCCTTAGGGATAGTGTACAGACCAGTGGCAAAAATTTTAAACTCTGATAATGTCAAGTATTAACGAGGATGTACAAAAACTGCTGTTTCTGTTTGTCCTTATCAATACATTTAATATTTGTAATACCACTGTGGTATTAAATGCAGAATGATGGCCTGCCCCAAAATGTCCACATCCTAATCCCTGGGACCTGTTAATACCTTACATGGTAAAAGGGACTTTACAGATGTGATTAAGTTGAGGATCTTGAGCTAGAGAGATTACCTTGGATCATCTGGGTGGTTCCAGTGAGAACCAAGAGAAGAGGGAAGCAGAAGACTCATCAGAATGATATAGCATGAGAAAGATTCAACCAGCCATTGATGGCTTTGAAGATGAAAGGGGGCCATGAGCCAAAGAATGCTGGTAGCCCCTAGAAGCTAGAAAAAGCAAGAAAACAGATTCTGCCCTACTGTCTCCAGAAGCGAACACGACCCTGCTGATACCTTGATTTTATCCCAGTGAGACACATTTTGGACTCTGACCTTTAGAACGGTAAGATAATACATTTGGATTGTTTTAAGCCACCAAATTTGTGGTAATATGTTAAAGCAGCAATAGAAAACTAATATACCCTATGACCAGCAATTCCACTCATAAGTATGCATGTCCATATACTAGGACCCTAGTCCAAAAATATCCATGATAGACTAAACTGGAGAGTGCATCCCCAGGGAACAAGCTAAATAAGTTGGAGTATATTCATACCATGGATTATTACACAATGGCAACAATAGGAAAGGATGAACTGAGAAATCGCGTGAGAGACTTCTAGTTACTGTAGCATGAAGAGGTCAGTGATTATCCTTTGCAAAAAAAGCAAGTGTAAAACTGGACAAAATGATCAAAAACAGGCATTTCAAGGCACTAAATATTTACCAGAAGTAGATAACAGACTGAGAAGCATTCTTGAAAAATGACAGAATATACTAGAATAATTATACCTCAATAAAACAATAAATTATACCTCAATGAAATTGTTTAAAGGATGAATCCTATAAACAATTTTGAGGAAAAAAAAATCACAAAATAATATGCATAGTATGAGTATTTATATAAACTGTAAAAATAGATAAAACTACAGTCTGCTGTTTAAAGGTGCATATGTTGCTGGTGGAGCTATGAAGAAGAGCAAGGAGGTGATCACAATAAAAGTGAGGATTTTGGTTATCTTTGAAGGGTGAGAGAGGGTTGTGACCTGAATGCAGAGAGGAAGGGGGTGCTTCTAGGGTACTGACAATGTTTGTACCTGAGACATGGGTGGTGGTTACGTGAGGATTCCCTTAAAAGTATTTAAAACTGAACATATATATGTTGAATGTACTTTTCTGGATGCTTGTCATACGAAAAAATTTTAATATGTAAAGAAATGGCAAGATCACCAGATAGGGTAGCAGGCCACCACGAAAATGACCAATACCAAAGGATGGATTCTGTCTCAGTGGGGAATAGGGAGTAAACAGGAGAGCGAGACAGAGACTGAGGATGAGCTACATCCATTGGAGGTGGGATGGAGGCTGGAACATGATGGACATCTTGGGGGCTGGGCTTACCCTGAGTAGGCAGCCTGTGGCCACCCAACTTATTCCAGCCCCCACCAGCTGGTGGCACTGAGCCACCAGGTTTCTTCCCACCTTGGTCAGGGAATTCAAAGATGGAGGTGGAGAGACTTCAGAGAAGGGAGGGGCCTCAGACTGGGATGAGACAGGCTGGGGTAGGCCAAAGGGGTCCATGGAGGGCATAGCCACACAGGGCCATGTCCCCTTGTGTAAAGCCTGGGTTTCTGCATTAGCAGAGTTCCTCTCCCTCCTAGACTTCTGCATCTTTTAAAGAGCCACAAACTCATTTCGGATGGTCCTCTGATGGATGGGAATTGTCACTAATACCACTGAGTGAGAGGAGCAAACCTAGAGCCCTTTCCCCTTGACCAGAGGCCATTTTCTCCTCAGAGTGGTCTTGGGTCTGATTTGTCTCTTCCTTGGCCCCAGCCAGCCAGACAGCCTCTGCTTTGGCTGTCTATCCAGGTGCCCTACCATCCTGACTGCCTGCTCCCAGATAGGGACTCTGGGCCAGCACAGAGAAATGATCAGAGCAGTGCTAACTTGCTAATCATGTAATTTATTAGCCCAGGGTTTTAAAGAGGCTCTATATTGCAGGGAGTCACAGATCATTCCCAGGAAGCCAAAGGTCTTCTCCTAGCTGAGATGGCCTACCCACTGGCCTACCCGGAACTACCTGTGTGGCTGTTGGTTTTCTTGAAAAGAACAGACAATAAGCAGTGTCTCTGACTGTAGTCCCCCCCCACTTCACCAGGCCCACCTCATGGTGATCACCTGTAGGAAGAAGCAACTCAGATTTGCCAAGGAGCAGGGCTTAATCTTTGTGAATGGTACCCCCCTGGAGTTGTGCAGTGCATAGACTTAACAGCTATACATAACAGCTCTGCTACTAGGCAAAGATGGGAAAGTGGGAAGGAAACTACCATTTAGGGAGCCCTTCATATGTTCCAGGTGTTTTTCATAAAACCCAGTTTTACCAGTGAGAAAACTGATACCGAGACATTAAATGACTTTACGCCTTTAACCCATTGTAGTGAAGATGGACTTCAAACTTCAGTGGGTGTTAAAATTAAAACAGAGGAGACATATCAAGATGGCAGAGTAGAAGGATTCAGAGCTCACCTCCCCCCATGAACGCCAAAAATACATCTACACGTGGAGTAATTTTCACTGAAAATTAACTGGAGATTGGTAGAAAGACTCTTGTACAACCAGCACTGTAAGAAAGATCCACACAGAATCGGGTAGGAAGGGAAGAGAAGTCATCAGGGACCTGTGCCCCTGGGAGGGGACTCAGAAGAGGAGGGGGATTACATGGACAGAGATCTCCCTGGGGAGGGAGCAGTTTGAGCCACATATTGGGCACGCCAGCCCTGAGGTCTAACACCAGGTAGACGAGTTCCCTTAGGCTTGACAATCAGTGGGACTAATAGGAGGGCTGTAAGAAACCTAGACTCCTCATGAAGAGCACACACACACTTGCTAGCTCCCAAAACAAGCGGAGGAAGCAGATTGAAACTGCTTGGGACTCTGACCGGTTTCCCACAACTGCCCCAGCCTGAGCGGAGTACACACTCCAGCCCCACCTGCTCCATGATGCTGCTCCACACTAAGGCAAGGGCTGCTGCGGCCAAGGGGAGTGCTCAGTTGTGAGGGATGGAGCTGGCTCAGACATAGAACAGCATCTGAAAAGGGCAGGAGAACCCATTACTGTTGCTTATGGAGGCAGCGCATTAGAAGCAGTCTGAGACCCTAGCTAGGGCTGGGACTGCCATGGCCCACACACAGACCCACACTGAGTGCCCAATCCAGCACTGCTCTGCTCTGAGATGAGGGTGCCAGTGATGGGAGGGGGAGAGCACACACTTAGGGGGAACAGAGCCAGTTCAGACCCTACCCTCAGGGCTTCTGCTTCAGCAACTTGGGACCCAACCTTGCTCCAAATAAGGTGATATCAGCCACTGAGCAGAGCAGAAGGCCCAGCTCACACCTAGCTCTGGATCTAGCCCCTTCATCTCCAGCCCTACCTCCTACCAATGTGATACCTGCCAGAACACCATGGGGGAAGATGTGACTCATGCTCATGTCAGATCCAGCTCTCCCACCAAAGCTGCTGGGCACATGCAGACTGTATAGGCTCACGCCCATACAAGGACACCCATTCAAGACCAGAGTAGGTAACTGTTTCACCTAATCTCATAGAGACAGAGAAAGTTAGGCAAAAGGAGAAGACAGAGGAATTTGTTTCAATTGAAAGAACAAGAGAAAACCCCTGAAAAACAACCAATGAAATGAAAATAATAATTTATCAGATAAAGAGTTCAAAGCATTAGTAATAAGAATACTAACTGGATTACTGAAAAAAATAGATTAATCCAGTGAGAATTTTAATAAAGAACTAGAAAATATAAAAAAGTACCAGTCAGAACTGAAGAATACAATAAATGAAATGAAAAACATGCTAGAAGGAATTAACAGCAGACTAGGTAATACAGAAGAACGTGTAAGTGATCTGCAAGATAGAATAATGGAAATCACCCAGTCATAACAGCAAGAATAAAAAGAAATTTTAAAAAATAAGAACACTTTAAGGGACCTCTGGGACATCAAGCATGAAAAAAAAATCAGATTATGGGGGGGGGGTCCCAGATGAAGAAGAGGGAGAAAAGTGTCCAAAATGTATTTGATGAAATTACGGCTGAAAAATTCCTGAACCTGAAGAAGAAAACAGATATCCAGGTACAGGAAGCACAGAGGGTCCCAAACAAGATGAACCCAAACAGACCCACACCAAGACATATTATAATTAAAATGGCAAAAGTTAAAGAGAGAATTCCAAAGACAGCAAGAAAGAAAACAGAGTAATATATATCAGGGAACACCCATAAGGCTATCAGCTGATTTTTCTGCAGAAACTTTGCAGGCCAAAAGGGAGTGGTATGCTATATTTAAAATGCTGAAAGGGAAAAACCTGCAACCCAGGATACTCTACCCAGCAAAATTATCATTTAGAATTGAAGGAGAGATACAGAACTTCTCAGGCAAGCAAAACTAAAGAGTTCATCAATATTAATATGACCCTAAAAGAAATGTTAAAGAGTCTTCGCTAAGTGGAAAATAGAAGGCTAATACAAGAAGTATCTATAGGAAAGGAAAAATCCCACTAGTAAAGCAAATATGTAGTAGAGGATGAGGATCAACCAATTAAATACGCTAACATGAAGATTAAAAGACAAAAAACATTGTAAAATCAATTTTAACTGCAACAAACAGTGAAGGAATACACATGAAGATGTAAAAGAGGACATCAAAAACACAAAATGTTGGGGAGGGGAGTAAAAAAATGTAGATCTTTTAGAATGTGTTTGAACTTTGACTGTCAGTTACACATAGTTATAGGTCAACATATATGAACCCCATAGTAACAAATCAAAAACCTACAATAGATACACAAAAGATAGAGAGAAAGGAACACAAGCATACCACTAAAGAAAATCATCAAACCAAAAGGGAAGAAACTAAAAGAAGAACAGAGAAGAACTACAGGAACAGCCAGAAAACAAGTAACAAAATGGCAGTAAGTACATACCTATCAGTAATCACTTTAAATGTCAATAGACTAAATGCTCCAATCAAGACATAGGGCAGGGCTTCCCTGGTGGTGCAGTGGTTAAGAATCCGCCTGCCAATGCAGGGGACATGGGTTCGAGCCCTGGTCCAGGAAGATCCCATATGCCATGGAGCAACAAAGCCCATGCACCACAACTACTGAGCCTGTGCTCTAGAGCCCGCAAGCCACAACTACTCAGCCCATGTGCTACAACTACTGAAGCCCACACGCCTAGAGCCCGTACTCCAAAACAAGAGAAGCCACTGCAGTGAGAAGCCTGCGCACCCCAACGAAGGGTAGACCCCACTCGCCACAGCTAGAAAAGCCCACACGCAGCAACGAAGACCCAATACAGCCGTAAAGGAAGGAAGGAAGGAGGGAGGGAGGGAGGGAGGGAGGGAGGGAGGGAGAGAGAGAAAAAGAAAGAGAAAGAAAAAGAAAGAAAGAAAAGACAGAGCAGAAAGGAGCAATCAAAGCAATCAAGATGGTGGAGTAGCAGGATGTGAAGCTCACCTCTTGCCACAGATACATCAAAAGTACATCTACATGTGGAATGATTCTCACAGAATATCTACCAAATGCTGGCAGAAGACCTCTGACCTCTGAAAGGGCAAGAAAATCTCCATGTAACCGGGTAGAACAAAAGAAAAAAGAAAGTGAGAAAGGAATCTGAATGGGACCTGCACCCCTGGGAGGGAGCTCTGAAAGAGGAAAGCTTCCTGCACCCTGGGAAGTCCCGTCACCAAGTAGGGACATCAGCCAGGACAGAGCTTCAGAGCCTTGGAAGAGAACGCAAGAACCAGTTTGCAGCAGAAAGAATGCAGAGAGACCTGCACAGATGGTCAGTGCCACTGCTCTCCTCTCCCCAGTGCATCTGCCAGGGAAAGCATGGGCTGGGTGCAGAAGCTTGGGCTTTGGAGATCAGACCTGGGGAGAGGATTGGGATGGGCTGCATGGAAACAGCCTGAAGGGGCAACCACACCTGAGGGTGTATGCAGAGGAAGCCTGGGCCACCTTAGAGGCAAGGAGCCATTGTGCGGTGGCATGCAAGGGAAGGGGCAGGACCCACCATTACACTCTTTTTCCCTGCATGTGCTCTCAGGTGGCAGGACACTGCCTACAGGAGCTCCAGGAGCAGTCACAAGCTGCCACTGCCGGTGCCCCATTTCAGGAGCGGTTGTGAACTGCTTCCATTCCCATCACATGCTCTGGGGATATGCATGAGCCACCACCGCTGCTGAGAACCCCATGACTGGGCACCAGCTGCTGCATCTACACACTCCCTATTAAGGGGATAACAGCCAGCACATACTGAGGAAAGAGGTGACAAGCATCCATACTAAAAACAGCCCTTGCACCAAAAATACTAAACCCACACAAGCTACACAGGGGCACTTCCACATATAAACAGCCCTCCAAGACCTCAATAGATAATTGTTTCTCCTAAACTCACAGAATAAGAGAAGTATAAGTAAAATGAAGAAGCAGAGGAACCACTCCCAGTTAAAAGACCAAGAGAATTCCCCTGAAAGAACAATGAAACAGATCCCTTCAGCCTAATAGACACCAATTTCGAAAAGGAGATAAAGAAAATACTGAAGGAATTAGGAAAGGCTATCAACAGAAATGCAAAGTACTGCAGAAAGGAACTAGAAACTGTAAAGAGGAACCAAGGAAAATTAGAAAACTCATTTGCCAAGACAAAAACTGGACTAAAGGCAATGAATAGCAGAATAAATAATGCAGAAGAACAAATAAGTGACCTGGAAGATAGAATAATGAAAATCACACAGGACAGCAGACAAAGACCAATTTTAAAAAAATGAAAGCAATATAAGAGACCTATGGGATAATATAAAGTATGCCAATCTATGCATAATAGGGATTGTAGAAGGGGAAGAAAGAGAAAAGGGGATTGAAAGTGTATTTGAGGATATTATGGCTGAAAACTTCCCAAACCTAAAGAAGGAAACATATCCAGGTACAGGAAGCACAGAAGGTCCCAAACAAGGTAAACCCAAACAGACCTACACTGAAACATATTATAATAAAAATGGCAAAAGTTAAAGAGAGGGTTCTAAAGGCAGCAAGAAAAACACAGAGTTCATTACAAGTGAACATAAGGCTATCAGCTGACGTCTCTACAGAAACGTTGCAGGCTAGAAGGGAGTGGAAAAAATATATTCAAAGTCCAGAAAGGGAAAAATCTGCAACCTAGGATACTCTACTCAGCAAAATTATCATTTAGAATAGAAGGAGAGATAAAGAATTTCTCAGAAAAGCAAAAACTAAAAGAATACAGCAATACTAAACCTATCCTAAAGGAAATATTGAAAGGTCTCCTATAAATAGAAAAGAAGTAAGAATATATAGGAAAGAGAAAATCACAATTGGAAAACAAATCACCTAAATAAGCGAGTACACAGATTTTTTTTTAAATTTCTGTGAAAGTGATGATAACCACAATGAACAGCAGAAGGATGAACATGAAGATGAAAAACAGGACATCAAAATCATGAAATGTGGGGGAGGAAGAACATGTAGCTTTTTTTTTTTCCATTTCCTAGAATGTGTTTGAGCCTATATGACCACCAGTCTAAGGTGAGTAGATACAGGATGGGGTTAACATACTTGAAAAACAGGCTAACCACAAATCAAAAACATACAATAGATTCACACAAAAAAAACAAAAAATGAGAACATAAGTATAATACAAAAGAAAATCATCAAACCACAAAAAGAAAGGGACAAAGAGGAAATATTAAATCAATGGGGAAAAGTGTTAAAATGGCAATAAATAGATATCTATCAATAATTACCTTAAATGTCAATGGACACAATGCTCCAATCAAAACACACAGAGCAGCAGAGTGGATTTTTTAAAAAAGAGCCTACAATATGCTGCCTACAAGAGACCCACTTTAGGGCAAAGGATATACATAGATTGAAAGTGAGGGGATGGAAAAAGGTATTTCAAGCAAACGGGAATGAAAAAACAGAGGTTACAATTCTCATATCAGACAAAATAGACTTTAAAACATAGGCCATAAAGAAAGATAAAGGACACTGTATAATGATAAAAGAATCAACACAGGAAGAGGATTGTACACTTGTCAACATACATGCACCTAATATAGGAGCACCCAAATACATAAAACAAATACTAACAGACATAAAGAGAGAAAATGACAGTAATATAATAATAGTAGGAGACTTTAACACCCCACTCACATCAATGGACAGCTCTTCTAGAAAGAAGATTAATAAGGTAACAGAGATCTTAAATGATACAGTAGAACAGTTATACATAATTGATATTTTCAGGACATTACATCCAAAAAATCAGAATACACATTCTTTTCAAGTGCACATGGAACATTCTCTAGGATTGACCACACACTAGGGTACAAATCAAGCCTCAACAAATTTAAGAGTATAGAAATTATCTCAAACATCTTTTCTGACTACACCAGCATGAAACTAGAAATCAACCACAGAAAAAGAAACGAGAAAAAAATGATTACATGGAGATTAAACAACGTACTACTAAAAAACAACTTGATCAACGATGAAATCAAAAAGGAAATTTAAAAATACCTTGAGACAAATGACAGTGAAAACACACCATACAAAATCTTTGGGGTGCAGCAAGAGCAGTTCTCAGAGGAAAGTTCATAGCGACACACGCCTTTCTCAGAAAACAAGAAAATCAAGTAAACAACCTAACCTACACTTAAAAGAATTAGAAAAAGAACAAACAAAACCTAAAGTCAGCAGAAGGAAATAATAAAGATCAGAGAGGAAATAAATAAAATAGAGATTAAAAAAACAATAGACATTCTCTGACATAAATCGCAGCAGGATTTTTTTTGATCCACCCCGTAGAGTAATGAAAATTAAAACAAAGATAAACAAATGGGACCTAATTAAACTTAAAAGGTTTTGCACAGCAAAGGAAACCATAAACACGAAAAGACAACCCACAGAATGGGAGAAAATATTTGCAAAGGAAGCAACTGACAAGGGATTAATCTCCAAAATATACAAACAGCTCAAGCAGCTCAATATCCAATAAAACCAAAAAACCCAATCAAAACTTGAAGATCTAAATAGACGTTTCTCCAAAGAAGACATACAGATGTCCAAAAAGCACATGAAAAGATGCTCAACATCACTAATTATTAGAGAAATGCCAATCAAAACTACAAAGAGGTATCACCTCACAGTGGTCAGAATGACCATCATCAAAAAAATCTACAAATAGTAAATGCTAGAGAGGATGTGGAGAAAAGGGAACCCTCCTACACTGTTGGTGGGAATGTAATTGGTACAACTATTATGGAGAACAGTATGGAGGTTCCTTAAAAAACTAAAAATAGAACTACCATATGATCCTGCAATCCCACTCCTGGACATATACCCAGATAAAACCATAATTCAAAAAGATACATGCACCCCTATGTTCATTGCAGCACAATTTACAATGGCCAGGATGTGGAAGCAACCTAAATGTCCATCAACAGAGGAATGGATAAAGAAGATGTGGTGTGTGTGTATGTATGTATGTGTGTGTGTGTGTGTGTGTGTGTGTGTGTATATATATATATATATATATATATCACAATGGAATATTACTCAGCCATAAAAAAGAATGAAAGAATGTCATTTGCAGCAACATGGATGGACCTAGAGATTGTCATACTGAGTGAAGTAAGTCAGACAGAGAAAAACAAATATCATATATCGCTTATATGTGGAATCTTAAAAAATGTTACAAATGAACCTATTTACAACACAGAAATAGAGTCACAGATGTAGAAAACAAAGTTATGGTTACCAGGGGGGAAAAGGAGGGGAGAGATAAACTGGGAGATTGGAATTGACATACACACACTACTATATATAAAGTAGATTACTAAAAGACCTACTGTATAGCATGGGGAATTCTTCTCAATACTCTGTAATGACCTACATGGGAAAAGAATTTTTAAAAGAGTGGATATATGTATATGTATAACTGATTCACTTTGCTGTACAGCAGAAACTAACACAACATTGCAAATCAACTATACTCCAATAAAATTTAAATTTTAAAAAACAATAGGAAAAAAATCAATAAAACCAAGAGCTGGTTCTTTGAAAGGGTAAACAAGATTGACAAACCTCTAGCCAGGCTCACCAAGAAGAAAAGAGAGAGAAACAAAATAAACAAAATAAGAAATGAAAAAGGAGACACAACAACCCATACCACAGAAATACAGAAAACCATAAGAGAGTACTATGAACAATTATATGCCAACAAATTCAACAATCTAGAAGAAATGGACAAGTTTCTAGAAACATACAGCCCACCAAAATTGAATCAAGAAGAAACAGATAATTTGAACAGACCGATCACTAGAGATGAAGTAGAATCTGTAATTTTAAAACTCCCTACAAACAAAAGTCCAGGACCAGATGGCTTCACAGGTGAATTCTACCAAACATACAAACAAGAACTTTTACCGATCCTTCTCAAACTCTTCCAAAAACTTGAAGAGGAGGGAACACTCCTAAAGACATTTTATGAAGCCACGATCATCTTGATACCAAAACCAGCAAAGTCCTAGCCAGCCACAGCAATCAGATGAGAAAAAGAAATAAAATGTATCCAAATTGGAAGGGAAGAGGTAAAATTGTCATTATATGCAGATGTCATGATTCTGTATAGAGAAAACCCTAAAGACTCCACAAAAAAACTACTAGAGCTGATAAATGAATTCAGCAATGTAGCAGGATACAAGGTTAACAAGATTCTTTTTTTTTATAGTTTCCTTTGCTGTGTAAAAGCTTGTAAGTTTGATTAGGTCCCATTTGTTTATTTTTGTTTTGTACATACGTACAATGGAATACTATTCAGCCATAAAAAAGAACAAAATAATGCCATTTGCAGCAACATGGATACAACTTGAGATTATCATACTAAGTGAAGTAAGTCAGAAAGAGAAAGACAAATACCATATGATATCACTTATACGTGGAATCTAAAATATGACACAAATGAACCTATCTACAACACATAAACAGACTCACAGACATAGAGAACAGACTTGTGCTTGCCAAGGGGGAGGGGGTTGGGGGAGGGATGGAATGGGAGGTTTGGGTTAGCAGAGATAAGCTATTAT